>NC_089210.1:17917451-18277451 GCF_963930695.1 Labrus bergylta
CACTTTAATTGCTTTATGTACATTCAGATATTTTCTACCTGTTTTTACGACCTCCTGTTGCTGTTTCTTTTTTTCTTTTTATTCTATTCTTTATTTAGATGATAGTTGAGAACAATTTACAGACAATTACCCATGCAGTTACAGAGGGTTTAAAGGGTCCACAGTGAAAGTCTGCAACAAACATCTAGATAATCTTGAAACCCTTTTCCTCCTTAACACCTCTTCAACATCAGAGAATCATAGTGAACCATTTGTCTTAAAGCCTTTCGCTGCAGTCAAATGTATAGAAATAGAATACTGTAACTTGTTTTTTTATTTTGCTTACCTAGGAGTTGTTATTGTGCTGGATTTCAAAGCGGAGAAAAAGAACAAAATCAAACACATTGAAATCCTGAGAATAAAAGAAGTTGTTCTTATGGATGCATTTCTTTTTTGCTCGAGATGCTTTGTTCTGAAATCTAATTAAAGTCCAATCCTGCGGTACTTTAAATTCAATCCCTTTCACAAGTTGTTTAACTCGGCACCTTTTTTTTTTACAGAGAGCTTTTTCTTCAAACTAATAGGCACTAATAAGGAAACATTCAGGATTATCTTTTGACAGCGAGGCGTTATTATAGCCAGCCTGAAGCTGCCATAAAGCCTCTGGGACAAATGTCTCTAAATCCTCTCTTTAAAAACTCTGTGTGCGTGTTTTAAGAACAATTTCTGATATCGTCATCATATATTTTTTTGTGTATCAAATCCAGCAAATATTTAGTGTCTTCTCTCCTGGCGAGGGATCTGCTCAATCATCCAAACATCTGTTTTTATTATTTATCATTTTAGTTACGTTTCCTCCTTAGACTCTTTACACCAGTGGTTCTCAACTGGTGGGTCTGGACCCAAAAGTGGGTTGCGGAAGTGTTATCAGTGGGTCGCGAGCATGTGCCCTTAAAAAAGTCTGTCTTTTTTAAAACATGGTTTGTTCAGTTTCTTTCTTCCGTCAGATGATTTGCACCGTCTGAGGTACAAACATTTGACTGAAGCTGCACTGCACCATTTTGCATTAAATAAATCTAATCGGTTGAAAAATATCAGAAATTTGGGTCGCTATTTTTCAGTGAGGAGCTGGTGGTGGGTCCTGAGGCTCGACGAGTTGAGAACCACTGCTATAAACCATACATGTAGTCTCAGTTATGGCACCCATTAGTTACTGAAGGAGAATTTTTCAAGCCCAAACGAAGGCAGGCGCCGTGATGACAATTCTCCCTCAGCCTAACCTTCAGTCACTCAAGTAACAGACAAAGAGGCGGAGCTGAGCCGGGCCTTAAGCCTCCTGACAAACAGCTACAATGAATCTGCTTGCAGTCATATCAGTCATACCCTCCATGTAAATATCAAAAAACTCTTATCCTTTATCAAATCAAAAAAAATGGATGAGTTATCGTCTTATGTGTGCCAATAGAGAGATGAACTTTTAAGACCAAAATCTTCTTTGTCAGCAGGCTGTAGGAAGACGAAGAAGAGGCTGTATACATTTTTATTTAACATGTTTATTTCTACTGTGTGTGTGACTTCTGGGCTTTTTGCAGATAGCCTCAAGTGGACACTCGAGGAACTGCAGTTTTTTTATACTTCAGACTTGTGTACCACAAAGACTTGTGTCAATCAGTGCACTTCTAGTGATGAAAGATAAAACAAAAAACTCAAAGTACTTGGTCTCTTTCGATTCTCTGTTTGTTTTTTAAAAGGATGTTCCCGCTTGTTTCCCTCACTTAGATCAACGCGGCGTTGTGATCAGAGTAGATATAAAACCGGCCTGTGTGCAGCTTTAATGGGATTGCACTTAAATACCTAAAGGGTTTTCAACATCGTTACCACCATTACCATTTAGTTTGGCACAGAAAGGCTGCTTTATGGTGGAACTGAGCCAAATCCCAAAATCCCAAAGTCAGAAATACTAGGAACAAGTTAGAGTCCTAGCTGACATTTTAAAAGCATTTTGTTTTCATGCTGTTTTAAAAACAATGTGCACCATGCATTTTAAACTTCACGTCCATTTGTGAATTTAAATAATAAAAACAAAAGTTGAGGACATTCTTCTCCCTGATTCAAGCCAACTATTTTAATGTGACTGACCTGTATAAGATTTATCACAGCTCCCAGGGTCTGCAGATGTGAACCAGCTCGAAGCTAACTCTGGTACAATGAATCAAATGGCAACATTTATGATGAATAGTGTACAAGGTCCCTGTACATATAAATGATAAAATCAATCTGCAATGTTCATCTGTATCACTTTTTGTTGATTTGTTTCCAGATTAAAGGAGTGTTAGTGCTTTCCTTTGACACATAGCGTGTGTGTTGCAGGTGGGTAACCTGGGCCTGCTCTTCATGCTGCTGTTTTTCATCTACGCCGCCTTAGGAGTAGAGCTTTTCGGAGAACTTGGTGAGTTTGTGTTACTTCTTTGAGAAACTGTTTGTGGTACAGAATATGAGCAGATAGGTATGTTGTCAATGTTTGCCTATAGAGATCAGGTACAGACAGTATGCTCTTTCACTAGTTT
Organism: Labrus bergylta; assembly: GCF_963930695.1. Taxonomy (NCBI): domain Eukaryota; kingdom Metazoa; phylum Chordata; class Actinopteri; order Labriformes; family Labridae; genus Labrus; species Labrus bergylta. The sequence goes on from NC_089210.1 coordinate 17,919,998, forward strand.
GAGTCATCCTTTGATCGTATTGCATGACGATGCAGAAATGTTGATCTAGTCCTCGTTGAAGAGCGACTGCTCCACAGATTCTTACCGTATAAGTTTAAAGGCTTTATATGTGATTTTAAATATCACACTTAAATATAATATAAATCAAGTATATCCTCTGAAAATAACTCTGTGAGTCATGACTGTCTACAATGAGTGTAACACCCGAGTCCCACTGTCTGTGATGTTTTTAGAGTTTTCAGAGTCCTATCTTCAGTTTGTTTATATCGCCCGGACGGCCGGCTGACTCCTCCCCTCGTGTATAAAAGTAGTTTAATTGAGGGACTAGAGAAAAGAAGAATAACATACTGTACTCACTGATTAACTGTGTTTCTAGATCACGCTCATTTCAGGTAAATTTACATGCAGTGTGAAGATACATAACAAAGATCGCTAGCATTAGCATGCTAACACAACAATGCAGCACAAGTTGTTTTGGTTTCATGCTGGTGCTCAAGGGCGACACCTGCTGGATCAAAAAATCACATATAAAGCCTTTAAGGTGATTATATACACATGGATGTTTTCTTGCCATCATAGTCGACTCAGCACGAGTACATAAATGCAAAAAGGACACACACACATATTAATGAAATCGCCTTATTTCCCACTTCATGCTTTATTCCTTTTTATCAGTTCTCTCCTGCAGTCAGACGACCGTTAGGGACTCAGCCCACGCTAGCATTCTGAAACATAAGTACTGTCCTAAAATATCCGCATTGAAGTCAGGAGATATATCTTACAAACTGTCACATCTCCCCTGTGTGCTGCTGCTGCTGCAGCCAGTGGCAGCATTGCTTACTATTGGAGCTTTGCAGGAGAGAGGATTAGTGGAGAAAGCAAGTGTCTTTTTTCTCGAGGCTATTCCAGAGATTATCTTGGGATATAAACTCAAAAAGACAAATAGTGTTTGGTCACACTGCTGCTGATTTAAAAAACAGACAGTGTCTACACTGTGTTGGCTTGTTTGGACAGTCATCCAGCTTAGGAACATAAATGATGCAGGCTGTTTTTTATTTATTTTTTTGGTAGTAATGACATGTGAAGTGTTTAAATTCACAAGCCTCTTTCTCTATTGTTATCCCTGCTTCCTCCCCTGTTCCATTTCTTCTTCTTGTCTGTCTATCCTCTCATCTCCTTTTTATCTGTGACCTGATAACTTCTTTTCCCTCCTCCATCCACCCTCCCATACTCCATATTCTCATTCCTCAGTTTGCAATGCAGACTACCCATGTGAGGGTATGAGTCGTCACGCTACTTTTGAAAACTTTGGCATGGCCTTCCTTACTTTGTTTCAAGTCTCCACGGGCGACAACTGGAATGGCATTATGAAGGTACGAGTTTTAATTGAAAAAGCATTAACTCTACTCTAGTCATGCTTACTAGCGCTAAAAGGAAATGCGCTTGCTCAGCATTGGCAGCATAGATTTTTCTACTGATGGGGAAGGGAGGGACTATGCCTCATTGCACACACACACACACACACACACACACACACACAAAGAACCAATTTCCCCTGAACACACATCAGCAGCTATCCGCACACCTAGGCTGCGAGGGGAAAAAGAGATTATACTGGAGCTTGTCGGGTGTGGACCATTAAACACACACTGGATACAGGCTCGTAGCGGGGCCATGAAGTAAACCAGCGGGCCACAGATGCTACCTCGCAGAGTAAATCTCAACGTCAAATTACTACCTGGGCTGTGAGGGAGGTAGATCAGACTCGTTTTAGTACGAGGCAGGTGAGGCGGCGTGGTAATTAGTTGCATAGCGGCGGTACAGCAGGCGAGAGAGGACAGAACGAGGGCGAGGCAGATAGGTGAGAGGGTGGTGGGAGGAAAAAGGAGGCACCGGTGAAATGTCGTAAATGGGAGGATAAGAGAATCGAGAGGAGGTTAAAAAAACTGAACCCGGGATTATGCTTTCTTCCCCTCCAGAGAGAGAAGTGATAACGGAGGGAAAGAGAGCTGCATGAGAGAGAGTGAAAAAATGATGCGGAAAAAAAAATCTAAAAGAGAAATTACATTGAGAAGGCGTGAAGTCAGAAAAACTGGATATGTGTGAAGAAGAGCCGTGTGTAAATGTCAAATTAGATAGAAAAGACCAGCTCGCAGGGCTGTAAGTGTTATGTGAGGTCACAGCCTGGGTGAGAAATGTGTACTTCCTCCAGAAAAAAACACTTGTCACTTTGGTTCTGCTCCGGCTGAACTCCACCGTGTGCCTTGTTCACCGAAGAAGAAAAACGCTCCTCGTGTTGTTTTTGCATGGAAGGAAAAATAATGAAGAGAATGATGATTATACGAGCTGTCATGAATACAAAGAGCCTTGTTAACTTCAGCTAGATGCATTTTTTTTATCACCTAAAATGTACTTTTTCTGCTTGTTAGCTCTCTGAAGCTGGCTCTCACTTCAACAATGAATGAATGTTACAACTCTAAAATAAAACAGATTTAGTTGCTTAGCAGCTGTGTAATGTTTCACATGTTTTAGGAAAAACTGTAATTTTGTGAATGCTTTCAAACACTGCTCTCCATCCTCCCCTTTTTTTTCCTCCTCTGCCTCCGGGACACCAGGACACATTGCGGGAGTGTCCACCTGACCACGGCACAAACGTGGACTACGCCTGCAATCCGAGCCTTCAGTTTATCTCGCCCATGTACTTTGTCTCCTTCGTGCTCACCGCCCAGTTTGTGCTCATCAATGTGGTGGTGGCCGTGCTGATGAAGCACCTGGACGACTCCAACAAGGAGGCCCAAGAGGAGGCGGAGATGGATGCGGAAATTGAGCTGGAGCTGGCCCAGGGCACCCTCTGTTGCATGGGCGCCCCCGGCTGCGGGGGTGCAAAGATGGACAAGGGACTGGTCATTGCGGGATCGGGGCCCGGGGGCCCGACGGGGGGGAAGGACAGAGGAGGTTCCCGAGGAGATAACGGAGACGGGATGAGGAAGATGCGTCATGCATCAGCCGCCGCCCACTCAGGGGGGTACAACTCCCGTGACTCCAGCCTGTACTCACCAGCACAAGTGAGTGTGTACATCTCTGTGCGTGTGTGTTTGTGTGTATGTGTGTGTGTGTGTGTGTGTGTGAGCAAGTCTTCCTCGTAGTGTCAAAGATGTTTTTTTTTTATTTGTGTGTGGCTGATGGTGAACGTGTTTTTTTGTGTGTCTGAAAGTAGGGATGTCTCATGCAGATCTACAGGAACTTTTATGAGAATTTCAATTCTTGTTTGATGAAAGAGTCACTTTGACTAAACAAAAATGACCTCACTGTTTTAGTCTCATCCATTTCTGAGGGGTTTACTATAAAGCAGGATATTCAGTTATCGAGGTAACTTCAGGATTTAACTTTTTATATGACGGTATTTTACCGTATTAACTTGGGCTTTATTGTGGAGCTTTGTGAGCTGATTGGAAGAGGGGAGGAGAGAGAGACAAAAAGAGAAACAAAATGTCTGAGTGAAAAATTTGGCTGTTTGTGTTCACACATGCAGCTCCTCCGGGAAATTTCTGTGTTTTTCAGGAGATTTCTGCAAGTGTTAAAGCACTAAATGTTAGCAAGAATTGGAGTGGAAGTGGACGGTAGTTAGCGCTCAATCATACACTGCAACATTAAGGTATTAAACATTGGGTAGAAGTTTTTAATTTGCACTTTTGGAGCTCTGCTATGTTTGGAAGTTTGAATTTCAGATCATCACCCAGTGTGATCACATACTTTGATTATTAACTATTCAGATTAGTATCCATCACAAAAACGCTTACTGGAGACATCCCTACTTGAAGCATTCTGTTCTGTTTCTCTCCGGCTGCCTGTCAGTTTGCTTCTCAGTGTCATTGCATTAGGTCATGCAGAGAAAATTACATATTGGATTCACAGGCTGGAGGAATACAAAGGAGGTAAACAATATGGCAGTCGTTTCTGTATATTGTTTGAATGGCGCCGACACGGGAGAGGGCAGGAAATCATTGCTCTGTTTCATTTTTTTTTTTTGTGAAAATGATTGACAGCCACGTTGCATGATAACGTTCATTATGAGAATCTCTTTGTAGAAATTCATTCTTTCTTTTAAACCGTTGACGGATAAAGAAGGTCAAACATTTATGCATAGAGAGAAAAAGTAAGACGTAGAGAATGGAAGAACAGAGCGGAGGTTAAATACTTTAAAGAAAGTTCACTGCAAGTATGTTAAAAAAAACAATTACTGAGAATGTAAAAGTGTGTTTTTTCTATCTTCCTCTGGCTGAGTAACAGAGACCCGTGTTGTCCGACCAATTAAAGTAATTCATTGTGTAATTGAAGCTTCAGCAGACTGTGTGAGCTCAGGTTACATACAGTAGATGCTCTCTGGTTACTGCATCACAGTCTGACTGCGGAGCCTCACGTTCCCATTATGAAATCTCTATTTATAGCCTGAGATGTCCACGCAGAAACACGCATAGAGATGACTCATCATCTGTCATCAAGTGTCTCACCTTTGTGGGGCTAAAGTTGGTTTGCATGGAGCCATTTTTAGCTCGCTGTTTGAGCACAGCGTTGGCTGACAAAGACATTTAATGCAGACCTCGGAGAACACACTGGCAGCATCCTCCCTTTTCTCTCTCTCTGTCCCCCACTCTTTCTCTGTCCTCTCTCTCTCTCTCTCTCTCTCTCTCTCTCTCTCTCTCTCTCTCTCTCTCTGTCCCTCTCTCCCCTCTCTCTGTCTCTCTCTGTGTCCCTCTCTCTCTCCCCCCTCTCTATCTCTCTCTCTCTCTCTCTCTCTCTCTCCCTCGCCTTCTCTCTCCTGCTCTCTCTCTCTCTCTCCCTCTCTCTCTCTCTCTGTCCCTTTCTCTCTCTGTCCCTCTCTCTCTGTCTCTCTCTCTCCCCCTCTCTGTTTATGTCCCTCTCTCCCTCTCTCTCTCTCTGTTTCTCTCTGTCTCTCTCTCTCCCCCTCTCTGTTTCTGTCCCTCTCTGTTTCTGTCCCTCTGTCCCTCTCTCCCTCTCTCTGTTTCTCTCTGTCTCTCTCTCTCCCCCTCTCTGTTTCTGTCCCTCTCTCCCTCTCTCCCTCTCTCTCTCCATCTTGATCTCCCCCCTCTCTATTGTCTGTCTACCAAGTGATGCAATAAGGGATCTGGCAGACCGATGCAATTTATTCAGTGCACAGTGTTAGTGTGTGTATGTTTTCTATGTACGTCTGTGAGTGTGTGTGTGAGTGTGTGTGAGTGTGTGTGTGAGTGTGTGTGAGTGTGTGTGAGCGTGTGTGTGAGTGTGTGTGAGCGTGTGTGTGAGTGTGTGTGAGCGTGTGTGTGAGCTTGTGTGTAGTAACTGAAAAAGGCTCATGAGATAAAGTACACAAACTGACATTTTGTGGAGAATTTTCACCTTTTTTTAATATCAGTAGAAGCTCCTCAAACAATAACTAATAAATCATATACTTAAAGAATCATTTTATTCTCAAAGAAAGTTGATAGATTTCAAAAAGTTAAAGCAGCTACACCTTGTGTGACCTGTACGAGGTGTCACAACAAACAGTGAACATGTCAGGGTGGAACAGCTCATATGTTGCACAGGGAGGAGAGGGGACCCTGTAGGACGTCGACACACATGGAGAGAGTGAGAGAGGAGAGATACTGGCTGAGCTAGTGACAGTCAGATAGACGCAGTAATTAATTTCAGCTCGCTCTCTCTCTCTCTCTCTCTTAACTCCCATCCTCTGTAGACAGGCCTTATTGTTGTCTACTAATACAGTTATTAATGGAGGCCAGCACATAGGCCGCCTCAGTCAATCAAACATTATTTTTTATCAAGCTCCCCACCTACATAGAATGAACTACTGTTTCTCGGGGGCCTGTCTGTGAGGGAGCGAGAGAACATTTTTTCGTACATTTAAAGGGCTAAAAATGGCCGAGTGAGCCTCACAGCCAGTTTGTCTTCATGCCAAAAAATGTGAAGCTACAGCAGCGTTTCATAAGCCAACGTGATATTAGGTAGGTATATTTATAAAGCTTGAAATACAGTCACCTGTCTCTTGAAATATTTTAGCCCCCTCATTTTCAAACATTGAGCCGTGAGTGATTGTAACAGAACTGTGTCAGATAATGTGTGTTTGCATAACGGCTCCAAGTTTAGCCCCTATCAGCGATGTTTTAGAAAAAATGTGTTATCAAAATAGGCCTGTGTGGGGTTTTGAAGAGGAGCGACCTGGTTTTCTCAGTATCTTTGGAGATATATCTGCTGATGTAATAACAGTTTATTCTGGTTGTTGTGAATGTGCTACAGGCACAGCGGCTCCACATTCATGGTGAACTAACAGCTCCGCAAAACACAACAGTTTTTTTTGAAAGTAGCTTTCTTATTCTAGTAGCTTTCAGATTAGTGTCTGGGAAAAACCAATCTGACAGATGAGATTCAAAGAGGGAGGGAGAGGGGGGAGGGGGTCGTAGAAACAGCCCTGACTGATTCTGTCTAAATAGCTTTAAACCTAATAGTACCCAGAGAGCACAAAGCAAATGCTTAAATCTTAAATTGTTTCAACAAGGTATTGAACAGCTTAATTGAGGTGATTTATCAAAAACCTAATTGCACCGCTCTCCGTGCTCGAGGCTTTGATAGTAAAATGATGTGTTACTTGGCTAATGAGGGTTTTAAAGTCACAATATTGAGGGAAAAAAAAGTGTTACACTCCTTAAGAACAAACAAAGCATCACTGAGAGATCTGTTGTGGTTTATTTGTTCTTGATCTGTAAGACAGGGAAAGTATTTAGAATTAGTTTCTTTAAATATTGTTAGAAATGAAGGATTTAATCCTGTGTGGATGACTGTGTGCATTTTGTTTTTTGAATTGATAATAATCTGTTAAGCATACCTGCGTGTGCGCAAAGACACTTTTACATCTCTTACTCTGGTGTATGCATTTCCCTGCGTGTTCTTTTGTCCTCGCATGTCCGCATGTGCACTTGTTTGCGCCTGCGTGCAATACTGGTCTGCGGCCTGCGTCCCGTGTGTACGTGTCCGTGCGTGTGTGTATGTGTGTGTGTGTATATGTTCCAGGAGAGCCAGTGGCTGGACAGTGTATCTCTCCTCATCAAGGACACGTTGGAGGGGGAGATGCTGATGATCGACAACCTCTCCGGTTCGGTCTTCCACCACTACTCCTCTCCTCCACCGGTCTGCAAAGACTGCAGGGGCCACCCACTAGAGGTACCACCCTGACAATGCATGAAGGCTCACATGCATGGGATTCACCCGCACACATCCACAAACACTCAGAACCACAGACTCAGGTATCCTCAGAACATCACAGAGCCATGGATAGATTCATACTATTTAACATAAACTTCATATCTGTAATCGTACAAATAAAAACATAGAAAACATCACTGTATAAAGTTGGGCAGCTCCTCAGCTCTCTCTTTCATCCTGGCAGGGTTAAGATCATCTTGATTTATAAAAAGAGTTTTTTTCTCCTCAAAGTAGAACTAAATATGTATAAAAGCTGAGGCGTTTGGCCCGGTTTGGACTCATTCCCTTCCTCTGAAATGCTTATTAAATATGGCCGCAGGTGTTGTGTGAAACTGAACTCGAGGGACCGTTTAAATTAATTCAGACTGGATGCAAGCCCTGAAAAGTTGTGAAGGTAGAAACATAACATCTACCTTCTTTAGCATGCACATGTAGAAATGTTCAGGTGATTCAAACGCTTTTGCTTTTGTGGTATAGTACGAGGTGTTGAAGAAGCAAAGTGGGATTTTTCTGGCACAACTTCACCAACCAACAAGGTGCATGAAGGGTGAAAGGCGTGAAGAGGTCAAAAAGCTCCAGCAACACTTGTTATAGTGAGAAGATCAACTTTTTAAATAAATTAGACAGACGCGTTTCGGCTTGCAAATATAGTTATTTGCAGGTATAAAATTGAGAAAATGGTAAAGAAAACCAATCAAATACATCCGCATATGTATATCTCAGGCAGTAAGACCAGACCAATGAGTACAGAGGTGAGGAGCGTGTCCAACAAAGACAAAGATGACATCACACCTGGTCAACAACTAGGGGTCAAGGGAATGGTTTTAATCCTGCACAAGAATCTTTTAGATGCTCCAAAACAAAAAGAGTAAGAAGAGCATACAGTGGTACATATCATGAGGCTTCTGCTTCAAAACATTTACTTAAAAGAATATGAAGAAACGTTTTTAAAAAGTACACTAGTACGAGGTGTTGGCAGTGTGAGGGATGATGTCTTTGCCTGCACAAAACCGCTCTAAAACACGGTTTATTAAATAACATTTCATAACAAGTGAGAGGTGAAACATGGTAGTCCTGAAACTCTGAACACACTCACACACACGTTATCGTATGCAAGACTCAGACATCCATCCTAACAGGTACACACACACTCCACCATGATGTCTTAGACCTGATAAGAACCATGCAGATTTTCAACAGGGACCCACACAGGAATATGCATTTGCATGCACTTTAATGGAGATACACACACACTCACACTAACAGACAATGGGCTTCATTCATCCTGCAGAGCAGTTTTTAATGGGAAGTGTTGTTAAAGTTCACGCATTATAAAGCCTGTCAGCGTTCTACTATATAGGACAGACTAACAGAGCATTTCAGACCCTTAATTAAACCCTATATCCACAACAGATAACATCAACTTTCCAAACATGCAGAAATGTGGATTAATGAGGCCCCTTTGCATGCTTACACACACACACATGCATCCATTCCTGATATGCATGCATTAACGCTCACACCAACACTCTCCTTGACTCCCGCCTGCATTTTGGGGTATTTTTGTAAACAGGAGATCCTGCATAAAGTCGAACACTTGCAGACGTACTGTCCTGTGCCTGCGTTGTCCATCACAGTGACAAAGTGCAGCGGGTCAGCTCAGAAGAAGCAATAACTGGGCTCTACACCTTCCCACCTGTCAGTCCTGCTTTCTGCCTGTCTGCAGACGCTGTCAAGCCATCACATTTTCTCCCCCTTTTTTACATCCTTACTATTTCCATCTGTCTCTGGCTATCCCTCCATCCATCTCTGATTTACTGTATCTGATGCTGTACGGCTCTCCCTCAGGTTTCATATTCTTCAACTATCAAACTGAATATTGTTTTTGTTTGTATTTGACAGAGCAAGAGTGGGTGTGTGGCCATTTTTCAGACAGATGAGTGGTTAAGTACGGTGTTATTGTGTTTTAAGGGGACAGGGAGAGCACAGCAGAACACCTTGGTGCAGTGTATGCGACAGTGAAAAGATTCATCAAAGAGCTGCCTAATAAAGACGTGTGAACCGCTCACAGCTTGAGTCTGACTGCTGTCGAGTCTGCAGGGATCGGTTCAGTGGAGCAGTGAAGGCCTTTGCCATTTATTGAGTTGCTAGCATCAACAGGCAGCGTCGAGAATCCTTCCATTGCATCTTTTCTCTTACAGCATAGAAGCATCAGAAGCTGTTTTCGAGCAGGCCGAGGCTTAGCTGTGGTAGCATGTAAGTCCCTGACCAGTTGTGATAAATATGGCTAACAGCTATAACGTAAGGTTGTCAAAATGTCTGATACCACATGTTCAAAATGATATAATCTCTGTTATTTAGTATCCAAGAGAGCCCAAATAAAAATAAAAAAAAACTACAACTAATTCATAATTCTGGTGCATCAAAATCAATTTTGATGGATCATGCATTCTGATGGTCTCCTGCACACACACATCCTGTCACATTTGCATGAAAACAAGGGCAACATTTCTAAATGTTGCCCTTGTTTTTGTGCAATTTAGACCAAGCGCAGGAGTTGACCTCAAATTTGGCCGTATCAAAACAGATATGAACATCGTGTGAATCTAGAATCTGGACTTTTTTTTTTACAAATGTTTAGACAAAAGAATCCGCCTTTCATGACAGCCCCATAAAATACCTTTTATCTTTGTCAATAAACGATTAGGAAATGTTTTTTTTTTGTACTTTTCTAACCAAAAGTCAGTCATTAAGGCAGTTTCTATGCCTATCTATCTATATAACACTGAAATATTTGAGCTTTTGGCTCTTTTACACCAGCTGAACAGGACCCTACTAGAATCACATGAAAGTTTAAAGTGATGGTGTTGTGCTGCTCTTAGTGGTTATATGAGCGAAGCTGTGGTGAAAGAAAAACCAAGATGGAGGAGAAGCTGTGTGTCAGTTTCTGCTCTTCATTGTTATCATCATGCAACCACTGGTGCGCCTGTTTGTGTGATATTGCAAATGCTCACCATGGTCTGAGTCATTTGATGTTGCCATGAGATATCAGTCATGCTTGTTTTTTTTGCTCAGTCACACATTCTCCTCTCGGTGCCTCCCTGCGGCACTGAATGAAACAATCCCTTTGCCCTCACCCCGCTAAGGCTGGTGGCAGACACTTTCCTCTGGTTCTTGCCCGGGTTGCTTATCGTGGTGGTGAAGCCATCCATATATCTGCAGTAACCTTGGAAGAAACTGTGTGGGAACTCTTCATGTACCCATTATGCTTTTTTTTGTATTGTCCCTGAGGGCACAGTGGAGAATACAGCGAGAGAAAAGGCTGTAGTTTCCAATACCTGCTGATAAATGTCCTCAGTGGTGACTCGCAGAGACCTTTTTTGAAGCTACTTACAGCCCAGATTTCAGGCACATTGAAGTATTGGTGCAGGCTGATATATGGAGACAAAAACAGAACAACTACAAAGTTTTCCTTTTATATTAATGAGTTGCATCGCTTTCCTTCTGCCTTGCCTCACCCCAACAGTTTCTCTCTCTCTCTCTCTCTCTCTCTCTGTCTGTATCTCTCTTTCTCTCTCTCTCTATCTTTCTCCTTTCTTGAGGGCTTGGGAAATGGTAAATCAATGCTGCATATCAGCCATGAATCTTTCTCTATGAACCTCTTTGTCTCTCCCACCTACAGGCATATGTTAATATATTGCCACCAGGGCTCTCGTCATTGGATTGTACTTGGCCCCTCTTTTGATGCTTCTTGTTGGCTATTTATTGCTCCGTCTTTTTTTAAAGGAACACTGCTTCAGTTGCATCGCATCAAACCCCAGAACCCAGAAATTCCTCTCCAGCTCACTGCTCGGTATGTTTTGAAACTGTGCATAAAAAAGAAAGTGCTGCAAGGGTTAAGAACAGAGAAAGAGTGTCAGCTTTAGAAGATTGAGCTCACAGAGGAGGTTCATGCCGTGCTAATTTAAAAACAATTCGAGAGCCATATGGGCTGAGGTACCTGCAGCCCTGATGAAACAAATTGAGCTGGAACAAATGAGAGAGAGAGAGAGAGAGAGAGAGAGAGAGAGAGAGAGAGAGAGAGAGAGAGAGACGTAGTAACAGTTGGAGTAATTGTCCTCAGGTCTAATTGTTCTGTGCTTGGTATTGTTGTTTCTTTGGTCGTCATTTCGTTGAACTACTGACACATTGACTCTATATAAAGATGGGCGATACGTCTCCACCATACCTCATTGCACAAGAGTGAAGCCAAAATAACGATAATGACACTTTTTGGAGCCAGAGTCTGCATTGGTGCCCCCTACTGCTACGCAAAGCACATACTTAACTTACGGACAAAACAACAGAGATCCCTCAGGTCAGCACAGTCCACAGCAGAACACTTCCTTGGAAAGTTGCTTGACTCCTGTGTTGATCCTAGGGATCATCATCATCATCATCAACCTTTATTTAAGTTCTCGGAGAGATCATTGAGGGCGACCCTCATTTACAATGATGCCAGAGAAAACATACATAAATGATAAACAACGAGAAATGAGATAAAGCTACTGCAGAAAATAAAATCAATAGAAGAGCAATAAAATATGTACACTCAAATCATTTAAAAGCTTGAAATTACTACAGTGATAAGTCAGTAATTAAAATAAAATAAAACAATTACAGTCCAGTATTGGGCAGTTTAAAATAATATTTCTAAAGTGTCCATAAGGGATAAAAGTGCTCAAATTCAGGTCCTGTTGTAAAATATTCCAGGAGTTTGCAGCACTAACACTAAAAGCAGTTTTCCCCAGGTCAGTCCTGGCATGAGGAACCTGGAGAACCAGTGTGTGTGACTAGCCGTCTATAGGTTGTAAGGATGTTACCCTAGTTGTAGGACACTAGAATTACTAGTAGATTAGATTCATTGTTCACGTTTATATATGTTTGCCCTTAATGCGGGTCAAATGTTGTGCTCAAACTGTAACACAGCTGCCCGCCACTAGTCGGGGCTGACGCCATAGACTGGCTGTAGCCTCGGCTAATGGGCCTTCTCTTTTGGCTCTACTGCCCGGATGTAAACAAGCACAGTGAACAGATAGCGTTGCCTAGGAACAGAGGGGTCTGGCAGTGTTTTGATGAAGACAAATTTAGATGTAGGTTTTAACCTGTAGGCTGTGTCAGGTTAAATTGGCATATAACCACTGGACCGTCGCAATGTGTAACCACGTTTAGCACGGGTTTGTGAAGGTTAGTCTGCAAGGAAAACTGAAGGCTGGTGGTGCTAGCACCGCTAACTCTAGCCCGATCGGTAAACCAAATGTTACTGTTACTTTTACCCGCAGACAATATCAAATAGCTGGTGCTAAATTTGAACTGTTAGACTATTTGGTTAGAAGGAATTTAAATTTCTCTTTAACCGACTTGGAAATACGGTGGTAGGAACATCCCTAGTTTTAATGCTAGTAACGCTTTCTGTCATCATTTACTCTTCTACTCTGCTACTCTGGTACAGGAGCCTGTTTGTCAAGCCTCCAGGGGGCAATCATGATGTTACACCCCTGTTTTAAAGTGTCAAATATTCCATTAAAACTAAATCAGCTAGTAAACAACAGAATCTGAGGAGGAAGGCTTTTATTTCCTATACTACAGCCAGCCGCCAGGGGGCGATCAAGATGTTACGGTTATCTTTTTGGGTTGCAGACTTGTCGTTAATGTTTTTTATGCAGTCTAGGTAACACAGTACTGTAAACTCAGCGGCAACATTTGGATGTACAGCCACATTTTGAAAACATACCCAGTTGGCTGTGAGGGCAGAATTATGTGATTCTGGTGCCGCTCCTGCCGGGGGATTGAAAGAAAAAAAACCTTTTCCACTCATGCTTACATATACATGCAGGTGCACAAAAATATACAAAAACATGCACACACACACACAGCTGCTTTATACGCACTGCTTGGATTTCTGCCTCTCGCCTCTCTCGTCACATGTTTTTTTCAAAGCACTGGGAAATACTTGTTCCATTGATGATGACAAAGCTCTGTTATTCCTTTATGAAATCTCTCACCCTGCTCTCTTCACAGACAGGTGCCACGGCATTTTGGATTTGCTCTTTGAAATGTCAACATCTGGTGAAGCATATCGAAACAAGGCGGAGGTTTTGCCTATCATGTCTGTTAAGCTCATATTGGCCTATAAAAGATAGGAAGGCATCAAGACAGATCCATCTTCAGAATGTTGTTGCTCATCCTGTAAATGTTATATCCATGTACACAAACATGTAAGATCCAGACTCCATGGTTGTTGTGAACCCCAGAGTATATTACACATAATTTTGAACACTTATAAGACCTTGCTCTGTTAATTCATTACAAGAAGTCAGACACATTTTTTCTGTTCCTGTCCCCCCCCCATCCCCTTCCTGTTTTGAGACATGAATAACAGAGGTGCATTTTTGTAGCAGATCAGGATGGCAGAGATTGAGCAGGCGTCGCTGAAGTCAGAGCAACTTTCAGACAAGTCCTCCTCCCCGGCGCTGCCAGATGACCTCAGCCTGGACGAACACACAGCCTACCAGCTGTTGGCAAGAGAGTGCAAGGTGGGTATGAGCAGAGTGTGTTGAGTAGAGGGAATGAACATCTGCACTACTGGGAAAAAAAATAAGAGAAATACTTGGAAAAAAAAAATTATTGAAAGAAAATTTTCCAAATGGGCACTATTTCTAGCGGGACTTTTATGTGAAGCCAAATTAAAGGCAGAGAGATGAAATGAATTTGTTTTATTTGTAGTTTGCAGTGCAGCTCTGGCAATCCTTTCTCTCTAGGATTCTACACATTTGCCATCTGCCATCAGGTCGTCGCCTGATCAAATGAAGTTATGATCATTCCAGTCATAACAAGAAGTGAATACCTATGTAGCAGCAAAAACGGAGTGTTGTGTGTGACGGAGACAGAGACAGAGAGAAAGCACTTAAATGATAAATGAGTTGGGCTGGATACCTGCATGCATCCTTACTCAGAAATTAAGCAAAGGTAGACCCAGCTTCATCCCGGTGCAAAGATTTTTCTGTGTGTGCTCAAAAAAAAGGGTTAGGGGTTAGATAAAAATTGCTGCGCTGATCCTTACAATACAAATTGCCCCACAAATTTTAGTTTTGGAAACTTTACTTTGTACTGGACATACCGGCACTTTGTCCAAACTCCCTCAGGAGGGTGAAAACACAATGCTCTCTTGATTACTTTTGTATTTATTCCAGGAAGCACAAAACAAATGACCATTTTAAAATCCTTCTCATGGCTTTGCAGTGGGTACACTCCCTTGTGAATTACAGATATAAACCTAGGTTCTTAAGGTCTCTTTCTCTCTGTGTGTATCAGTTGTAACTATCTTGCCTTTGAGGAGTCTCTTTCCACCGCAGACCTTCTTATAAATAAAATGAGTCCCTGGTTGCTGTCCTGGGCAGCTCTCATTCTTCCCTCTCCTGCACCCTCTCTCTTTTCTCTGTTTCGACTTTATCTCTTATGATTCTCCTTTCTCACTGCTAGTCCTCTGGTAATTGCACTCCTTCTCTGCACATCCCTCCAGCCCCTCTATCTCCATCCCTTATCATCTGTCCTTCCTAGATATCCTCCTCTGTAATGGGGTAATGCTCCTTGGTTCTGGATAGTGGTTGATAAGCCTGCTACCACCAAGCATGGCTGTGAACCACAGCTCATTAGAGGAGGGGAAATAGAGAGAGGGAGGGGCAGAAGGTGAGGAAGGATCTTAGGTTAGGGATCTTATTTGTCAAGCGTTTCTTTGGAAAAGAAATGTGTGTTTGTGTGTGAGGGTGGCATTAAGCATGTGTGCCAAGCCTGTGTGAGGTTTGTGCGGATGTGGGTGGCTGCCTGTTTGAAAAGGGGGGGCTGTTCAGGGGCTTGGACTGAATGACTCAGAGGTACAATACACTAATGGAATCACAAAGGCTTACCCACACACCCACGCATACACACACACACACACACACACAAATGATTCTGCAGTCCCTACACGATGGTAATTAAAAGTGACGACGTAAAAGCTGAAATCCTGCTTCCAGCTGCTGCAGCCATCACACACTCTCACACATTTATAACCAAGTGGTTATTGTTGCAGTATATGTATCATTAACATGACAATAACAGGCTCGTTCAGCTCATAATCAGTTCTCACCCCTTCACTTGCACTTCACTGAGTACCCTGAGGGGCCGATGTGAATCAGAGGCCATGTGTGATTCATGCAACTTCCCAGAGGGGCTGCTTTTTTTTCTGTACTCATTTTTTCTTCCAGGCTCTGTCCAGGAATTGTTGCAAAATATCGTTTTAGCCAGCGTTGTCCCTTTGCAGAAGAAATAAGAGGTTAAGGCTGTACAGCTTTTTCATCACATAAGCCCCAGCAATTTCCAGCACATAATTATCTTCTTTTTTTTTTTTTATTGAACCTATCCCGTCATGTCTAATTTATCTTCCTTTTTTAAATGAAGTTAGGTAAGAATCCATATTAATCCTTTATTAATCAATCCAAGAGATTTACAGGAAGTCCTTCTCTCTAATGTCAGATCATCTGTTCTCTCCTAGGGGAGGTGCAGCAGTGATTCCCGCAGCTCCGAGGAGGCCGGAGGAGGAGGAGGAGGAGGAGGAGGAGGAGGTCACCACACTCAGACGGTGGTGGAGAGTCAGGTGCAGGGGTCGGGCCATCCCTGCCTCCTCGCCCTCAGTGCTGGTGGTGACGCGGATCCTTCGCTGCAGGAGATGGAGATGCAAATACACCAACCACATATGTGCTCACCTCACTGTAGCCCAGGTGAGTAAACCAGTACATCGTCCAGTGTAAAACAAGAGTGATTCCAAAAGGAAGTCATATTTAGAAGTAGATTAAAAAAAAATTCTTTAGGAGAAAACAAGTGTAAATATAGTTATCAGCTTACATTAAATACCAAAGTGTTGTAAAATAAAAAATCAGTGGTGGCTGGTGAATTATTCTTCATGGGGGAGCAGTTTCTCACAGAGCGCTGTGATGCACTTCCTGGTTTGTTATCTTGATGCTAACAAATAATGGAAACTGCCACTTACAGGTCAAAAGAATTAAGTGTCTTTTTAACATAAGAAACCGTTTATTTAACTTCACAATGTTCAGTAGACTAGATCATTTCTAAAGTCAAGCGATGCATCTCTACAGTCTGTAACGCTTCAGTTGGTATAAAGTCAGTGGCTTGTGGTATGAATTCATTTAGCCAGAATGATCGGCTAATCAGAGGGGGCAGGGCAAGACACCTGTCAATCATTTTCACTGCTCATGAGAATCGAAGAGGATGCTACCATACTTTGGCTGTAAAAAAAAAAAATCCCATTTAGAGATAGGAAGGTTTCTCTTGTCTCTTCTATGGGGTTCGGGTGCTACTCCAGATTCCCCCCCGAACTTTAAAACAATCTGAAGTTATTTGGGGAGTATTTTTATTGTCTTTACTGCATAAAAAAGGGAGGCTTCAGCCCTGCTAGCCCATTTTTTTTTTTTACCGCTTGATGAGAGGCAACAATACATGACTTGATAAGAAGATAGAAATGGAAAAGAGTGTATTCCCTCCACAAGGTGGCGTTTCCAACAGCAGCAACAAGGGGAGGACTAAAGATGGAGAAAGCGGCGCCAGTGGAGTTTCTCCTCTCTTCCATCTGCCTGCAGAGTTCTTCCACCCCACCGCAGCCGCCATCCCAGCACCTCCACGCAGCCGGAGCCTACGCCTGACGAGGGGCCTCAGGTTGACCTCCCCAGCCTCCTGGGCTTCGCTCCGCTCCCCGGGAGTCCGCAGCAAGATGCTCTGCACGCAGGTATGGAGAGAGGAGAGGGGGAGAGGGGGGGGACAGTCGAGCAGTTTAGACAGCATGAAGAATGAGGCTCAAGCTTGAGCAAGAGATTGATGTTCATGTTGCAGAAAAGGAAGATGAATCTTTGTGCTTATTTGGATGAGAAATCGTGTCGATTGTATTCCCTGACAGCTGATGATTTATAAAATGTGTGCAAAACAAAAAACCTTGTCAATGTTAGTTAAAAAACTTTCAGAGTGACATGTGTGGAGGCTATAGTCTTCCAAGCGGGCGGCCCAGGTTCGAATCCAGCCTGTGGCTCCTTTCCTGCATGTCATTCCCCTCTCTCTCTCTCCCTGATTTTCAACTCTATCCACTGTCCTATCTTTCAATTAAAGGCACAAAAAACCCAAAAATAAATCTTTAAAAAAAATTTTTTTAAATTCAGAGTGATCCCTCTTCTCTGTTTTTTTTACAGCGTTAAAAGAGAAACTGAAAGACAATACACAAACATACAAAAGTTTGACTATGGGTTGTCTTTGGTGATTCGATCCATGATATTAATTTCATAAATGACTCCATACCAGTTTTCTATGGATGGGGTAACTGGCTGAAGACGTTTTGTGTCATTGCCTCGCTCAGTATACCAAATAAGTATTTAGTTTTGTTATTTGTAGATGTGAGATTCCAGCGTAAAGTTTGCTCCCACATACAATTAAATTTGTCCCATTTAACGTCTGGATCTTTGCCAGAAACCGGTTACTGAAGGACCGGGCCCAAACAGGTGATAATGATTATTTTCCTGGAGACCGCAGCTCCTCCATTAGGTGGAAACACCCGAGCGATGAGATTAGTGAACAGGTGTGATAAAGTATTTAATAAGACTTTTGCTCTCCATGAGGTCAAGCTTCTTATCTTCCATTCAAATTTTCAGTATTTTCAAAAAAGCTTTTCATAGATGCTTATATATGTATACTTCCTCGTTTTGTAGGACTTGTTTTCTTTTTTTACCTCTTGAAGCAGTCTGTACAACCTTGAAATTATATTAAGCCCAGAGTCTCCTCGGTAAGTACTTAAAAAAAAAAACATTCAGATTGTTCTCAAACGCTTCTTGAGTCTCTCATGTTGAACTGTTTATGTGGTGGCTGATTTGAAATCTAAAAATGTCTTTATTATTCAATCAGTGTTTGAAAATGTCTTAATGTTCCCTGGATAATAAAAGTGCAGTAAGAGGAGAGGCCTTGTTGTGCTCTGCCCTTATAGGCAGCATCCAGTCAAGCTCATGAGAGCGCCATCTCAATATCTTTACCTCCTCAGACAAGACACTCTTAGGGAAAATATTCAACCATGTTTTCAGAGAGAGAGACTTTTTCCACACGTTTCTGACTGAAAGTTGAATTCATGCGCTCTCTTTTATTTCTCCCCCTCCCTTCTGTCCTCAGTACCCCTCCCACAGTGACTCGTCCCTCGCCACAGGCAGCTCCGAGGGCAGCCTCCAGACCACTCTGGAAGAGGGACTGAGCTTCAGCATCTCTCCACCACAGAACCTGGAGTTTCCCCTGCCGACAGCTCCGCTTCCGCTCGCGTGCCCCATCACGCTGCCCGAAGACAGCACAGACATTTCCTCCCCGGTCCGGACCCTGAGACCGAGGCCGAGCCCCTCGTCGGCCCTGACCCTCCAGGCCACAAAGGGGCATCAGCGGAGCCAGAGCAGTGGGCGGGGAAGCACCAGCCCGGGCTACACCCGGGACGACTCGATCGACCCTTCAGACGAGGACCTGGGCATAGTCATCGGATCGTCGATTGGCGGTTGTGGTTCCAGCCAAGCGGGGAACAGTGAACACTTGTCAGAGACGCTGAGCAGCTTGTCGCTGACATCACTGCTGTCCCCCAGCTCTCTGGTGTACCCCGGGGGAGCGGTGAAGAAATGTAACAGCACGGGCAGCCTGGACCAGGGGGGTTTGCTTCTGTCGTCCCGCTGCAGAGAGGGCCGCAGGGAGATCTTGGGCCTGGAGATCATGGACCCTCAAGGCTTCTTGGCCAACCCCTGGACTGGGGTATTAGTGGACACAAGAAGAGGAGAAGGAAGAGGGGAGCTGGGCGATGGCGAGCAGGGCTTTAAAGGGAAGAGCTCAAGCCAAACAACAGTCGGGCCTTGTCGGAAGAACAGATGAAACCGACTTTTCTCCTTTTTCTTTGTCCTCACCATTCCTTGGATCTAATCCCATTGCTGTCCTTCTCACTCTCTCTGCTCCCATCGTGAGAGAGAGGCTCGATGACACATGATGTCTTGAATCCAGAACCAAACCCTCATCTCGCACCCTCAACCCCTCTTCTATACATTTTGTGACAAGCCCATGTCCAACTTTGCGCTAGCTTGGGGGAGTCGTTTTGGTTTTTTAGCCTGCTGGTGAAGAAATGGCCTGCAGAGTTAAAACCCCAAGGGCTGAAAATAGGTCCTTAAAGCCTCTTTGGGGGTTGTACCTGAGAAAAAGGACCATGGAAGTGTTTTTGCTCATTTTTGAAGAACAGGGCGTGCATTTTTATCAGGGAGTCAATTGGAGCAGAGACAAAAGAGCTTAACCTCAAAGACACAGAAAGACGATGCTCAGCGGGAAGTTTCCTTTTCTCTGCGTTGGCTTGGGGTTGAAGTGCAAAAATAGAAGTACCAAAACTGAAATAGCTATTCATACCAACAGAGGCTGTTTGATGTGTTTTTCACTCGGAGGCAGTGCAGAAAAAGCAAGTGGAAGGAGGCTAAGAGATGGCAGAACATATCAAGGGCGGAAGGAAAGGCTGGGGAAGGAGAAGGCAGGTGATTTGTTTGGCCCGGGCGAGCAGGAGCGGATCTAATGTCCATCTGCTCCGGCAGACGGAAACAACAGGTCCCGCTCACTCCTGCCACGGGACCTTCTGCTGGGTTCAGAGTGAAACGCGAGGTGGACGAGAGTTCAGGAGTGTGTGCTCGATTTGTGTGTTTGTGTGTGTGTGAGAAGCACTGCCTCAGGTATCCAAGGCATGAATTAAAAATCATCACTTCACCGTACCTCTGGAACAGGAGATTGATCAAAGCTGATTGATCAAAGCTTTGTGCGCCTCGCTGCAACTTACTCTCGAGCGGTGGCGGGAAAATTAAAAAAGAAATTGACAGATCGCAGAGGTAGAACTGTGCATGGAGTGATTTGTGAAATTGTTTTATTTTTATTTCTATCTGCAGCATCTGTCACTCGCTCAAAAATAATAAAAAAAGAGCTCAGTTGGATGGAACGCTACAAACACCCTATCACAAGAAACAATAATGTGTGTCTGGGGCCCGCCTTGTGTGCACCAAAAAAAAATGTTTCACTGCTTCTTCATAAAGTGAGACCTGAAAGCACACTCTTTTTGACGCCCCCCCTTCCTCTCACCGTGCTTTAGGATTCGAGCTGAACGGACAAACCCCTACGGGAGCTGTGATGGACTCGACTGCATGATGGAATTGCATTTAACCAAGATTTTTTTTATATATAAGCAGAAGTGTAAGAAGATGTCAATTGTCGGGTGATAACATGATTTCTATTCCACTATTTTTCTAGAAAAAAAGAGAGTAGGCACGTGCAAGTCTCGACTTTGTCCTCGTATCATTTAACCTGTACCGACTCTTACGACTTGTTGTCTAGGACTTTTTTCTGTCTTGCCAGTGGCTTCCAGTTTTATAACATTTTTTTAAGGTGTGGACAGTGCATAAAACAAAGAAGCAAAAAATTCAAATGAACTCTGTTGCGCTGAAGTGTTTGTTCCCCTCCAGCACATATCTCTCTGGGAACACTGGTTTCCTGTTTGATCCTTTTTTTTTTTTTTTTTTTTTTCTCCAAACGACGGAGTCCCAGAGGACAACCAAGAGATGGGGAACAGCCATATTCACTCACAGCACACGAGGATCGTTTCTAGCTCACAGACATTTCCTGTTTGCACACAGGGAACTTGTTTGCTTTAAGCCTCCTATGTTAAAAAAACAACAAAAAAAAACATGAATAGCTTCAACCATCTCTATGAAAGCTTTATTTTGAGAGTTACACCACATATACATATCGATTCTGGACACATTTGTGTTCCTCAAGCATGGTTCTGGGATTGCAATACAGTATGCTTCTTCTTTAATGCACTCATCTCCTCGTCCCCTCGTCTCCTCACACATACAGTCTGTTGTAGCAAACTCTTCCACACACCATGGTTTATACATGAATGGGTAAACGTTGCATCTTTTTAATGCAAACTCATTTTTTGTTATTCACCCCATTCTTACCGGAGATGCTCATCCTTCCACCTGAGTTCTAGACGTAGATTGTTGTATCCTGAGTGTTTGGATCATTACCTTTTCTTTTTTTTTTTTTTTTCTCAAAAAGAATAAGGTGATGAGAGAAAATCCAGTCTGACCTTTTTCATCATGCAAAATCACTTTGATGACTATGTTTTCTCACATGGTGTTGGGTATCAATGAGTGATAGTAAAGACGGTTGTGCGTGTGTGCGTGTGTGTGTGTGTGTTTACGACTTCAGGTGAAGTGATTGCCTTTTCCTGAAGTGTCCTGTTTGTTGGCGAGGAAACCTGATATTAAAGCGAGAGAAAACAGGAAGCAACCAAGGGCTGTTTTAGCTTCAAAGATATGTCCTTCTATCTTTCTGAGACAAAAATCCTTTTTGTCAGTGAATATGGCATCAAAGGTTAAAGCCTGACTACGCAGCAATAAATGTTCTCTGTGTACGCCCTGAGTAAACGATGTCAATGTGATTTTTATCTCCTCAAACACATACAGTATCCATTACTGTCTCTAATCCGATCACATCGCAACCTCTGCCCTCTCGGCGACCAATCAGTGGAGAGAGACGGGCTGCAATTGAACGACATGAAATAATGAGGTCATTGAACTCAGGTCGGGGGGTAAAAACCACTACTCACATTTTTAAAGATTAGCTGTAAAGGTGTGCTCAGACTGACCTCGGAGGGAATTTTGCAGCTTGCTTTATTCCGCACAAATTTGACTGCTGGAGTGTTTTTTTTTTTAACGCCGCAGACAGTAGATGCACCTGCAGTTCCAGATGTTAGCTGTAACTACCTAACAATGCACCACCTGTGTGTGTGTAAGCAGAGTGTGCCTTTGTACAGTATGTATGTGTGTGTGCTGTGACTTTGGCTCAGACTGATTTAAAAAAAACTTGCCGGGAGCTCCAGTTTCCTCCTGACTCTTTGTCTCTGCAAATTCATGAAGTGATGAAGTCGAGCGGCGGTGGGATAAGCACACATTTTATCGAAAAAGTATCTTGACCTGTGCAGACATGTTTTTTTTGCTTCAACTCACGCTGCCTTGAAAAAAAAACTGTCCACCTCTTCTGTACGATGAATTTGTATGCAGCCACACGGCCTCTGAGAGTTGCTTTTGAGTTCAGTCTGAACACAACTTGAGAGTGTACAATTCACATTTGTACATATCTTTGTATCTTGATCTGCATGTGTGCATTGCTGCCAGTGACCATGATTATATCATTAGTATGCATTTCATAAAAATTGTACAAAGATAAAGGAAATGCCCCTACAGTTTTTTTTTTTGACTGCTGCTATGGAACACTAAAAAAAGAAAAAGTCATATCCAGAAAAGTCATATGTTTTTTTCTTCCGACATATTGTTCCCATGAGAGTAGAGTTATGAACAAAATACATATTTAGTTTAAAAGCTGCTGTTCAGTTTTTTTTTTAAATAAGTCTTATTTAGATTTGAATGACCAATCAGTGGAGAGATGGGCTCCAATTAAATGACGTGAACTAAGATAAGATAAGATAATCCTTTATTTATCCCACAACGGGGAAATTGACATTGTTACAGCAGCAAAGAGCAAAGATTGCAAACAAAAAGTGAACGCAGTAAACAATTTAAATAAAAGAACTAAAAATGTACCAAAAAACTAAAAAAAACAAAACTAGAAAAAAGAACTAATGAGGTTATTAAGAGTACAGGGAAAAGGGGGTTGGTTCAGTACAATCCAAAGCAGGGCAGAGAAAGCCAGTGACAGGACAGGGACACAAAAGCAGGAAGTGCTGTCGTGGACATCTGGACATGAGGAGAGCGAACAAAACAGTGTGCAGACGCAGAGGCAGTGCAGATGCTGCAGAAACAGGAGACTTCTCCAGACAGCTTGTCATCGACATCCTCGCCCAGCAGAGCCGCCAGTGCGAGAGAGCGCATTAGGCATGCACGCTGAACTCTGAGGTGTTGTTTACCTCACACCCCCCCCCACAACCAGCCAGCCAGCAGCCAGTCCAACCTCTCAGAATCAGCTCTCCCTGCAGGGCCCCCTGTCCTTCAAATGTCACTGCAGCAAGGGTGGAGGTGTGTGTGCTGAGCGGTAAGTTTGCATGAGACGGAGTGTGTTTGTGCAAGTGAATATGTCAAAGCTTCAGTTCTATGCAAGGGGTCTTTAAAAACAGTGTCCTGTCATCGGAAATTTGAGGGCATTGACTCCGCTTTGGACTTCCATCCCTTGGGGGAGCGAGACGACTTCTGCAACAGGAGTTCCAAAGGTCAGGGATCCAATAAGCCTCGTGGGGGTTTCTGTGCCCGAATTGATTGATTTCATCCCCTGAGATATCAAAGTCCCTCGGGTGCAAGAGAATATTTTTCATCTCACCTGGAAACCCACTGGTCTTGTCTCAGCTGCAACCTTTATAGTGATTCTGTACAGCATGACAAAGGTTGCAGTTTTACAGCAGCAAACAGGTCCTCAGGGCTCGACAAAACTCCTTCTGTAAAACTGAAATAGAAAACAAATGTTCCAAATGCATCAATCAAGGGGATTCTTCTGAGGTGAAAAAAAATTAATTATATTAAAGTGGGTCAACGCGTGTTTTTTTTTGTTTTGTTTTTAAAGAAAAAGATCCTCATCTCCTTGCTGAAGATGTAATGTGGAAATGTAGCTGAGATAAAGAGAAGTACTTGTCAAATGCATCACAACCCCCAAAAGCTTTGTCAAACATAATTCTAAAAAAAAAAGTCCAAACAGATGTGTCTCATTAACGTGTTTGTCTCCGGGCACAAGAGGGAGGAACTGGAATCTTTCGCACAGCATCCACCTTGTTTATGGATATGTTGCTTTTCTGCTTTTTTCCCGGGGGGAGGGAGGATGGAAGCTTTTTTGAGTCGAACGGTGAGTAAATGAGAAGTTGTTTTTTAGTGCTTTGTGGCACCTAATGAGTCGTTTAAGCTGCCACAGTGTCTTTTGAAGTGTTGAGAGGTGAAACTGTGAGGCAAACTGCGGGGCCATGAAGCCGTTACTGTACATCAAGGCTATACTCTTTGAAGCCCGAAGATGGTGCTCACCATTTTGAAAAAATGCTGTCCCAACCTAACTTTCAGTCAGTCTACTGTCAGGCGGAGAGGTGAAAGTTTAGGCAGTACTTTAGTCTCTTAGCCTGCATCATCAAACATGCTAGAAACAAAAAAAAAGTTAAAAAAATGCATTTTGTATGTGACTTCCGAGGATTTTGGTGCCAGCCTCAAGGGGAAACACTTCCACGATGGCTTCATTTTTCCGCACTCAGAGAAGACTAAAATTCAGGTTTATTATTACAGTTGTGAAAGCGTCAAAGTTTCTCCTTTCTCTGTCTCATTTCTTTAATCACATCAGTCTGCAAAACCTCCCTGCTGACATACACACACACACACACACACACACACACACACACACACACACACACACACACACACACACACACACACACACACACACACACACACACACACACACACACACACACACACACACACACAAAAAAAAATGAAGGCAGTGTATGGAAACCAGCTACTGTCAGCTATCCAGGCTAACTGCTCAGGGAGTTGTCCAGGCCCAATCGATTGTATCGGGGGCTCCAGGGAGAGAGGCAGATAAAGGCAGGTTTTTATAAAGGTGGCACGACAAAAGGATGAATGTGGTGCCTGTGAAATGAGCTGACTGGAGGAGATCAGATGGAATGACTGTCGATCTGCGGATGAACTGTAAGCTCTCTGAAATCACAAATACTTCTGAGGGGTTTTTGTTTTCTCATTTGAGTGTCTCTTTGTTCTCTCTCTCTCTCTCTCTCTCTCTCTCTCTCTCAATTCAATTTTTCAATTCAAATAGCTTTATTGGCATGAATGTGTAAAATATATTGCCAAAGCATATAATAACAAATAATACAATAGTAATAATGAAAAGTAATAATTAGCGATTAAATATTTTAACAATGAAGAAAAATAATAATAATATTAATAATAAAAAAAATAAAAGATTAAAAAATAAAAGATTAAATTTAAAAAAAAAGTATGTAGTGTGTGCGTGTGTATGAGATTAACACAAGTGCTATGTGTATTTGTACCTTTTTGTGTGTGTGTTCAGGTTCCACTGGTTGGATAGGGTTAGGGCAACATCTCTCTCTCTCTCTCTCTCTCTCTCTCTCACCATTATCAATATCATGACCTGGCTTTTCTCTCTTTCTCTCTCTCTTCTCTCTCTCTCTCTCTCTCTCTCTCTCTCACCATATCAATATCATGACCTGGCTTTTCTCTCTCTCTCTCTCTCTCTCTCTCTTTTCTCTCTCTTCTCTCTCTTCTGTCTCTCTCTCTCTCTCTCTCTCTCTCTTCTGTCTCTCTCTCTCTCTCTCTCTCTTCTCTCTCTCTCTTCTGTCTCTCTCTCTCTCTCTCTCTCTCTCTCTCTCTTTCTCTCTCTCTCTCTCTCACCATATCAATATCATGACCTGGCTTTTCTCTCTCTAACGATGAAAAAAGCAGGAACAGTATCCACACTTTGCCCCCGTCAACCCTAATTCAAAGGGGGAGCTGGGTAACCTTTATGACCTTTCAAATTATTAACATAGAAGTGTTGCAAAACACACACCTAGACACCCACCCAGGCACACTTGATCTTTTTCCTAGCACCCATCGTGAGTGTGCAAGGGAGGGTGTCTGTCTGAGGATCAGTGCTAATGGCTGAAGCTTATCCCTTCACAAACAGAGTTTCCCTCCTCTCTCTGTTTCCTCCTCTACCTCTGCGACATAAAGCCATTAGAGAGAAGGAGAAGCAGTGACAGCTGAAACCGTGAGATTGGGAACAGTGCTGACACTGCTGGTTTTCAGGCTCTCTGAATAGTCGTCTCTGTGGATGATTGACTCTGGGTTTTTCTCAGCACCTGGCCTGTGTTTTGTAAGATAATAGTGAAAAATAATACAGTAACACTGTTGAGCGACCGGTTAATGCCGGGAAAGATTTATTTGAAGGGGAGCGCTGTCGGTTCAGGCAAATGCACGGCAGAGTGTTTTCAGTACAGATTTGTAATCCAAGTTCATGCCATGGCATCGCTATTGAATTTAAACTGCATTTTCCCTTAACAGGAAAACAATTTTTGAAGGCTGCAAAACTCCCTTTATAATTTAAAGGAATCCTTTTATTACATTTACAGCAGAACAGTAATAACTTTTTCACCTGCAAACAATAAAAGCTTGAATTAAAACCACAAAGCAGCTTTAATCCCACTTTAAAAAAAACAAAACAAAGAATCAATGAGCACTCTGTTAACAGTGTGGAGATGTAAAGTGGTGTTTGTAGTGATGAAACAGTGGTCCACATCTTCATCTCCCCTTGGCTACACGGAGATAGAAAGTGTAGCGTTCACTGTTATATCATTTCTTTGGGCTGCTTTTTATTTCCTTTAGGAATTGTTGGAGAACAAAACGGAGCTTGAAGCCGTAGAATATCAGATCCATATTTAAAGGGTGGAGGGAAACTCAACATCCAATGTCATTTAATGCACATGAATATGCATCTGATTGATTAATAGAACTTTATTGTCAGACGTGGTCTGAAATTTGTCTTGCATCACAGCGGCTCCATTTGCAACATAAAAAATTAAGACAGGATACGAAGATACAAACATTTGACACAACATTCAAACACCAAACAAACATTCAGAGGCCTTTGACTTGCTTTGTTCAGGGATTCAGCTCCGCATTTAATTTTAGAATTGACTGGTGAACAGAGGATTGTTTCAGTCTAGCCTTATCAAAACAAGGGATCTGTTTACTCACCAGTGCTCCAATTTAACTTAAGAGCTGATGACATATCGATGTTGGGTTTTCCACTTACTATCGTGGCCCAAAGTGGCCAAAAAGATCAGCTCTTAGACTTTATGTAAGGTGGATGCAGCAACAGTTAAATACTGTAGCCATTAAATATATATCAACAGAAACAGAGAAGTGAAGGGTTGGCAAAGACTAACATTTTTACAATTACTCTTTCGACTGCAAAAAGTGAATTCATTGGCTTCTTTATTAGTCAGAGAGAGTGTTTTTCACAGTGAAAATCTGATTTATTAGGCTAGTATGTTAGCTACTTAACATGCAGTCTTTAGCAGATTTAATCACTTTTTGAGGCAGCCTCAAGTGGACACTCCAGGTACTGCAGTTTTTGTCACTTGTGGGTTTGCGTCATTTTTCAGCGGAGGATGTTTGGATTTGGTGAAACATCTTGCTTTCAAAATTACTTAAAATTCCTTTGAGGTCAGATGACATATGCATGATATGTTAGGTAAGATTCAATGTTTTGCTGTGGCTTATTCACTCTTCTCATGCTGACTATATTCTGTATATGTGTGTGTATTTCAGTGAGAGGAAATCATGACTACACTACGACCAGTGCCTTAGTCTTCATGATGGTGCAACACAAAGCTCAGATTTCATTTCCTAACTGCAGCGAGCAGGGACACGATTGTTTGCAAAGCAGAAATGTGAGAAGGAAAAATTAAATTAGGCCCGCTCGAGAGATGTTACATAAGGTTACCAGATACTGCCTCTTCCAACTTTGCTGAATCGGTTATAAAGTTTGTTCTTCAGTCAAATTATGGTGCGCAAAAGAAAGTTTATCTGTTGTCCTCCAAAGAAGCGAGCAAAGGCAGCAGTTTTTTAATTCATGTAATTTATTTATATGATATTTAGTTGGACTTTTAATTATGGTGACCTTGAAAAATATCCACGCACTTCAAAGCAATTGTTTATGAAAGTGAACGCGCTGCACAAACAGGAAGGTCTTTGCTGGATTTCTACTTATTTCAGCATGTTATCATCATGCAGGAAACCAAGAAGTGTTTTCACCGAGGAGGGTTCAATCAGTAAACATTTACTGTCTGTCATTGGTTGAATTAAAGAAAATGAGTCAAGATGCTTGAAACTCGTCTGAGGTGCTGAGTGGAGCTGAAGGTAACTCTTGGTTCCTGTTGAATCTTAAAAAGTTGTGCGTCTTCATTCCGGGGTCTTGGTGTTAAGAGCTTTTGGATGTTCCCTCTGATGCATGCTGTGCTATGAGCCTGCTGAGAGGGAGGATAAGAGGCACAACATCAGCCTGAACTCAGACACACTCACATTCTCATTATGCACAGCACAAGGTTGCAGCGAAGGGCAAACTATGAGGATACTCATGAATTTCAAAGACTTTAAATATGACCGAGTACACTGTATCTCAAAAGTAATCTTCATGTGTCTGAAATGTAATCGGAGTCAGAGCTGCAGTTCAAAAACATGAACTTACTTTAGTCCACAAATCCTGGTGAGACTGAAATGTATCTATGACGCTTTGCCTCTAATTTAATGTGACCAGCATTCACCTTGACCGTCAATTTGCAAGACAGTTTGCAGTGAGTAATTTATTTTCAAATTATCTTTTTCTTTTTATGCTTTTTATCTGAATGCTCAAAGCTTAGTCTCAGTCTTATTTATATTTTTCTGCTGCTGCTTTTTATTATGTACAGGCAGGAATTTACACAAGACAGTACTGACAGTCACATGACTTCAAAAAATGGACAACAACCAGAACAGAACAACAAAAACAACAAATACTGAAAGCACAAAGTTACCAGAACATACATCTTGAAATATTAGAGATCACATGTTATGCAAAATACACTTTACCATGTTTTAATGTGTCTCTGAATGTCTATCAACTTCTCCAAATTCAGAGAATAGTCCATCCTCTCCGTCTTTCGCCTGCTCCACTTTTCAGAAAATGTGTGCTCAAACAGGCCGTTTGGAGATTTTCCCTTTATGACATCCCAAAGGGCAGTAGCCCCTCCCCCAGGTGGGTGACACCCCCACAGCTAGGTGTTTGTTCTGCCCTCTGAGTCTGCCTTCTCACCGTAAACAATAGGACATGGAGCGAGAAAGACCGAGCAGACCCAAGCCCTTCCAGAGAGGGGGCGTGGTCAGACACAGCTCATTTACATATTTAAAGATACAGACACAGAAACAGCCTGTTCTGAGCAGGGCTGAAATAGAGGGGGTTATAGGCATGATCAAATACAGGATCAGAGTGGATTTAGAACAAGAAACTTCACACACATGTTTTGAGGAGCTCTGAGACTTATTTAAACTGGTTGAAAAGAAGAAGAATATTTGACACTTAAAGAATAAAGAACACAGCGAAACAAATAGATTGATTGAAATAAAGCCAAATAAATAACCAGTATTTGAACCCCTTTAATTTGAATTATTTTCATCTCGACTTCTACAGCAGCAAAATCCTGCCCGATAAATTAAACCAGAGCATAATCAGAGGGATCATTTTTGTTCTGAAAGAGAACTTTAATTTAAATACTTTCACAACATTTCCCTGATTACATTTACAGGATTTCCACCATTAACAGAGACTAACGTAATGATCTGAACACCGCCGGCATCACAGTCGACTCACCTCATCAGTTAAGCATTATTAGTTTCAAATTTAGGCCTTTACGTTTGGAGCGCGAGAGAACGAGTGGTCAATAATTGTCGACACGATTAAAATAACACATTATTTTCTTCTACCATGTGAATAAATGAACAATGCTTTTTAAACCTTTTCCATGATGAAACTGAAGCCTGAGCTTTAGGCTCACCACAGACTGAAAGTTACTCGCTGCATCTTACCGTCCTCAGCTCAGACTAATCACAGCTGCAGACTTTCTATGTAATAAAATTAACTTTGAGGGATGAAAATGGCCCTTGCAGCATAAAACAGTCCTGTATTATCATTTTCCAGCCTGTGTACCTCTGTGGATAACGACTTGCTTCTTGTGTGTGTATGTGTGTGTACAGTCCACTTATGTGTTTCTGTGTTAAGCCCATTAAACAGCCACCACCCTCCCTAAGGTTCACACAAGGAGAGTTTCTTTCTCTCCCATCTCCACCATCTCATATTTATCACTGCAATTAGGCGCTCTGCTGAGCGTGTAGGCACACTGGGCAAGCATCTCTCCTCCACCAGAGAGCCTTGTCTGCCCTGTTTACCTAAGAGCCTGCATGCTGTGTGTGTGTGTGTGAGAGAGAGAGAGAGTAAGAGAGAGAGAGAGAAATAAAAGAAGGAAACACTGCCATGTTTGCCGCAAATGGAGTTTTGAGCACCCGTTGATCGTCAAGTGCTCCTGCCTTTTTTAGGTCTGCCTGGATCAAGAAGCCACCAGGGCTTTCTTATTGTAGCAAATATAGACTTTTGTCCTCGCTGTGTATGCGTCTGTACTGTACGGTATCAATGACAGACAGACTGAGCTTTTAAAGGCAAGAGAAAGACAGAGACAGGCAGAGAGACGACCCTGCGGACAAAATAATGCAGAAAAGCAGGTGGGAAGATGAACGAGGTCAAAGAAAAATGGGGAAAGCACAGACGAAAAGGTGCCAAAAACATTTTAAGAAAGCATCCAGCAATGACTGGAAAAAGAAAAAAGCAGTGTGTCGCATCGCTGTACTCTAAACTCTAAAATGAAGAAAAAAGTGTCCATATTTAGCCTTTGAGCATATGCTCTGTATCCACAGGAGCCCAGGAAGTGAAACTGAAGCCACCACTTCATGCACAGGATGTTACTGTATTGAAATAACACTCCGCCCTGTTTGAAAAAACAGGGTGAGAGTCAGGTGTAGAGGGTAAGGGAAGGAGGAGAAGTTAGCAAAGGGTAAAAGGGTTGAGAGAGAGAAGGAGCCAGAGGAGACGAGAGGAGACATAATGAAACACAGAGGAGACTATTGGAGAGGAAGGAGAAATGAAACAGAAGCAGGAGAGAGTGCAGGTTTGAAAATCATGGACGCCTAATTACATATGGGCTCAACATTTCCACAATACATAAAATCATTATATACCGCTGTGTTGCCAACTCATCCTGGCAGCTCAGAACGTGAACACAAAGTGAGAATTATTTTTATACCGGCGAGGCTAACTTTGGCAGATAACAATGTGATTTGACTAACCAAAAACTTTTACATGCATATTTAATTTTTTTTTG
The DNA here is from genome assembly GCF_963930695.1 of Labrus bergylta. Taxonomy (NCBI): domain Eukaryota; kingdom Metazoa; phylum Chordata; class Actinopteri; order Labriformes; family Labridae; genus Labrus; species Labrus bergylta. The sequence continues at coordinate 17,951,355 of NC_089210.1, forward strand.
CAGAATAACACCTACAGAGTAAAGACTTTTTTATTCACTTTATTAACTTTTCTTTGGTACCTTAGCATGAGCAGGTCACATCTAAAGAGGAAGGGGGTCCTGGTCCATGGAGGTATCATGCAGCATGTGCAGTACTGCTAAATGATGTATACTCATCAGTTATGTTGGACTGCCGTTAGTTTTATACAATTTTATCACTTGACAGAAAAGAGGCGACGAGATAGTTCGATGTACAGCTTGTAGCTTGTGTGTGTGTGTGTGTGTGTGTGTGTGTGTGTATTTGGGGGGGGGGTCTCAGTCATGCTAGCATGAGCGGAGGGGTAATTGCATTTAAATGAGAGTCCATGTTACACTTTTGATGTCTGTGGCTTTGATGCTCATGCAGAGGGAAGCGAGATGAGGGGAGGGCAGATACTAATAGGCAGAGGGAGAAAAAAAAAGTGAAGCGTGTTTCAAGGTGATGAATTTATTAAATGATTGGTATAGAAGAAAGAAGATCAATAATGGAGATGTTAACATGACCCCCATAAGGTTTTTTTTTTCCAATTATGGTTCTGTAATGAGGTCAACTTCCTTGTATACCTCTGTCTAAATATGCTACAGTCTAAAGGTATGAGTTAGAGCTTATACAACTTAAAGACTGCACTGGAGCTAACACAGCCACACAGACGGAAGAAAAGGTGTACTCAACATGTCAGTTTTTGCCTCGTTCAAATCAGAAAACAGTGTGATCACATCGATAGATAGACGGCTGTATTTTGTTGGTTAAAACTAGACGAGGGTATGTAAATAAAAAGTAGCATTACATAGAATAAGAGGAGGCTGAATGTCAATCAAACGTTATTTATTTAGCGCCAATTCATAACAAGTATTATCTCGAGACGCTTTACAGAAGAGCAATGCAGGAAGGATTTCTCCTTTGTATTCCTCTCGTTCCTGTCGTCCACACTTCCTTGCAGCTGAGGTGGAGGTCGGAGCAGGCCGTGCAGGAATGAGGCTAGACGTACATGACTTCATTTTACATGCATTTATCTTCTTTCATTGAGCTCACAGTGCCTACCTGTTCAGTTTTGCTTACCCGTGTAAAAGAGGGGCAATAAAGTACTAGAACCCAATCCAGATCTTCTTTGTTCCAGCTGTCATCTCGTTCAGATCTCGCTACAGGTTGTCAGCTCTGATGAAGCTATAAATAATACTGCAGCTGGGCCAGCAGTCATGGATGGTGCATGGGCAACACATTCAGTCCTTAAATATCAGAGTAGACAATCACAGTGCATTATAAGCATGAACAGTGTTGTGTTGTTAGCCTGCTGTGTCATACTGGCATACCACAACAGACATTAACATCTTCAATAAAGGCTACACGACGCTGCACTCAGAGTCCTAACATTCATCCCAAGGACAGATTAAGCAACACATTTTCACATTTTCACACAGCGACTGCATAGATTATGCAAAAAAGCAAAAAACATGTTAAAAAATGAACGACCGCTTGGCAAATTCACAGCCAGCTCATTATTCAATGTGATTGCTAGTTTGGTAAATGCAAAAAAAGAAAAAAGACACATGCTGAGCATAGAACAGCATGCAAAACTGACTACTGAAGACTTTTTTTTTATTAAAGGTGCTGTCCAAGTAAATAGGGAAATATTGTTAAAAACACATGACACTGTTTGGATGACAATAAGAACTAATTTAAAGGAAAACCTGTAATGAAGAATTAAAAGGATGAGAGAGGTTGTGACTGTGGGCAATTGCTTCTTGTCTGTTTATTGTTTGTGTTGATAAATAGTAAATGGACTTGAGCTTGTATATTTCTTTTCTAGTCTTCTGACTTCTCAAAGTGCTTTTACACCACAGGTCACACCTACACATAGGTAGAGGCTGCTATGTAAAGTCCATCAGAAGTAACTCATCTCATTTATACACATTCATATGCCTCTGATGAAGCAGCGGGAGTAACTTAGGGTTAAGCGTCTTGCCCAAGGACACATTGTACATGTAGCTGGGGCCCAACCTTCCAGGTAAGAGACGACCGACTCTACCAACTGAGCCACAGCCGCCCCATGCATTTAGCATTCAAAAGAGCAGACATGGTCGTAAAAATATGAATAAGACTATCACAAATACTTTACTGCCACAGCAAGCTTTTCCTCATTTAAGATTCAGTAACCGCTGAATAAAATCCAAACTGGACTTCTTATGTAGGTGCATTGGGTTCAGGATTCTTTTAGGTACTTTATAATTTGCATGGTCTCACGGGATGCTGTAGGCTAATTTCTTCGGTTTATTAGTTTAACAAACTGCAATTGTGTAGTGTGACCCGTTTCAGATCTCCCAGGGGGGATTTATCTTGTTCCAGATCTGTTGTTCTCTGTGTGTGTGTGTGTGTGTGTGTGTGTGTGTGTGTGTGTGTGTGTGTGTGTGTGTGTGTGTGTCTGTGTCCTCCCTGTTCTGTGGCAGATGTTCTCTTTCCTGCACATATGGTATGCAGTCAGCTAAAGGAGAGTAAAGTAAATGTCCACTTGCTGTTTGCCACTCTGTATGCTGAGGGGGGATAATGTTGGAAATGCCAAGGGGGTGCATCACAGCCCTGCATCACTTCACATCCATATGTTGTGTAAAGTTTTAAATATCGTGTAAACACAGACTGATAGGAGAAGCATGTGGTGGCAGTATTAAGAAATCCATCAGGAGTGCGTATTTGCACCCGCAGCCTTGATTTTAAGGCTGGAAAAAATGAAGCCAACATCAAACTGTACCTCAAATGGCCCCTCGAGGCAGGCTCCAAAATTGAGTTGATCCTGGTTGAGTCCCTAAAACCACCAACTTCACTGCAATTAACATATTTTACAGCCTGGTTTAAAGTGTTTTTAATGTATTTGCCGAACTGTTCTTAAATTATTTCATGGTTTGAAATGATGCATAATTGGGACGCTGTCAGGTGAGATCCTTGATCTCATTTGATTTGGTGAATCTGACCTGTATCAACCATCTCTTCCAAATACGGTCAACCTCGGGGGAACGTATAGCCTAGTGGTTATAACAAGCGCCCCATGTACAGAGGCAATGGTCCTCCTTGCGGCAGCCTTGGGCTCAAATCCCACCTCGGCCCTTTCCTGCATCTCATCCACCAATTTCTCCTCCAAAGAATTCCCATCTCTCTTCATCTGTCCTCTCCAATAAACGCAAAAAAAAATGGCCCCCACAAAAAAATAGTCCAAAGTGAAAGTGCTAAACCTGGGGATTAAAAATCTGAGTTTTCATTATAGAGATGTCTTATGAAATCTTTAATGACATTTCTGTCCTGATATTCATGCGGGGGGCCTTTTAATACTACAGCAGTCATTTTAATGAAGAACTCCCAGTACACCTGCAATAATTTGAAATCTGCATATGTTAATATTGACATCATGGTTTTCTCACACTGTATAATGTTTGGAATGGAGTATGACCCTCTCTCTCTCTTCTCCTCTTTTACGAGCCCAGACACCCCGTCCAGCTGTGCACCGCACACCTGGGGCCCGGGGATCTAATGATATTCACAGGATTGTGTGCTGCAGTAATAGATGGAAATAATAGTATAGTGAAGATTCTGCTTTAAAGTGAATCGATCCTGTGGTTTTTACAGGCTGCTTTGTGGGCATGTTAATCAGTCTGCTGAGCAGGGGGGGTGTCCACACTTCTCTGATCGGGGTGACTTATGCAGAGGTGGCACGTAGTTTGTGTGCACTCTTTTTTATGCAACACAAGAGAATAAGCAAATACTCAAAAAGAAGATGAAAGTCGAAACTCACTGAAATACTCAAAAAAATGCATGCAAGCGCCTGCACACTTTACCTTGCAATGAGCTAACGGTACTAAAACATTCCTCGTCAGTCCATTACATGTTAGACAGTGTGCAGGAGTTTGTGTGCAATCGACTCATTACTTTCCTACACAGGAAATAGATGTGCAAAGTATTTATTTACAACGTAAAGTTCAAACAAATAAAATGTTCTTCACTGACATGTACAGAGAAAACAGCCTGTTGCAGCCCGGCCCGAATACTTCATTTTATCTTAAGTACCATCTCTGATAAGGCAGATAGCAGACATGGGAGTAAGTCACACATTTACAAGTCACATGCAAGTCTCAAGTCTCAAGTAAGTCGCAAGTCACTGCGATGAGAATCAAGTCAAGTCATACGAAATTCTGATTACCAATTTTCCACATTCATCTTTAAGTTCTTTTTCTTAATAGCCCCCCCCCCCCCAAAAAAAACTCCTCACTTCTCGAAAAATGCAAAAATAAAAGTCCCAAAAGCAATTTCAAGTCATCCGTCTCATGTCTAAGTCAAATCTGAAGTCATAAAGGCAAAGTCTAAGTCTAGTCTTTTAGCACTGTCAGTCGAGCAAGTCTCAAGTCCTCAAATTGCGAGTCAAGTCATGTGACTCGAGTCCCCCACCTCTGGCAGATATAGCTTATCATAGTTTTGGGATTTCGGGGTGACACTTGGGGCGGCCAATCAGATTTCAAGGGCGGGCCCATGCCACCACTGGCCGTCGCTCTGGACACACCCCTGCTGAATCTGTCCCTCTGGATGCTCTCTTTTAGCGGACATGTTTTTGGCAATGCAACTTTATTTAGTATATATAGATAACATGAAAAAATGAATGCGCCTAAGTATGCTTGAATTAAATATATCCTGAGTTTAAGTCTTTAAAGGTCTGAATACATGCTGTGCCCAGCTTTATGAATACGCTTAAATTCTGGGATGCATACAGCAATAATCAATAGACTATAAAAGAAATGTGTCAGACCAATCAGAGAGGAGTTTTGCATGTAAATCAAAACATGACTCATCGCCTCTTTAAACCGTCCTTGTGATTAATGTTTGCCTTTTTATAAATTATATTCAGTTTAATATTAAAGATATTGACGATTGAAGAGATTTCGTTCTAGTGCTTTAAGTGCGACCACATGATAAAACATGAAAGGCTTTAATTCAAAGCAATCTAAAAATCTTCACTGATATGAAAATAGTTTGAATATATGTGTGTGTGTCGAGCTGTGGAGTGGACCTGCTCCGCGTCTCGAGGTGAGAGTCAGGTGTTTCAGCCTGCACTGCGTTTTCCATTTCAGTACACACCAGTGCAAATGTCAGTAATCATCGCCTTCATCTTTAAAAACACACACTCAGACATATCAGACTTACAACTCCTGGACATAAACACTTCAGGGCGCACAGATTAAGCCTCTTCATGAAACTTTATGTGCTGCTAAATCACTTCTGTAGGATTTCCTTCTTATGCCTGTCGCTGCGTTCATGCCTAAAGACGAGTAAACTACATTCACAGAAAACATGTTTCACAGCTCGCAGGATGCAGATGAGAATTGTAGCCGACAATTTGCAGAGGGATTTTGCATTTGATCTGAAAACAAACAACATGCTGTCTATAAATATACCAATGTACTTCTCATTAGTTCTGTGGTGTCGTTCATGCTGACAGTAGATAGAGGGGCAGAGTAAATCAGACATGAGGAGGTTCGGCCTTGCTCGGCGTCTGGACATCGCCTGTAAAGTCCTCGCTGGGAATATGAGCGTGGTGCTGATTTGCATGATCACAAAGCATCAGCCAGAGAGAGCCAGGGCACACACACACACACACACACACACACACACACACACACACACACACACTCATGCATGCTTTGTCTCACTGCTTTGAAAGTTTATATCCAAGGACATTTAAATCTTCTGGTATCTCAAAAGCTATTGCTCGGAGCAACATTTTCAAATTGATAGTCAAGCACATTAAGCCCCGCCTATTTACTGTCCTGCCTGTTTAATATCGCTGTTGGGGTGTAAGCATAAAAGACGCCGCCGCTTTGCCAGAGAGCATCGCCGGACAGGTGCATGACTGATCTGTGGTACAAGGAAAGAGGGACGATCAATACAGAGCTATTGAAGCCCCGGAATCGATGAAAGGCCAAAAGGATTCACAATGCAGAGGCCACCTCCCAAACACCCTTCCATTGCTTCATGGTGTGAGAGCAGTGCATTAGAGCTTGTAAAATGTGAGAGTGAATGTGTGCGTGTATTTGACAGGCTTTGCTTGTGGCGTCTGCAGGAATATGTGCCTCTCCTCCCTCCTGCTATTCATGTGTGCGGTTACTGTCTCCAAGATGCCATGACAGCCCACCTTAGTGAGCGCGGCATGGATCAATAACTGCTAAGCTAATTTATTGCACAAGCTGCATCTTAGGGTGGGAGATTCGTGGTGTGCCAGGAATTACATGTTTGTGGGAGATTTACACCTTTTAGGTTGCTTGGGTGCTAAACATGCCTCTGACATGGTGTAGCAGAGAGGAAGAGCGTCGTGCAGGCGGAGGCTCAGATTTAAATAGCTTTACTCGATCGCTCCAGTGAGGATCAGCTCGGGGGGGCCACATTATTGTACAAATGATCGGAGCACTAAGAGGTGGGGTGCAGCAATTCAAGTTGTATACCGTCATATATATACAGCTACATGACTGTGTTATAAAACATCCTTGTCTGCATATTCTCACCCAGCCCCCCCACCCCCCCCCCCCCCCCACCCCGCCTCTCATGATCAGCAAGGCGCAAACTGTGTGTGTGCTTCTATTCAAGCAGCCACTCCGCTTTGAAGTCCAACGTGAGGCTTTTATCTTGTTATCTTGTTATTTCATTGTATTCCCCCGCGCGATGCCATGCAACATCCCGAGGGGTACAACAAATACCCAGGGCCCTCCCTTTTATCCATACACCACACAGCCGACAATGACGGAGGGGAGCGAGGAGAGGAAGGAGAAGAAAAGAGGTCCGTTTTTTTTTTTGTTTGAACTAGAACAGAGGGGAATTTTCCTGTTGACCCTGTACTGTAATGACGAGCCTAATTAATCAGATACATTATTCATGGGATGGAAAAATTGTGCCGTGAAAGAGGAGGGGTGGATGAGGGAGGAGACAAGTCTGCACCCTCAGCGTTTTTTCCAAAGAGAACACTGGAGTGTGTGACAAACACGCTGTGTGTGTGTGTGTGTGCTTGACCAACAATCCTTTTAAAATCCAATCATAGACAGCGTTAGTTTGAACAATGACATGAATGTCTTTAGAAGGTTTCCTTTGTCCTAAAACTCCATTTCCTGTTTATTCTGTGATGTCATGTCTAAAGGTTTCCATATATACAGTCCATAATGCTTTTAATCTTCAAATACAGAACCTATAATTACAATCATAATCCATTAAATGTATCAGTAATTGCTTTCATGAATTTTAATTTACAATAGGATCAAAGTTAATGATGTTAAATTGTGTTAATTGTTACTTTAGTACTTCTGTTTATTTGTAATGCACCAATTCATCAATCAAGAAATTTAAAAAAAAAAAGAGAAAATCGGTCAAAAGACGTTACTGTTTTTTTATATTATCTACAAAGACCCAGCGTTAATCCATCATGAACACTGTTAACAACATTTAGCAAAAGTTACAGTGGAGAGGAAAAACTTCTTTTAAGAGGCATAAAAACCTGGAGCAGAACCGGACTCATGAAGAACAGACATCTGCTGAAACTGCGCCAGGCTTGGAAAACGAGATGCAGGAAGAAGGAAAACCAACATAGTCCAGTAGACATAAAGTGTGACTCCTCACCCGACTGAGTCAAACACGACTCACATGGAAACAGTCGCATTTTTAAAGGCTTTATATGTGATTTTTCACACTTAAATATAATATAAATCAAGTATATCCTCTGAAAATAACTCTGTGAGTCATGACTGTCTACAATGGGTGTAACACCCGAGTCCCACTGTCTGTGATGTTTTCAGAGTTTTCCCGAGTCCTATCTTCAGTTTGTTTACATCGCCCGGACGGCCGGCTGACTCCTCCCCTCACTTATAAAAGTTGTTTAATTGAGGGACTAGAGAAAAGAAGAATAACATACTGTACTCACTGCTTAACTGTGTTTCTAGATCACGCTCATTTCAGGTAAATTTACATGCAGTGTGAAGATACGAGCATAATAAAGATCGCTAGCATTAGCATGCTAACACAACAATGCAGCACGAGTTGCTTTGGTTTCATGCTGGTGCTCAAGGGCGACATCTGCTGCATCAAAAAATCGCATATAAAGCCTTTAAACAAGGGGGATGTTTTTTCTAAAGGTTTATTTCTGGGTTTATTTTAAAAAAATAGAAGAAGTCAAAAATCAAAAGAGAGAGAGAGAGAGAGGGGAAAGGAGCCACAGGTCGGATTCTAACCCGGGCCGCCCTCTCTCGAGGACTTGAGGCTCTGTAAATGGGGCGTGCGCACTAACCACTTGGCTCCTAGCGCCCCCAAGTTTAATTAAAGTCTCCTATAATTAACTCTTTAACAATAAAAGTGTACATAATGAAATAATCAATAAAGCATCTTTGGATCTGTAACATAGCAGAGAGATCAATGTTTCATCCATAGAGATGGAAAAGGAGGAAATCGATGTGATGACCAATCAACAGACAATGAGCGGGTCGATACAAAATTACACCAGACAACAATGATCATTCATAAGGGAAGGAGGATTTTAAAAGAAAGAGCATCATGGATTCATTTTACAATGAGAGGCGTTCAAGTGCCACCGTGTGAGAGATCAATAGCTCACCACAAGATGAGACGTTGAGGGTCCTCTAATCATGCTCAAGTCGCCTCTGTTGATCACGCAGCTCAAATGAACGGTTTGCTAACCTTTGGAGAAAGTGCTCAATGAAAACAAACTATCTTGTATAATGATGCTCCTTTCATAACTTCACATTCCTCCGGGGTGACTCCGGTGCTAATTGTCATTTGTTCTGCTCCAGCTCTCCTCCAGGTTTTCTTCTCCCCGCTGGCTGTGTGTGGACACACTGCGGCAGGTGTGTTAGCTTTGTGTGTGGATTTACTCTCATCTTACCTGGTGCATAATTTCATGCTTACAGTCGCTTGTTGTGGTACAAATTAGGCAAGGTCAGTTGGAGCCATTGCCATGGAGACAGGGTTACACGGTGTTTCTTAGACGTCTGCGTGTGTGTGTGTGTGTGTGTGTGTTTTAGATTTGTCACATGTCAGATTAAGCAAAAGTGTCTTTCCACATCACTCACTCGTCCGCAGCAGGTCTCTAATTCTGACTTCTGCTGAGTTCACGTGTTTATACTATGAAGCCAAATGTAAGAGTCTGTGATTCTGGTGCAAACCTTTGCCCCCCTTCTCTGATCACCATGCTCCAAACTCCCTGTCTTTGTGAATGCATCAGCAAAATAAAGAACGCACGCCATTCTGCAGAAAAATAAATCTCCCCCTCTGCTTTTTTTTTGTGTGTGTTTCATCCTCTTATCATTCTTGTTACTTCCTCATGAGCTTTCAGAGGAGGAGACCCCACAGGGGGACAGGTTGGTCCTCACTCCGACGCCTGCAACAGGGGGCTTTGATGTTTCAGGCGGGAGAGGACTCAAAAACTCCCACTGGCTGCCCACCCTGACTCCTAGCTCCAGGTGGCTCATCCAGGGCAAACACTGCAGGGGGGGGGGGGGGTGGGAGAAAAAAAAGCGCAAAAAGAAAAATAGTGACGAGAGAAAGCAAGAAAGAAAAAAAGCTGCTGGTCTGTTATTCGTTGATTGGGAGCCCATTCCTGTGGTGGAGCCATCTGCTGAGGGAAGGAGAGAGACGAGTGGCAGAGTAAACACTGAAGCGTGATGCACTCCACTTCCATTATCACTGCTGAGAATTTAGTTTTTACAGCTTGCAAGTGAAACCACTGAATGCATCACGAGAAGAACATTTGGGACGTTTCTGTGCAATGCAACGCGATGCAATAGAACAGCGCTGCTATCGCTCTTACTTTTGTACAGCTTCTGTTCAGACGGTTAGAGAGAAGAACTCCATGGTACATTAAGAAGCTAACTTAGCGCTGTGTTGTACCAGTTAGCAGTTAACATAATGCTTCAAGTGTTCTTTAGGCTACACGTTTGCTTCATCAGAATTGCCTTGTAGCAGTAGTGAATGCAAACATATGTAGATAGGTACAGCCTGTTTATTGAGATTAATTGTGTTTCTGCCCAAAAAATGTCCGGTCTCTTTCACCTCAGATTTCACCTTTATTCCTGGGGAGAGGCATCACCCGTTTCTTGAAATGTTTCTTTAGCTCCCTCGTCCTCACACATGCACAGATGGTGACTCAATGGAGGATAAGCTCAGCCTTATGCAAATGCAGCCAGGTAGTTTCAAACATGTTTATTAAATGGGTTGTTGACCAGAAAAATTAAAGAACTAACTACGCTTGTCCAGAATTTTCAAGTTCATTCTGATGCTAGAACAATATCCATACTAGTTTTGATACCACAGCAACATAAATCGAAGCCCTAGGACCCCAATAATGGGAACTTTCTTGTTTAAAATGATCAAACAACTTGCAACAAGCTCCTGCACTCTGTCTGAATTCTAATATGTTTGCAACTTTTCAGTACATGGAAATGTAGGCAGTGTGCATGAGTTTTTTTGAAAGCTTCTGAACTTTTGGAGACTACTGTTCACTAAAAATAATTTATTTTTAAATTCTAACACAGTGTTCACTCACTCTTATTATGTCATTTTCCTGCCAAAAATGATGTAAAAGGATGGTCCAAAGTGGTGTATATGCACTGTGATAGATTGGTGACTGATTTAGTCAGTGGGGTTAATAATCAGGCAGCTGATTGGCTGAGCCACGTTAAGAGCAATTTACAATAATAAAAACGTGAGAAGATAAAAGTTTGTATTCATATTTCAAGATCTGAAATGATGGGATGATGATTCAGGATATACTTTTACATAGTTTTTTAAATATTGCTTCTATAAATGGTTTTTCACAAAAATCCAAGCTTAAAAGAGTCTGAATCCGAAACTGCCAGAAGAACAAGCTCTGATCTGAAAACAAGAAAGGTCTTGTCAGCTAGGTGAGCGAATTGAAACTTGCTTTGCCAATGAAAGGCGTCTGATCCAACCTTCACAACAGGGTCCTAAGACGCTGACTAGACTCTTCTCCTCTGTCGCCCCCCGGTGGTGGAATGAACTTCCAAACTCCATTCGATCTGCACCTTTAAGAAAAAGCTAAAGACCCAGCTCTTTCATGAATACCTACTAACTTAATGATGATGGTCTCCATATTATAGATGATGATGATGATGATGGTAATGACGATGGTTTTTGTTTGATAACGACGATTTATAAGATGGTTTCTATACTGATCAGAGCTCTCAAGAACTGACGTCAATGCTGTGCTTTGCCTCTGGTCACTTCCTGTCAGCACCTGTGTGTCCAATCGGACTCAAAGCTGATTGTTTGCTCTTACTGACATTGTTCCCTTTTTTCTAGATCCTTGCTTTGTGTTGTACTTACTCTTTGATGTACGTCGTTGTGGATAAAAGTGTCTGCTAAGTGAATTGTAGAATTGTAGAAAATGGGTACAGCCATGAACAGTAACTGTAATAAACAAAGTAATGGACTCAGAAGTACTATCTAAATTTCCATAAAGCATGATAAAACTCGGGCTGTTACAACTTCAAAGGAAGGGTTACCAACACTTTGAAGCATAACAGAAGAAAAAGAAGGTTTAATTATAAAGCACTATACTGCATTATGTCTGCAGTGCCTTTAAGGATACCTGGTTTCACTGCAATAACAATACACAGGGAAAAAAAGTAATCAAAGCCGATAGCTTTTCTGCTACAGCTGTGCAAGGAGTAATGAAACAGGCACTCGCTCAGCACAAAAGGTAGCTGCCCTAAGGGTAAATGATATTCCCTCCATCAGAATATGACTGACAGCTGACATAAGCTCTGAGTGTGTGTTGGAGTTTGGATCATTAATCAGACAGCCGCGTCGACAGCACTGATGAATTGCCTTCTCTGCTGCATAATCTACGTGCTGCTTCCCCTCGACCTTCACTTGAGATCGACTGTCTGTGTGAAAAGAGAAGAAAAAAAGTAGAGAAAGAAAGAAGACAATCCGTCTCCATTATCCTTCTGCACCCTGGTTATTTAGCATCACATCAGGCTCACTCCCCTCCGTCTCTCCTCTTTGTTTTCCTGCTCTATCACTTTTTCATTTCCTTCCCCCCTTGTCTTCTCGACTCGTTGTCTTTCTGTCGTTTCTCCACAGCCTACAACTCATACCCTGGGGAAATACTGCTTTCCTTAATGACATGTACACATTGCGGGGTTGCAGAGAGAGAGAGAGAGAGAGAGAGAAAGAGAGTGACGTTAATGTTGCAGCCCTGTTGAGAACGAGTTACGACTCTCAGGGAATCCTGCTGCTCATGTGTGTGCATAATCATGCAATAACAGGCATGATGTATCTGAAGAAACGCTGTGGCTGCACTGCTGTGATGCAACTACCACTTTTGGTCCCCGCTTGATAAATAGGTGTACACTGCCCCCTGCTGTTCAGGGATGCAAAGTGACAGATCTGCAGTATACATAGCAACATTATAACAGTTCGATAAAAAGCAAAAAGAAGAGTTCAGATTCACCGCAGACTGTATTATAAATTCAGCTGCTCCATGCATTGCATACCTGCCAGTCTACCTCCCCCACAGTCTCTGGCTCTCTCCCCTCTACGGCTCATTGTTCCCTTTTTCGGCATCTGTCCCAGAAGTTAACAAACCATCTGAAGCCCACCTGCTTCTTTGGGTGTTCTGGGACAGGACGCCAGGAGAGGACACCTTTTTTCTGCAGGTTTGGGGGCGAGACAGATGTGAGCAGAGGTCACAGCTGGGCCAGACCTCCTGCACAATTAAGCACGATTACGTGTAGTAATTGAATAAATTGCATGTTAGAGGCACAAACACCTCACTATTTTTTTTTCTTCTACTGAGACTATGCAAAGCAGGTGTTTCCCTACTAACAATGGTGATGAGGAAAAAACAAATATAAGCCAAGGACAGTTTTTGATTTAAAGCCAGTTAAGCAGTCAAACAAACCCAGCTCATGCATAGGGATCATCTCTAAACCTGAGCCCCAACCTTAACCGGGGAACATATTTGGACATTAGTGAGTAAAACTGATCTCAGGTGAGTGACCATCTTCTGTTGTAAACTGGCCACTTAATAAAACAAAATAAATCCTGCAAGCTTTTGCAATTTGCCTTCCATATGTGTGACCAGTGGCGATTCTAGAGTATGTTGGGGCCCCAGGCAAAAATAATTGCAGCGAGGGGGGGGGGGGGGGGGCTACAACCCGCATTTGTCAACATAATGTCTGCCATTGTCCCAAATGTTACTCCCCTTCCTCTTTTTTCCACATTTCTGTTTTCTCTCCTATAGACAGATAACTCCTCTTCATGTTTCCTGGTTGACTTTTAAAGACACATTTTGGTTTACACAGCAATAATCACGCTTTGCAAGGCAGCAAGTGTGAATGCTTTTAAATGGGGCCCCCTTAGGGAGGTTTTTACCTACTGTCATTGCAAAATTTGCACATTTTGGGCAGCTGCTGTGGTTTAAAGTTTGTGAATCCTCAATTGCATGCCTTGCCTGTTGTCAAGCAGCGCCTCTGTGTGTGACATAAAGCGGAATTATTCGTTTGCAAACTAAGCCTTGGTGGTATCTAAGCACACTACTAATTCTACTTGAGCAACCCTAGCATCCTTTATTGCTTCATGTTGATATTGTGCTGAGAGGTGAAAGGTTATCCATCTGAAACACCTCACAATAAGAGATGTAAAGTTGATTTCTGCAGCATTCAGTCTGCAGTAAATGTACAGGGTGTGGGGTTGTACACTAACCTGCGTGCACAGTACAGTAGCTATTAATTACACTCAAACGATGACCTCGCACAGAATGCTGCAGCTTTCTCCACGGGCGCTTTGTGAGGAAAAGGTCAGGAACAAAGAAAAAAAACCTACAGCCTGGCATGTAGCCAGCGTTAGGGGCACACACTGTACAGATAAAAACAAGGGGAAACCATGTGCGTTCGACTAAGAGCTCATTAGAAGCTGAAGTTTTATTAAATTACACATAAGTGTGGAAGGAAGTTTAGAAAGAAAATATGAAATGGAATGTTTCAAGGCTCAGCGATAATTCAGGGGTTCCTCTGACTCTTTCAACTAAAGAGCACAGAATCACAGAGGAACATTGATGGATGAAAATGTTCCATTCTGTCCTTCAAGGTAGGTCAGCAGGATACGTGTTCTCACTCAGCTACAAGAGCGGCGGGATGAAAGGATGGCTTGAGGTGCAAAGTTTGTCGTAATGTACGTATAGATCATAGACTGTATGTATTATTTACAGTCTATGGTATAGATCGTTACAGACTCAGCAGGATGAAGATATTATACAGGAGTGACTTTCTGCAGACTACAGGTTACATTAAAAGTGTTTACAGCTCGTATGCAAAGTAATCAGGCATGAGATCGACAAAGAAAATCAAAATTACACAAAAAATTACACCTAAAAAATTCAGCTTATTTAAATGATTTTGTCATCTATGTCATGAAATAGTTAAATATTAGCCATTTGAATAGGTGGCATCATGGGGGATTGTTGTGGTGTGGATTAAACGCTGCATCATGTTGGTTGTGATATTTGTGTAGTTGTCTTGTAATATTTGCAGTTTTTGTCTCGTTTGTTATCTGAAGCCAAAATGCTTCCACACGTCCGATTTAAGACGGTGGTGCGTCCTCCATTTCTAAATCTAGCTCTGCAGCTGCTGACGCTCACCACATTATTGCAATTCATTTTTCAGAATACCGATGTGAACCTTGACTCCTTTGAATCGATTTATCACGATTAATCTTTCCATCCCTAGTCGTATCCTTTAAACAAAACCAAGGATGTGTCGTTTTGTAGGACAACACTTTTAGTTTAGCACTTGTAAGAAAGGTTTCTCTAGTTAGAAAATCTGGAAGAATCCCGTCCTTGGAATACCGTTTGCTAAATGTTCTGACTGGCTTACATGATTTCCTCCTGAATAAAGAAGTCAAACATAAAAAAAACATTTGGAGATTCACTATTGAATGAATAAAACCTTAATACATAATAAGATAAGATGAATAATAGATTAAACCAGAATATTGGCTCTATGATGATTTATGCTTACTGCCATCAAAAATAAGAATGCTTTCAGAAAATAACTTGATTGTAAATTATTAAACAACAGAACTGTGGGAATAAGAATATCATCCTGATGTAATACACTTTAAATGTGGCTGAAACTCATTAACGGGCGACTTACAGGAAACCCAACGAAGGTAAGAATGAAAGAAAAACACCACACCATCAAAATGTTTTCACCTTTTATTCATCGAGACAACATGGACAGTAAAAGCAGATCAAAATTAAACAAGTCTTCAGTCTTCAAAATCTTTTGATCAAAATGAAATCAGTATATTTTTTTTTTTACAGTAAGGGGACATCATGGTGAGCTCGACGTGGAGGAGAAAAGAGACACGGCCGGTCAGGGAGACTAACATTGTACATACGCGTTCATCTGACTTTAGAAAAGAAGGGGCAGGGATGTGAAAGTGGAACCTGACACACAAAATAAACCACAAGCACTGACTTTATTTCATTTTCACTAAATGCTGAAAAACAAAGAGGGGTGTGTAAAGTTTTTTTTTTATAAAAAGAAACACAAAAAGCCATAATCTCCTCTAAGTTTGGTAAAGTGATGCCTGGGGACATGTAGACCAAGAAACACATTAGATGAACCACAACTACCTTCCTCCAAGATCAACAGGTAAGGGAACATGAAAATCATCTCATGTTTTTAAATAAGCCACTACACAACTGTGGTTCACCTTGTTTTTAAGCAGCGAGGTGTCAGGTTCAGGGTAAGGATGGGTGCGCTCTTCCACTTTTCCTCCACCAGGTAGCCCAGCTTCCCCTGTTGAACAAAGATGTTCACAAAATGTCATGTTAGCAAAGGTCCCGCAACAAGGTGTTTTTTGTTTTTGTTTTTTTTAACATCTGCTGCTACTGGAGCAACATCAACATTTAGATAAACGCTACTGGTCAAATGTATCCCTCAATTTAGCCACAGAGGAAGGTGAAGGTTGTAAACAAATTTAACTGCTTATGATGCACACAAAAATCCTGATGTGGATAAAAAATGATCTACCTAGTAGCACCTATCAAAAGTCTGTACTTGGACGATTCTAAAAAATAAAATAAAAAAAAGGTTTGGTCACTACCTTGCACCCTTATCCTTTAAAAACACTGACAAGCCTGTTTGATATTCCCAGCACTGATGCACAAGTGCAATCATTAAAACTCTTGGCAGAATTTGAGCCAATTTAAAAGATGGCTTCCTACCAACTCAACCTATGTGACATTTAAAGTCTCAAAACAAAACATGAAACTTGAGCATCTGGGGCAGGTATATCAAGCAGGCTGCCTCGTGCATCTCAGCTTTGAGAAAAGTTAATCTCTGGCATTTCTATGACAACCTCTTAACCTTTGCAAAACATATCTGAATGTTAATTTTAAAACAAGAAGCACAATAAAAAAAAAAATGTACACATCAAGCTTTTACATCCATGTTTTGGAGAAGTACAGAATAGTTATTTCTGACAGGCAACAGCATTCAGAAATGGATGTGGGTAGAGAAAGGAGTACCTGGGGTGAGTACCTGCACAGTTTGACAGTCAGAGAGTATCCATGATTTTTAATTTGCCCTTTTCTCATGTGGTCTCGCTCACAACACCAACGCTGTGTGAGGTGTGGAAGTCAGCTGCAATTCATTCGATAAACCCTACCCTCCAGTTAGTTAGTTACATAAGGCCCCCGGTGCTAGGACACCCCCCAAACACACACTGCATGGTATTATCAGGCACAGTAAGCTGGACAACAAATCCAAGGCATTTGAGAAATGATAACTGTAAAAAATAAAGTTGCTTGTTTTTTTTACATACACCTTTGACTACAGCTGAAAGTCTGTCTGTGTGTTTATATGTGAGCAGGAGAAATCCCCACTTCATCTTATGTAGACACATATAGACACACAGAGGGTGACTTCTCTCCCTTTATGGAGGGAAAGATCTCAGCAAACTGAAAAAGGTACACTTTCCTACTTCAAAGAAGAAAGAAAAAACACAGGGTAATACAGGCAGGAAAATTTTACTGGTTAATACCTTTTCTGCCATTTTGCCTGCAAAGACAAAATACATCTCTAAGGAAAACCCAGATACAAAACGAGGGGTACCTCAGGGCATGTTTGCTCAGGACTACACTGGCTTTTCCCTCTTGGCTTTGTGTGAATGTTTTCTACTTTCTTCTCATTCATCGGGCCTAGTCCTTCATCTTCAGTGCATACTTATGATGCACTATTACAGAAAACAGGATAAAGATATATGCACAAAGTACATAAGACAAAATCATAGGCATTGAACTGAACTTAAACAGGGTGGGAAAGGTAGGGAGAGAGGGAGGGTGAGGGAGATGGGAGAAGGGGGGGACAGGGTTGGGTTCAGAGCCAGGGGGGAGCAGGGAGGAGGCCGCACTTACCTGAGCCTGATCTGAGGTCCTATCAGATCAGTTTTAATTGGACTGAGTGTCACCTTCAGAATGGAGGAGCTCTTGCTGGCCGTTAAGCAGAGGGGAGGAGGCGGAGGCAGCCACCTCCGTCTCCATCGGTTCCACTTCGGACGAAGCCTTGACGGTGGCTGCATCGCCGCCAGAGTGCTTGTCTTTCTTAGAACTGCTTCTCTCCTCTGTCGACTTACGGTCTGAGGAAACATTACGCGTTCATGAACAACAATGTAAACAGATCCATCACAAGCCAATTACTGTTCCATGTCCCTATTGAGGACCTTAGATCTCTGCGCCCACTGGTCCTCACCTTTGTCTTTTGATGACCGCTCTCTGTCCCTCTCCTTGTCCCTGTCCTTGCTGCGGCTGCGGTGGCGGTGAGATTTGCGCTCTGAGCTGCGAGACCTCCTCCGTTCGCGGCTGCGGGAGCGTCGTTTTCTATCGGAGCGATCCCGGCTGCGCCTCCTCTCCCTCTCCCTGTCCCTCTCCCTGTCCCTGTCCCGGCTCCTAAAAAAAAAAAAAGAAGAAGAAGAGGAGGGGAATGGGGTGATTATTTTAAAAAATAGAATGCATTGAGTGACAAACTGGAACTTTAAGGCCGACACATTTCTGTTAAATGGGATTTTATAGAGTTGGCCATACCTGCTGCGTTTGCGCTCCCTCTCCTTGTCTCTGCTCCTGGACCTTCGCCGATCACGGGATCTGCTCCGTTTCCTGTCCGACGCTCGACTGGAGTGGCGGCTGTTGGAGTGGCTTCTGCGTGACCTCCTGTCCCTGTCCCGGTCTCTGTCTCTGTCCCGGTCTCTGTCTCGCTCTCTCTCACGCTCCCGCTCTCTCTCCTTTTCCCGCTCCCTCTCCTTCTCGCGTTCCTTCTCTCGCTCCTTCTCCTTCTCTTCCTCCTCTTTGCGCTTTTTCTCCCGCTCCTCCCTCTCCCGCTCGCGGTCTTCTCTGTCCTTCTTGAGCGCGGGGGTTTCGCCTGGGGGCTCTTCTGAGCGGCGACGAAGTTTCTCCTGTAAGCGAGAACACTCGTCTTAACTATGAAAAGTTGATCCAAATGTTTCAAAGATGGCAGTAAAATATTAACAATTTCTTCTCTTGCAACAATGTCAGGACTCTGAATAAAGAAATTATGTTTTCTAGTTATTACAGCGTTACATTACCCTCTAGCTATGGGCTCTGTGGGTCAGAAACTCTTGTTACCTTGAGCTCCTCTACAGTAGATTTGATCTTCGCGTAGCCCATGTGTTGCTTGCCCATCAAGTGATCGTCCACGCGTGATTGTGCATCCCCCACGATGAGGAAGGCCCCACACACCTCACACACCTCCATCTGTTTCTCCTGGGCTGCAAAGCTCTCGATTGTCTGGAAGAAGTTTGAAAATTAAACATGTTTATTAACAGTGAAAATAACACAAGAAGAACCTGTAGTAGGCTGACTGTCCTGTTCAGTTCCCTGACTCACCGAGGGGGTGGAGCTGAGCAGCTCCCTCTCCTCCTTCAGCTGCTCCACCAGCTTCATCATTCCCTGGGCCTCCTCCACTCTGCCCTCTGACCCCAGCTCCTCGATCTAAGCAAAAGCCAACCAGAGAAAAGACAAATCAGCTTCATCACCATCCATGCCTTAAACTGTTATGTGTCAATAAGGATGAAGTTGGATGTCTTATATTGTTTTTTCATGCAAACCTGTAAAACTAGGTCTTCAATTTTCTCTGTTAGAACCTGGGCCTTCTCCTCGTTCTTTCCAGCTGGACCAGGACCCTGAAGGATCAAACACACTGTATCTCAGGTACAAAACAGCATCTATTTCCTTCAGGTTGATGATGTGCATGGTTAGAGAGGAAAGAAAGACGCACCGACTAGCATATACATTCACTTTAGCGATCGCTCAAAACAGCAACGCAGTCAAAATTAAAAGTTACAAACCCCCGCATTCTGCTGAGCTTGGGAGAGTGCAAGCCGCGCATGTCCTCTTCGAATCCGCCGTTCCACCTCTGCCAGCAGCGACTGCAGATAACGCAGGAAGTCTCGCTCATATCCCTCCTTCATGAACCGAGAGCTTTTCTCATACCTGCAGTAGACGGGATAGAAACGGTTAATAAGGTGGCAACATAAAGACACAAACATTATGTCCCCCTGCCCCCCCGAAAAGAATCGGAACTTACGTTGTTCTAAGATTTTCATCGTGGATTTTCTCACAAGGACCTGTAAATGAATTAAACGCTTTAGTATCGTAGAACAGGCCAGTTTCATCTGTAAGTTACCAAGGACCACGAGGGATGAGTTAAAAAACAATGTAGTAATTCAACATAATTTATAAAAAGGTCTCAAAAGGCACCTCATCAGTCTTATTTCTGTTTGAGTCTCCTTTTTATACAAATGAAATACTTCTCCTTCACATATCTATCTTTTTTTTGCAACATGTGCTGTGTACAAAATCAGCTGCTGCTGCCATACAGAAACATCTAATAGATAGATAGATATCTATCTATAATAATAATAATAAATAAAGATAATTTATTGATCCCGAAGGAAATTCAAAGCATCCAGTAGCAGGTTACACGACATATATGACATGAAAGATTTGTTAAAAATTAACCACAAAACCGACGCCCCCCCCCCCTCATACATATATATTAACCCGAAAAAAAGATTTAAAGAATACCTCTAGATGAAACAAACTTAAACTGTGCAATTAAAAATAGATTTACACAAGAAATGGACATAACCCGTGCAGGGATAAAAATATATGTGAGATTTAAAGAAGAACCTATAAACAGTTGAGGAAAAAAAACTGTAATTAGACCTGAATATAAAAAAATAAACCTTCTGAAGTTGTCTATATATGTACAGCAATGTTTAAAAAAGCAGACAGTGCAGAGTTATCAAAAACAGACATTAAACAAGAGGCATTAAATTAAAGGTGCTGTGTAAGTAAATTGAGGTGATCATTAAAGTGATCAACTAGAGGCTGACTCTTGGGACAGCTGTGCAGATGGGAAGTGGAAAAAGGAAGATTTAGTCCAAGAAGCTAGTTTCTTACCCAGGTCAGATCGGGTGTTTGTGAAGAGCTCAGCCGGACAGAAGCCACACAGATAGTACCGGCAGACCTATGAGGGGGAAACAGAGAAGTTTAAGATAATACCGACAGACCTATGAGGGGGAAACAGAGAAGTTTAAGATAATACCGACAGACCTATGAGGGGGAAACAGAGAAGTTTAAGATAATACCGACAGACCTATGAGGGGGAAACAGAAGTTTAAGATATTACCGACAGACCTATGAGGGGGAAACAGAGAGGTTTAAGATAATACCGACAGACCTATGAGGGGGAAACAGAGAAGTTTAAGATAATACCGACAGACCTATGAGGGGGAAACAGAGAGGTTTAAGATAATACCGACAGACCTATGAGGGGGAAACAGAGAAGTTTAAGATAATACCGACAGACCTATGAGGGGGAAACAGAGAAGTTTAAGATAATACCGACAGACCTATGAGGGGGAAACAGAGAAGTTTAAGATAATACCGACAGACCTATGAGGGGGAAACAGAGAAGTTTAAGATAATACCGACAGACCTATGAGGGGGAAACAGAGAAGTTTAAGATAATACCGACAGACCTATGAGGGGGAAACAGAAGTTTAAGATATTACCGACACACCTATGAGGGGGAAACAGAGAGGTTTTTCAGTAATCCTGACTGCAACAACAACGTGGTTTTAGAGATTATGTCTCAAATTACCAGTTTCACTAATGTCACTCTCTGAAGCAGGTAAAACACCCATCATGACGTGAGCATTAACTCTGACTTAAGTGGCATCAAGAATAAGGTTATAACTCTTAATTCATAACGCAGGCAATTGTAACGTATTAGCTTTAGCATTAGCTTTAGCCTACTCTGAAGCTAGATTCCCCACCACGCCTCCCTGGATGACACTTAAAGAAGACAAATTCCGAGTCATTTCTGTTTTATAGCCTATTAACAGTTGTTTTAAATCCGGCAAAACCTCACAGAGCCTATTTTTTTTTTTTTAAAGATCCCGAGCTCTGTAAAGTTCGTTTACTAATCAAACGAGCTAAACTAAGCTAGGCTAAGGTTAGCTGCTAACTTACGCTCTCGTCGTCCCATCGCACGTTGCATCGCTTTTCATCAGGGGCCAAGTTTCTGTCTCGGCCCATTAACTCATCGAGCAACTGGGCTGCCGAGAGCATTTTGTCCTGTGTATAATGTAGCTCCGATTTAAACAACTACGGTGAGTCCGTACGAGCCTTTTCATTTACTGCGCGCAGAGTTCTTATAATCAAAATGGCCGACGCTGTAACAACGCCCGTGTGGTCCAACAGCAGCGGACCTCTGAACCGGAAGTACACATTTCAAGATTAGTTTTATAAGTAGGTGGATAATCGGAAATTTTACGCAGACCATAATTGTTTGATACCAATAAAGTCCGAGATCGAAACATTTTCAGGGCGAAATAAATAAAAACGCATTCACACACAAAGTACGTGGATTATTTTACTTTGAAAGTATTTACCGGGACTCATTGAATGTTACTTTGTCTTACTTGATAAAATATTTGAGGGACCCGGTGACAGTTGATTTCTTTTTGATAGCTTTACTTACAATATAAACTTCAAGTGTAGGCCTACTGGCTTATTTTAATTAAATTAACAGAAAATGATTTTCAATTTGATTTAACTGAAAAACTCCACTTACTGTCATGGCAGAATCGTGATTAGATAGCGCCCTCTAGCGATCAATCACAGTATGCAAGTATACAGTCTGTGGTAACGGGGAAGCTAACACAAAAATCTATAAAAACTTTTTGCAAAAGTGCAGCAGCTAAACTCAAAGAGTAGGACCCCATTCAGACTGCCATTTCAAGTCGGGATATTTATATTATGACTGGTGTAGATGTTGGACTGCATATTGATTACACATTACATAGTTTTACCGTTTCAACTTCAGGGAGTGACAGGAAGAGGTGCCTGTAGCTGCTTGCCACATGGAGACACATTAAGAGTCAAACACTGAGAAAAAGTGGTTCCTGGTAGACAACCCTTCAGCCAATCGTCTGATGAAGATGTATTCCTTTTCGGATTTTATTACACAAATTGTGTCCTGGAATTGTAAAATCTGGTGCTTTTAACGATTTGTATGCAGATTCTGCAAAATGGAAATTGCCCTAGAAATAAACCATGTGCACTAGAGGAGGTGGGACAGGTTGTATAAGTATCAAGCACCTCAAAGAATCTTCAATCAAAGTGTCTTCTGTATGTTGGCAGAGAAGTACAAACGCTTACTATGAAAACGTGCAGCAAATTTAAAAATTATGCAAATTTAAAAGTGAACGCAGAAGCCAAAAACTAAAGTCACGTCCAAAGGCATTGCAAAGAAAAAAAAAAAAGACATGCTGCAAAAAGCTGAAACAACTGCGTAAGCATCAAATACATAAACGATTCATAATCATAAAGACATGTTAAAAAAAGAAAAAGGCCAAGTGGATGAGTATAGAGGAAGAAGGGGACACTGAAGGGCGGGTGGGGTCAGCTGGATGTAAGAGCCAGGTGATGAGGACAGGTAAACACAGAGGGAAAGGTAGAATGAGTAAATAAAATAAATACTGAAAAAAACATTTAGATATCACTGCTGTATCTGCAAAGACTGATATAGTCAGTCAGTAAAGATACATTTTTCCTTTTTATTATATCTTGTGCAAATTCTGATGAACCTGCACACTTAAAAAAAACATCCGATAAAGATCTGCACAGCCATTTCTCGGAAATCAGGGGACTTACCAGAAACAGACAAAAGAACAAAAGTGAAAGTAAGAGACCCTATAAAAAATCTGGACCAGCCTGCACATTTGCAGAGTCACTCCAGAGCATCCAGAGCATCACAAGAAAAGGTAAGACTCTCTTCATTCTATGATTTTATTATTCATCTGATTGACGTCAGTTTGTTTTAGACTTCAAGATGTTTATAATGATAAATCTCTTTTTTATAAAGGACTCCTTGTACTGCTGAGTTTTCCTTTTCCCTCTTTGTTTATTTTTTCTTGAATGATGTGAACATGGAATTGATATTTATTTAAAAGTTACTTTAACAAACCAACTCTCACATGAACTGTTTATTTATTTTAATTTGTTTTTACTGACGAATAATTTTAATGGGCTGCATGGTGGTGCAGTGGTTAGCACACGGTGGTTCCTGGTTTGAATCCCTGTTGATCAGGCCCCTCTCTGTGTGGAGTTTGCATGTTCTCCCTGGGGAAGTGTTTCTCTCTGGGTACTCTGGCTTTCTCCCTCAGTCCAGAGATATGCTCGTTAGGTTAACTGCTGACTCTAAATTGCCCGTAGGTGTGAATGTGAGTGTGGCTGGTTGTCTGTCTCTAAATGTCAGAATCTGTGATTGACTGGCAAACAGTCCAGGGTGTGACCCGCCTCTCACCCAATGACAGCTGGATGTATGAATTTAAAGATAAATCTATGATCTACTGAATGTTTCCATAAACTTCTTTAACACCACATACTGAGGTCATGTATTAAAAATCAGATAAAAGTTCTGAGATACTTTATCTGAATATCTAAATGTATTCAGCTTCATGTGTTTACTCCGCTGCAGTCCAGAGGGAAATAATGAACCTTCTAGTCCACTACATTTATCAAGCAGTGAAACTTTCTGTAACTCATAAACTGAACTGCCATGAGTATTTTACACACAGGTAACAGTTTGGAAAAATGTTGGAAATACACTAAAACAGTAATAATCAGCACTGAGGGCTTGAGCTCTTACTCAAATCAGTACATAGTGACTTCATCATTCATTTGCAAAGCTGTATTCCTCATTGTTGTTATTTTTACAGAGTTTATGATCTGAATATTCTTCCTTTATCGAGGTAAAGTCATCCACATTAACACACCACTGTTATATTTTACAGATATGGGAGGAGAAGAATCCAAACCACCTTCTCGTAAGATTTTCCACATGTAGTTAAAATGATTCTCGTTCAAATATTACCATTCAGTGAAACATGATGCTGTTTAAATTGTTTAAATAGTCTGAAGTTGTCTTACTGTATGTTAACATGTGAATTTGTCTTTCAGCTCTTTTCAGTGAGCCATGGAGGACTCTGCCGACGTGAGTAAACAGGAAGTGAGGGTGGTGAAACTGGATGTGGTTCTGCCACTCAGCAGAGCATCAATAACAATGTGCCTGTTGAACATTCAATATTTAAAACACTGAAGTAATGAATCTCATGTTCTTCTACCAACAGGAGCACTCAGGACAATCTCAACTTTCTGAAATCTTACCAACCTCGAAAGAAAAAAGTCAAACATCTCAGGATTCTGCTTCATGGACCGGTCAGTGCCGGCAAGTCCAGTTTCATAAACTCTGTTGAAAGTGCTTTGAGAGGCATTGTTACAAGTCGAGCTGAGACGGATGCGACCTTTGGGAGCAGCTTCACCCGAAAGGTATGAACAACTGATGACTGTGGTGACTCAAAACTAAGATTATTCACCATTCTCTGTAAACTCAATTCCTTGAAGAAATTGATATTTTTTTGGCAGCTCAGTTTCAGTAAAAGATTACAAATAAAATAAAAAACATTTGATCAACATAGATTATCACTGAATAAAATGAAATTATTTTGTTGGTTTAGGAATGTCTATTTTAGATTAACCTGAACGATGCAAATTATTTCTCCTTCTTCTTCACAGTACCAAACATACAAAATTCAAAAAGATGATCAGAGCTTCTATTCTATTGTTTTCAATGACATCATGGGCTTGGAGGCAAACCTCAACAATGGAGTCCAGGTGGAAGATGTCAAACTGGCCCTGTGGGGACATGTGAGAGAGGGTTACAAGGTACACTCCTAAAACTTTCTCTTTTTTTGTTAAATAAATAAACAGTTATATTGCAGTGAATAAATAAACAGTTGTAGAGCAGTGAATGAAATAGTTATTACACACAGTAAGTACCGAACAGTTAGCAGCAGTGAGTCATTATTGCACATTGTATTCCCGTCTTGTCCTGTCTCATGGGCTCTCTTAAGGCCTAAGATGCTTTGTGGATGACTTTTATATTTACAAGGCCTTAGTCTGCACATTAAGGGAATATTCTTAGAAAATGTCATGATTCTGAGAATTTTTCTTCTTTACCTGCACATTGCAGCTGTTTGCCAGGAGGCTTAAGGCCCTCCTCAGCTTCACCTCTATGGCTGTCTCTTGGCTGATTTGATTTGAATTTATTTATTTAATAGGGACAATGCAATTTAACATAGTTTCAATAAAAAGCATGAAACTGATGTGCTGCATCAAGAGAATACAGCTATTGCTGATTTCCAACTCGTGTCCCTAGTTGGGCTTTTGGGTTGACTGAAAGTTAAAGACCAAATTTTTAGTACGGCGAGGACCATCAATGGGCCTCATAATCCTATATTCATGTTGCTGCATTAATGAATTACTGCCACCTACAGAGAGGAGTGTTTCAAACCATTGATTAGAATTGTTTTCATGTGTCCCTTTTTTACATAAATAAACAGAAAGAGGACCAGCTCGTAATAAAACTGCTCCTTACTAGGAAAGGTTAGAAGATCTCACCTTTGAGTTTCTCTTTTTTTAAATTACAAATTTGCTTTTTTATTCACTAAAACATTCATGGCTCTGTGCATTGAAAAATACTGTTAGAATGTCTATTTTTGTTTTATAGTTCAAACCTAATGGCTCACTGACAAAGAATAACCCGGGCTACAACTCCAACCCCTCTCTGGATGACAAAGTCCACGTGCTGGTCTGTGTGGTTCCTGTCAACTCAGTCTCTCTGTTAGATGACAAAGTCGTGCAGAAGTTAAGAGAAGTCAGACTAGCTGCCAGTGATCTGGGTCAGAACAGATATCACACACTTACATTTCCATATCAGGCAAATTAAATACAAGAAAATCAAAAGATGAAAATGTTTCCACATCTGCAGGAATTCCCCAACTGGCCATCCTCACCAAAGTTGATCGGGCCTGTCCTGAGGTCAGATCAAATATTCACAACTTGCACAAGAGCAAGAAACTGAAGGGACAGGTGAGCCGGTTTAGATTTGTTATTGTTGAGTTTCAGTTCTTTTTTTCATCACATTTCCACCTTTGGTCTGAGCTTTGCAATCCCTGATTATCTGAAATTATTTGACTCCAACAGGTGGAAAAATTCAGTGCAATGCTGGGAATTCCCATCAAGTCCATCTTCCTGGTGAAGAACTACGAGTCAGAAATCAACACATATGACGACATCAACGGGCCGATTCTGACCGCACTGAGACAGATGGTCACCTTCGGAGAAGACTACCTGGTTACCTGTGTCCATTCTGTGGACAATTCAAAACTTATTTTACTGATACTTTTGTCATTTTTGGTGCTATTGTTTTCATATTTAATACTGCTGTGAATTTTTACTTAACTTTTAGAATTTGAACAATTTCAGTTATAAAAGGCCTATAATGTTCTGTAGAACAAAAAACACTTATGACCCTCGTCCACTTTTTAGACATATCTAAACCCATTATAATCACGATTTTTGAACCTATGGCCATTGCAGCATAGAAACATCATTTTTGTTATTATAGGCAATCAATCTGTAGACCAGACTTCAAATTTGTAGATTTTACCATTTTTTATCATATTGTGCCATTATTCAATTTTAGCAACCAGCACAAATACATGCAATTTTCCTGGTAAGCACTAGGGACAGTGTTGAAGCTTCTACAAACCATAAGAATAAATGAGTTCAACTAAAATTATGTGGGATTGTAGATATGGTTGTCACAGAGTGATGTATGTGTATAAAAATAGTGTGTGTGAGTGTGTGTGTGTGTGTGTGTGTGTGTGTGTGTGTGTGTGTGTGGGGCTAAGATGCGGCTCTCTTAATGGCTAAGATGCTTTGTGAATAACTTTTGCCTTTACCAGGATCTAGTCTTTAACGTTAAGGGGAAATGTAGCTGCAGCGTGTTCCAGCTCCTCTGGCTGTCTGCCACAGTGGCTGGAACTTTTCTCCCTTCTGTTTTCGTCATGCCCTGCTGTCACTCTCAACTCTTCCGGTGATTGTTTTCCTTTGAAAGCTGATTTAAGCTCGGCTTTTGTCGGGATCTGATGGTTTTAAAACCGTTTTACCAAATGTGTTTTTTATCAGAGAAAATCTGCGCTAAAATCTGTGTGCGAGTGCACAATTCGAGAGTAGCGAGCACGGGAGGGACAGCAGTGAAGCCGTCGGCTGCCTTTCAACTATGACACACTAGCGCGCACACGAGCACTTATGATACGTTGATGCTGTAGCAGTTATTAGCACAACGTTTTTAAAATAATTACTGACAAAACACCGGTATAACAGGAAAGCGCTGTGAAATTGAGAACGTGTTACTGTCTATTTTTTTTAAGGTAGTATTTGAACTGCCCCGAGCGGGCCAGCTGAACGTGTAATCAGCTGGCCCGGACTCAATCATTCATCCGGCCCAGCGGGCCAGTTATAATGTCGAGCCCTGTCTTTCTCTGTTTCTATGTTGACTGAAAGTTAGTGAGAGACAGTATTTTCAATATTGTGACCGCCATCTTTAAGTTTCAAAACACCTCGTCCAATTGATGACATCACTTATGCTACGTTTTTTTTTTTTCCCAGTCTGTGGTTTGAAAAATAATCTGTAAATATGAATAGACGAAGCCTGAGTGACGTCAGCCATCTGTTCCTGCAGGGGGCTTTGGAGTCCCATCGATAACGGTCTCCATGCTGGAAATCCTGTCTCAACCTAACTTTCAGTCAAAATAATAACAGGCTGAGAGCTGGAGCTGAGGCGGGTTTTAACCTTATGACAAACCATTACATCGTGCCCACCTGTCAATCATGTCAACACATTTAGACTTACATGTCTAACTATGGATAACACATATCGTTCATAAAATTAAAATGGATCAATTTATTTGTTTTTTTTAACCATGTTAATGTCTACTGTAATAAATGGCTTATTCATTAATCATCAGAAAATAAAATGTATTATTCCAGCCTTCATTTATCAGTAAGAAATGTTGTATTTTTTTTACTTTGATGACTTTAGTTTGTATACACTGTACCAAACAAGAGCAGGAAAAGATACTTGTTTGTATAAGTATCAAGCACTTCAAGAATCAAAGAATCAAAGAATCAAGCACCTTGTGTCTTCTGTACGTTGGCAGACGAGCATTTGCACTTGCTATTAAAACCTGCAGCAAATTTAAAAGTGCAGAATTTAGAAGCATGAAACTAAAGAAACGTCCAAAAGGCATTGCAAAGAAAAAAAAAAGACATGCTGCAAAAAGCTGAAACAACAGCGTAAGCATCAAATACATGAAGGATGCATAATCATAAAGACATGTTAAAAAAAAGAAAAAGGCCAAGTGGATGAGTATAGAGGAAGAAGGGGACACTGAAGGGCAGGTGGGGTCAGCTGGATGTAAGAGCCAGGTGACGAGGACAGGTAAACACAGAGGGAAAGGTAGAATGAGTAAATATAAATAAATACTGAAAAAAACATTTAGATATCACTGCTGTATCTGCAAAGACTGATATAGTCAGTCAGTAAAGATACATTTTTCCTTTTTATTATATCTTGTGCAAATTCTGATGAACCTGCACACTTAAAAAAAACATCCGATAAAGATCTGCACAGCCATTCCTCGGAAGTCAGGGGACTTACCAGGAACAGACAAAAGAACAAAAGTGAAAGTAAGAGACCCTATAAAAAGGGAGACCAGCCTGCGCATTAAAAAAAAAACAGCCGATGAGGTGCTGGTGGAGCAGTGGCTAGTGCGCGTACCCCATGTATGGAAGCTGAAGTCTTCCAAGCGGGTGGCCCAGGTTCAAATCCAGCTTGTGGCTCCTTTCCCGCATGTCATTCCCCACTCTCTCCCTCCCTGATTTCCGACCCTATACACTGTCCTATCTCTCCATTAAAGGCACAAAAAGCCCCCCCCAAAAAACAGCCGATAAAGATCCGAACAGCCATTTCTCGGAAGTCAGTGGGCTTACCAGAATCACACAAAAGAACAAAACAAAAGTGAAAGTAAGAAACCCTATCCTATAAAAAATCTGAACCAGCCTGCACATTTGCAGAGTCACTCCAGAGCATCCAGAGCATCACAAGAAAAGGTAAGACTCTCTTCATTCTATGATTTTATTATTCATTTGATTGACGTCAGTTTGTTTTAGACTTCAAGATGTTTATAATGATAAATCTATTTTTTATAAAGGACTCCTTGTACTGCTGAGTTTTCCTTTTCCCTCTTTGTTTATTTTTTCTTGAATGACGTGAACATGGAATTGATATTTATTTAAAAGTTACTTTAACAAACCAACTCTCACATGAACTGTTTATTTATTTTAATTTGTTTTTACTGACGAATAATTTTAATGGGCTGCATGGTGGTGCAGTGGTTAGCACACGGTGGTTCCTGGTTTGAATCCCTGTTGATCAGGCCCCTCTCTGTGTGAAGTTTGCATGTTCTCCCTGGGGAAGTGTTTCTCTCTCGGTACTTCCTCCCTCAGTCCAGAGATATGCTCGTTAGGTTAACTGCTGACTCTAAATTGCCCGTAGGTGTGAATGTGAGTGTGGCTGGTTGTCTGTCTCTGTATGTCAGCCCTGTGGAACAGTCCAGGGTGTGACCTGCCTCTCGCTCAATGACAGCTGGATAGATGGATGAATTTTGTTGGGGTTTTGCAGAGCTAATATGCAGTGAAGCTATTTGTAACTCATGAACTGAACTGTCATGAATGTTTCACACCGAGGCTGGTTCTAGGCATGCTGTTTCACACACCAGTAAACGGTTGGAAAAATGTTGGAAATACACCAAAATAGCAATAATCAGCATTAATGGCTTCAGCTCTTACATAAATCAGTACCTAGTGACTGTATTCCTCATAATTGTTATTTTTACAGAGTTCATGATCTGAATATTCTTCCTTTATCGAGGTAAAGTCATCCACATTAACACACTACTGTTATATTTTACAGATATGGGAGGAGGAGAATCCAAACCAGCCCCAGCACCACCTTCTCGTAAGACTTTTTGCACAAATATTAAAATGATTCCTGGTCAAATATTGTGACAGTGTTTCTTGAGGTGATGTTGATTATAAGTTTAACCCTTGGTTGTCCTGCCGTTAAGTATACACTACATATACTTTATTAAATATGCCTTTGGGTGTGGGTAAGCAGGAGCACGGGGACATCTTCTGCTGTTTATCTCATACACATTAATATCCGTCTGTAGCATAGCATGACACACCCAGACTGAATAACAACAACAGTGATACATCACTTCACTGGTCTTAAAGCAATATCACTCCGCCAGCCGTAACCATGAGCAACCTTAAAGGCAAAGTGCATCATCAGACTGTTACTCTTCCAATTGTATGCAAAGTACAATTTAATTAAAAAATAAGTTATCCATAAATCAAATGATGTTTATACTCTCAACCTGAGAAAAAATGTCTCAAAAATAAATCTCATCTCCATCTTCCAATATTACCATCCAGTGAAACATGATGCTGTTTAAATTGTTTAAATAGTCTGAAGTTGTCTTACTGTATGTTAACATGTGAATTTGTCTTTCAGCTTGTTTAAGACAGCCATGGAGGACTCTGCCGACGTGAGTAAACAGGAAGTGAGGGTGGTGAAACTGGGTGTGGGTCTGCCACTCAGCAGAGCATCAATAGCAATGTGCCTGTTGAACGTTCAATATTTAAAACACTGAAGTAATGAATCTCATGTTCTTCTACCAACAGGAGCACTCAGGACAATCTTAACTTCATGAAATCTTACCAACCTCGAAACAAAGGAGTCAAACATCTCAGGATTCTGCTTCATGGACCGGTTGGTGCCGGCAAGTCCAGTTTCATAAACTCTGTTGACAGTGTTTTGAGAGGCATTGTTACAGATCGAGCTTTGACGAATGCGACCTCTGGGAAAAGCTTCACCCTAAAGGTATGAACAACTGATGACTGCTGATCTACATCATATAATAAAGAATAATAAAAAATAATGAAGTTAGCTACTTGAAGAGTGCAGTTTCTGAAAACGTGGCAGATTTTGCCTTTTCATCTCATTTACTTGAAAAACATTATGATTTTGTGGCAGCTTAGTTTCAGTAAGAACATTTAAAATAAAATAAAAAATAATTTGATCAATGTAGATTATCTCGCTAAATAAAATGAAATAATTATTTTGTTGGTTTAGGAATGTCTATCTTAGATTAACCTGAACGATGCAAATCATTTCTCCTTCTTCACAGTACAAAACATACAAAATCGAAAAAGATCAAGAGAGCTTCTATTCTATTGTTTTCAACGACATCATGGGCCTTGAGAAAAACGCCGACAATGGAGTCCTTGTGGAAGATATCAAACTGGCCCTGCGGGGACATGTGAAGGATGGTTACAAGGTACTCTCCTAAGACGTTCTCTTCTCTTTTTAAAGGGCCCTGTGGAGTTCACTTCAACAAGTGTTTTAAATTAATGCAAGCAGCACCCTCTGGTGTTCAGAACAGCAAAAACCTGCAGTTCCTCGAGTTTCCACCAGAGGCACGCTGCAAAAGCCCTGGGCCCATATCCAAAAATAATCTGAAAATGCTCTAACACAGCTTCTAGTTTATCTTAAAAGATCCTAGCAAGGAATCCTAGACGAGGAGTGATTTAGAAACACTCTCTGAGGCCCGCCTCAGCTCCTCTTCACCTCTATTATTGCTGCATTAATGATGGATTATGGCCAACTTCAGATAGGAGTGTTTCAAACCATTGATTAGAATGAGTCTCACATGTGCAATGAGTTTTTTTTTTCCATAAATAAACAGAATGAGGACCAGCTCATAATAAAACTCCTTACTAGGAAATGTAAGAAGACTTAACAGGGCACCTTGGAGTTTCTTTTTTTGCATTATCATTTTGCTTTTTTATTCACTTATTACATTCACGGCTCTGTGCATTGAAAAATACTATTAGAATATCTATTTTTGTTTTTCAGTTCAATCCCTGTGGCCCACTGACAGAGAATGACCCGGGCTACGACTCCAACCCCTCTCTGGATGACAAAGTCCACGTGCTGGTCTGTGTGGTTCCTGTCGACTCAGTCTCTCTGTTAGATGACAAAGTCGTGCAGAAGTTAAGAGAAGTCAGACTAGCTGCCAGTGATCTGGGTCAGAACAGATATCACACACTTACATTTCCATATCAGGCAAATTAAAAAACAAGTGATTAAAAGACTGAAAATGTTTCCACATCTGCAGGAATTCCCCAACTGGCCATCCTCACCAAAGTTGATCAGGCCTGTCCTGAGGTCAGATCAAATATTCACAACTTGCACAAGAGCAAGTACCTGAAGGGACAGGTGAGCCGGTTTAGATTTGTTATTGTTGAGTTTCATTTTTCATCACATTTCCACCTTTGGTCCGAGCTTTGCAATCCCTGATTATCTGAAATTATTTGACTCTAACAGGTGGAAAAATTCAGTGAAATGCTGGGAATTCCCATCAAGTCCATCTTCCTGGTGAAGAACTACGAGTCAGAAATCAAAATGAGTGACGACATCAGCGGGCTGATTCTGACCGCACTGAGACAGATGGTAACCTTCGGAGAAGACTACATTAACGACAGGTAGATCGTCTCACTGCTGAGGCAGACGATGCGTGATGAAGGAACATTAACACAAACCTGTAAGTGTAACCTGCTGTGTGATTTATATCATGTGATGTAAGGCGTGATTGATTCATTGATGGTTAAGACAGGAGGAAACAAATAATGGATTTCCTGACCGTTCTTAGCTGAGTTTGACATTTTGTATTTCTTAATGATGACTGTGTAAGAGGTACAAAATCAAAAGTGGGACACAATATTTACTTTGTTTGCATAAACCATTACAATCAAGTCATTCTGAATATTTACATTATGAACATGAAATTAAAAAATCAACAGTAAAAACGTTGTTGTAATTTGTAAATGGTCAGGTAGTCTTAATAGATTAACCTAGCACAAGAAAAGTACACAATCCGGCACAGTTAAAAAACCTTACATCGTGCACAGCTGGAAAAACCTCAAGATTGAAAATGGAGCCCTGCGCTAGCTCAGGCGGAATATGGTACTTTTTCCTGCAAGCGGCCATCAGCTGATCTGAGAACCGCCCCAATGCCAACCAATCATTATCGCACTCTGACAACAAGGCGGTCTATTTAAACCATTCTGCCTCTCACTCCTCCTGCATCACATCCACTCTGCTGCTAGACACTGCTGTGAAATACTCCCTCCACTACCCTAACCTCCACCAGCTTCAGTCAGCACACTTTATATTCTAGGATGAGTTGTTTGCCTGTTATGTCTGCAAAATGTCAGGATAATTACATGCACATTCAGGTTCTGTTCTGCATGTCCCAATGGGGGGAATTAAAGGTTTGCGCTCTCAGCAAACTCTGAGAGCTAAGAGCAGAACCAATACCAGCAAATACAACTGTACAAACCACAAGTGGAAGATAAGGTTACATCTATGACAAGAGTATTCCTGACTGAACTACAAAGAAACATCCGGAGTGTTCATGTTTCACACTTTATTGTCCTTTTTGTTATCAGTGTTCTTGATGAAGTGGTCAGACTCGTTAAACCTCCGATGGTTGGACATGAACCCCCTTTGACATCCTGTCTGTCCTCGATACAACGTTTCAAATTTCACCTTTGCACATTTGATGGTTATGTAAGAATGATTAATGATCGTTATGAATTCTGCAGCACAAAATGGGTTTCAAAATAATTGGACCTCAAATCTCATGTATGAAACGGAGATGCACACACATCACAGTGTAAGCAGAGCAGATCCAATAAAGTGGGATAATTCATGCAACCTCTGCAGTGACATGGTCCAGCATTCACAAGGGAAGACTTGAAACTACTCTGATATTATCATCATAATTGATTTATCATCCACAGAGTGCAGGAGCAGTCGAGAGAGAAAATGGCACAATTAACAATGAATTGGCAAAATGCAGCT
Organism: Labrus bergylta; assembly: GCF_963930695.1. NCBI lineage: Eukaryota > Metazoa > Chordata > Actinopteri > Labriformes > Labridae > Labrus > Labrus bergylta. Next base: position 17,985,915 of record NC_089210.1, read on the forward strand.
AAACGTAATGAATTTATTCATCTTGGTAATTTTGTGGATATGCCATTTACATCTCTCTACCAGCTTATAGGGTAATTCTTCGTTTAGGTCTGTGTAAGACACCTCATAGCAGAAAAGGGAATATGATTGGCTGATGATCAAGAAATGTATATGTCTGACATTTACAAGTGAATGGTAATGTAATCTGCTCTCTATCCTATTACATTGCAAATAAGACAAAAACATGGTCTCAGTCCTTTTGAAATCATCTTTCTCTTCACACTAAAATGACCGCATTGGACCTCATATTGTGAAGATGAAATATTAAGGTACAACAGCTCTCTCTCTCTCTCTCTTGTCTATGTCACTCTTCCAACCACATTTTCTAGTCTAAATGCTCATCCACAGCAGACTCCACCCTAAGATATCCAACCTGATGATTGGGTTCTCATCAAGGACTTCAGGAGAAAAGAGGAGGTTCACATGGGTCCCTACAAGGTTCTCCTGACCACTTAAAAACAAAGGTAGCGGTTGTGGGCAGAGCCACTTGGACCCAAGTCAACCACTGCAAGAACACGCCAGAGGCCAACATATAAAGGATGAAGGAATATGACTGAGGTGGAGGCTGGTTGCTGCTCTGAAAAATCAGTTATGATGTCCTCATCAAAGTGTTCAAATAATGCCTCCTGCACTACAAAAAGTATGCCATCAATTTTGAAACACAAATTGGGTTGTGTGGGTACTTTTTATCAGGGTGCAAGGTGGCACTGACCCAAGGACGCTTCAGGTGGCGCCAGTAGCGAAGCGAGTGTGGGGGCAGAAGGTGCGGCCGCCCCGGGCCCACTGTTGTCTCAAGGGGCCCACTTTGAGCCAAATTTAACATGCATTTTGTTATTTAGTTGAATTTTCGAATAAAGTTAGTTTGACTAGGTTTGAGTCTCTCTTTTCTTTTGCCGCAATCAAGACACACAATGTATTTTGTAAAGGAGAGAGGGGCCCCCCTCCACTGCCAAGGGGGTTCTCAACTTCGGCAGCAAACAGCACCAGCGGGGTGTAATGTTTGTAATGTCAATGATTCCACCTCTTAGCACCCCCTTTGCTGGGCCCCCGCTGCTGTCTGGAGTTTTAAAAACCTAGTCGTCTGTCTGCTTTATTTCTGTTTACCTCGCTGTTTTTCATAACATTAAAAGTGTAAAAAACTAAATAAAAAATGTTTTCTCATTGACAACTCAACCCTCAACAACTCGACCTGACAAGTCTCCTCCCGTTGCTAGCTCCACTCATGTAAACGAAAGTAACCAAGCAAATAAACATGTTAGAGAGGAGCACCCAGCTAGCTGCAGGAAAGCAACAGCGCTGATGAAAACTTAACTGGTAAATTGTTTCATCATTATTTGTGATTACGTTTAGATGCTGGTCTTTTGTTTGTGGGTGTGTTGTAGACTGCCGTGTCTGCTTGGTTATCGTACTGTATGAACGACAGGCCATTGCTGTCACACTGTTTACAAAGTTTGTTGTCGTGCGTGGGTTGATAATGTGGGTTTTATTGTATTGTCTGTGTGGCTGGATGAGCGTCCAACTTCACTGAATGTCAAACTGTAGTTGCCTTCTATCTTTGGATTCCCGTCCGGCTAATGAAGTCTGCTTTACTTGTTTAGTCGGTGGAATATGCGCACAGACATATCAGCACTTGTTCTGCTTAAACATCAGCAGGTCACTCACTGATAAATCCCTGTCACTGTAATAGCACCCTTTGTAATCTGCAGCTGCATTTCTCTTCGTCCCGCCCCGTCTTGTATCTCCATACAGCCGATATTATACCATAAATGCTATACTATATTACTATATAGGCTACAGCATATGCTATTTAGCCTATAGACAGTTTAAGGGCCCACTATTGGTCCCCGCCCCCTCTGCAATGAGCCATAGGCTCCTGGGTGGCGCCATGAACAAGTCCTTGCCAAGACTGTATGAGGTTGACATCACTGCCCTCCTGTGGCCACATCGGGAATATGCAGCACGTAGCAAAACGCTTTACTTTTATATGGAAATGAATTTACGGATCTCAATGTGTTTAAAATAATTATCATTGCAGGTTATCGTTTTCTGGCGTGGAGACCGGCGTGGTTTCTAAGAGGTCAGGTTAGACAAATTATCAACATTTGTATTTCTGGTTTACACTTACAAAAACAAACAAAAAAAAAGATGAGATTATCAAACCGTCTGAATGTATTTATTGTTTTCGTCTTTTGAGTGTTTAAAAAACAAACAAACAAAAAAACGCTGTTGTAGTCTCCAAAGTTTTTTTTATGATGCCTTGCCTTTAATATAAGTCATTTAATTTGAATTTATTAAAAAATATATATATATTCTACGTCAAAAACGTATCTCAATTTTGTACATGACGTAAAGTGTACCTGAAAAACGTCGCGAGTGTCGAGAGGGGAACTAATATTTTGTGCTCAGTGTTGTTGTGCTACATCGAAACATGTCCCCCGATGAGGCGGGGGGTGTTTTTAGGAAGTAGCACACTGACGGAGCTCCGGCACGCCGCTGTCTGATTTGAGTGGCTGTTAGCGGCGTGTCTGTCTACAACGTAAAGTAAGAACAGAAACAAATGGCGTGGACGGAAGCTGCTGTACAAACACTCTGACCGTCAAACCCAAGTTGCTTTAGCCGAAGCTGCCACAAGCTAGCACCAAACACTGCTAGCAGGTAGGTGCGATTAGCCCGGTGCTAATGTTAGCTGTCAGGCTATTCTTAGTGACCATCAGCAGGGTAATCTTTAGGCGATTAGCATTGACAGCTTAATCCGATTGGCTTTTGCGTATCCTATGATCTCGCCACGCTAGCTGTCTGCACCAACATGTCCACCACCTCGTTGGATAAAGAGTTACAGGAGCGCCTGAGAGAGGCGTCTGCCATCGGGGACATCGACGAAGTGCGGACACTGGTGGAGAGTGGAGTCAATGTGAACTCCCAGAACGAGATCAATGGATGGTGAGTGTTTGTTTCAATCATGTGTTCATTTGAATAAAGTTAAGGGTCTACAAGTGGTAAGTAATCAGACCTGTTCAGTGTTATGTTGTCAGGCAGCCTGGCACGCCTTTTTTAAATTTTTTTTTTAGTTGATCCTTCAAAAAGTAAATAAACCAGCTTGATGATCATCATTTCAGGTTTTCACTGATTTGTGAGAACAAGTTAGGGTAAAAAGTGCCTTTTTTTGACTCTTCTTTAAAGGATGTAAGTAACAAATGTAGCATGATATCAATCTGTATTTTTATAGCATAAATTCATAACAAATGTTTACAAAAAGAGCGTGTGTAGGGATCTTACTCTTTGTTATTTTATTTAAAGAGACCCGACATTAATCCAGCATGAGAAAAATGGCACTTAGCAACATTTAGAAAAGTACCAGTGACAATGAGAAACTTCCTTCTAACAGACAGAAACCTCAGGCAGGACAGCCATCTGCTGAGACTGTGTCAGCCTTCCAGGGAGAGAGAAAGAACGAGACAAACAACAACAACAACATCAAATAGTGCATTGACTACATTGCTGGTACAATGGTAAAAGCATGTGTGGTATTAGGTGTTCATCAACAGCAGAAATGTTTGCTATAGCCGTTGTAGTCGGGCAGTTTTAAGCTTCACATCCACAGTTATAATAATGATAAGAGACGAAAGACGAGGATTCATAGTTGCTGCAGTTGGAGTCCAAAAGAGAACGAAACATATAAACTCAACACTATAACGCTCTGAACACTCAGCAAAACAAGCAATACATGAAAATAAATCAACTACAATTAAATACTGTTGAGGCCAAATATTACAACAGACACTTTGAAACATTTATCACACGTGACCGAACATTTGGACAAAACAAACACAGCATGCGGCACAGTAATTGTTTAATCTCGATTTTTCTTGTTTTCATGAAGCCAGAATCGTCACTGAAATTGGGACTCAATTAACTCGCGCCTGAACTAAGACCTTCTTTTCTGTCGCTGCATCTAGTGACACAACATTTTTAAGTTATGCTCTAATTTCACCCTCGACTTGAAGTTGATTCTGTGATTCTGTTTTATGTTCAGCCTCTGTTATCGGTCGTCACACATGTGTTCTCTTGTCTCGTCGTCCCACCAGGACCTGCCTGCACTGGGCATGCAAGAGGAACCATAAGCACATAGTGTCCTACCTGCTGAGCTGTGGAGCAGACAAAGACATCCTCACAGCTAAAGATGAGCTGGCGTCACAGCTCACATCTAAACCAGAGATCAAAAGACTTTTAGGAGGTAAAGTACACCTTTTTTTTTTTTAAATCTCCTTCTTGTCTTTTGTAATCACTGGCATGTGATATCATGAATCAGTTTGTCCACACTCCACACATGGAAGTGTAATGTGCTTTTTTGTGTTTTTAAAAGCTGTCTTTTTTGAGTTTTCATTTCCGACTGCTTTAAGAAAATAATCCTCGTCTTAAATGCTCACCCCCTGCAGTTGAAGTGGAGGAAGTGCCTGAAGTCAAGGAGCCCGAGTTGCCAATCATCCCTAACTACATGTCTAATCCGCCCTTCATTTATTCTAAGATGGATAACAAGTTAGAGGCCCTCCTGGACCAGCACCTTACACAGAATGGTTCAGGAGATCACAATGAGGACGCACAGAGTGACACACCCTCCCTGTCCCCGACTCACGAGCCTCAAAAACCACAGAGCCTGGTCTCTGATGGGCCCTCTTCCCCCGCCCCCCACAGCCAAGCCCAGACTGGGGAATTCATTCCTGTGAGTGAGCAGAATGGCGTGTCCACGAGCTCGGCATCGTCCCACAACCACGCTGCCGTTAACCGCACGGTGCCCATGGACCTGTCGGTCGAGCCTCACCTTGTCAGCCACGCTGACTATCCACACACGGCGGCACACAACGGCACCATGTGCTCGCCTCCGTTGGCCTCGCAGAGCCCCAGCCTGGGCGGCGGCGGCAGCAGCGGCGGGGGAGGCCAGGTCCAGGCTCCAGTGGCCGGCGCCAACCCGACCATGAGCAGGCAGCAGTCCATCCCACAGCAGCTGAGCTACGGCCAGGCGGGGGGGCCCATGCCCGCCTTCCAGCCCTTCTTCTTCACCAGCACTTTCCCTGTCAACGTGCAAGGTGAGAGAGGAATCATCGTCATTTTAAAATGTTAAAGGAGGAAGCCACTCAGAGTGAATTTAAAACTTAAAAAAGATGCAATACTCACTTTGTTAGTGATAAACAATGAGATCAATACATTTTTTTAATCTGTCAATTCGGTGGAAAAGTAGAGCCAGGAGAAGATTGGCTTAGCTTAGCCAAAAGTATTTAAAAAGTACAGAACAAAAGCTTTAATTTAATTCATCTATGAACATGTTATAGCTCGTGTATCTCATGTTTCAACAGACAGAAAATGTAAAACGTGGAGGAATTCAAAAGGGAGTTGCATGCAGTTGATTTCTCAGTCAGGAGCAACAACGTCTTGGAGGTTTTTTTTAAGAGGTTGACCAGATGATAAGTGAAGACTTCTTGGCTGAACAAGCCTTCAATGCTATGTGGTTACATGTTGTCAGATAAGAGAGCCACAGGAGCAGAGATAGGGAGGCATTCTTGTTTGCCTGTTTGGAAACTCAACAACCTGTCGAACCAGACAGAAAGAGACGAGACTGTGGATGTTTCTTTTCTCTCCGTACGATTAAAGAACTGCTGCAGGAACACGGCCACTCACTCCAGCTCTTCTTTTTTTTTTCTTTTTTTTTAAACCTTTATTTAACCAGGAAAAAGTTTCATTGAGATTAAAAATCTCTTTTACAAGAGCATCCTGGCCAAGACAGTTACAGGGTTTCGGACATTAAACACTTAACAACAATGAACATAATACAGGAATCACAAACAGAACCATTCATCAGAATCTGTCATAAGTCATCAGCAACACAAAGCGATCAAAAAGGGCAACACGAGTTAGCTAAAAACATCTACAGTCAGATATTTCTGCTTCCAGATCATTAAGACGACCTTTATAAACATTCAAGGAAACCAGCTCCTGAAGATTTAGAGTATCTTGCAACCGATTCCAAGAAGAGGGAGCAGGCAGCATACTTGAACTCCCTTTTTAAACAGAAGATAATGAACGTTTTAGAGGACTTTTGACTCAGGTATTTATTTTTTCATGTGCACGAGGATTGTGAAACAAAGTTTGTAACGGCTCAGGCTGTGGAGTTCAAAATGTTTTTGACAGATTTACTAATAACTCTTTTTTTTTTTAATGCAAAATGTCCCTCCCACTCAATATATTTGTTGCGACAGCATCTCACTGTGGTTCTTCTCTGCAGAGTTGGTGCTGAAGGTGCGTATCCAGAACCCTAACGCTCGAGAGAACGACTTCATCGAGGTGGAGCTGGACCGCCAGGAGCTCACCTATCGCTCCCTTCTCAGGGTGTGTTGCCGTGAGTTGGACATCGGCGCCGAGCACGTGGAGAAGATCCGCAAGCTGCCAAACACCATGCTGAGAAAGGTAACAGGAGAGACGGCCTACATGCTTCATGTTGTAATGCAGTGTTCTGCACCCAGCTGGCATGTGGAGTTTTATTTCTGTTACACCAATCTCAGAAGTCATCGTCCATCATCATAAGCTCACACACGTCTCGGACTGGATGCTAAGCTCTCACTTATTCCTTGCAATAAACGCCCGTCATATCTTAGTTCGTGACACTCCCTGGAGTAGCACCCATTCATCTGTTTGGCTTAATTCAGCTGTATGAGTCTGAAAACAAACAAAAAGACGATTTCCTTGTGATTTACATGAAATGAACAGATTTCATGTGTTTTCAGAAATAAAAGCATCATAAATCAGGTTTTTAGAAAACAACCTTTAACATGTTTGTTGTTTATTTTTTTTTGGAGGCTGGGTAGATCTTTTCTGATGCATTCAAGGAAGTCCGTAAACACTGATTGGCTTTGGGCACATGGCATCAAGCAGATTTGTGACTCAAGTTGAAATGTTGGAGCTGTATTTGATAGTCGGCTGCACTTTTATTCAGATATCTGTTCATGAAGAGAAATGAGTCATCAGCACAGATTACTTTCAGGCTGCTTTCGGTTTGAATGTTTTTCCTGCATGCACCAAAGCCTGCTCATACGTATTTGATAAATACAGCTTGGATTACTAACAAACACTAGAATACTTTCCATGCTGAAAATCCAGAGCTCCATCTTGACGTAGAATCTGTAAATGGAGATAAATGTCCCCATGACAACTGGATAATAACGACAGATAGCTCTGGGCCAACAGATAAAAATACAGAAACAGAATCTGTGATGTGTGTAACATATTTTCTTTTTTTTATCAGAACTGTTTAATGTTTCTTTCTTGTTTGTTAAAATGCTCAAAAAATAGCAAGAAAATGTTTGCCAATCAGCTGATCATGTTGCTACTTTAGATTACATAATGCATGTGTTTGACCCTGACGTTACACATTCTTGTTGCTGTATATGAAATCATTTCAAAGTGCCTCCTCATAAATCTGAAATCTGTGTGAATCTGTTGTTGATTTGAAATGTTCTTTTCCTCCCCCTGTACAAGGACAAGGACGTGGCTCGGCTGCAGGACTTCCAGGAGCTGGAGGTGGTGTTGGAGAAAGCAGAGGGCCTGTCTCTGTTCTCTGGGACTGGGGGTCTTACAGACAGACCCTGCTACAACATGAAGGCCTCTCGCCTCACCTACTAGACGTACCCGGGAGCACGAGCTCTCCCTGCTTTACGACTGGGCTTCTGTAGCTTCTCCTCGAGCGACCTCTACTAGCTGCCTACACAGGTTTTCTTGTTCAAGCTTTTTTTCAGCCTTTTGGTGTTCGGCCAACTTCCTAACCGGGGTTTTTTTTTTTTTTTCTAGTTCTGTAGCTATTGTCCTCCTCCAGTCCTCCTCTGGCCCTCCTGCTGCTTTAGTGTACCCAACCAGTTCTAAGTGATTACTGATGCATGGTGTCCTCGATTGTGTGCGAAAGTATTCGGAGCCCCCTCTCTCCTCTCTTTTCTCTCCACCCGCTGCACTCTGTGCCAAGGCTCCAGCAGGACGACAGAGGGAGGCGTTGGCTCGTCTTCCTGACAGACTGGACTCGAATGGGACTCTTGCAATAGCCTTATAGTGACTCATCCCTGTACTGGACTATGTTTCAGAGAGAAGACGTGTCAAGAGGACAATGGGAAGGATTTATATAACTGGGACTCGTTGAAGATCATCATCAGTACACAGAAAGGTCAAGTTGCAGCACAGTGGACTAGCACACAGCTAACGGACCCGTAGAGTGTTATCTGATATCTAAGCTGGCGTGCACACTTTCATACACGCTGCAGGCAGAAACCCTGAGTGTCTTTCCGGCAGAGGGCCATCCTGTACTGTCCTAATGCGAGGATGATTCATCTCACACCCAGGTGAGACTTGTCGAGTAGTAGGACTACCATTCTACTTTAATCACACGAGGATGGACGCTTGGCTGTTTTTTTTTTTTTTTTCAAAATATTTAAAATCATCCAGTCATACACTGTGGAAAAGAAGTTCTTAGTTTTGTTGGACGTGTTCTCTCCTGTGTCCTGTCATGTCAGACAAAAACTTTGATATTCTACCGTACAGATAAATGTGCTGCATCTTCAAAGCAAGACGATTTTTTTTGGGGGGGGGGATTTTCTATCATGCACAATCCCATCTGCTTTGCAGTGTGATGTTCAGTTCAGTCCGCAGAACAACTGTGAAGTATTTCTTTTGAGTTCTGCTCCCTCCCTTTTAAAAATGGGGGGAGAGCATCTGTTGTGCTGTAAAGAGCCCCATCGAAGTTTGTGTATGAAGCGCACACACGATTTTTAGCTCAACGTTTAGCCTTATTACTGTTCTTCTGTTTCATTAGTTTCACTTTACAACCAAAAAAAACTAACCCAGCGTAAGCATCTAAGATGAGGCGTGTGGTGCGTTCACACATGCACTCAACTCCGGAAAACTGCATGTGTGAACGCAAACGCTCCGACTTCTCCTGGAATTCTTCAGGCTAGCCCACTTTTCACTTTTTTCCATGTGAAGTCGGGGCTTTGGTTTTATGATTAGGTGCTTCCTGGTTCCTGTTCTTCTCATTTGATGAGCGTTTTGCCACCCTATGTTCAAACCCAGACTGTCTCTGATGACTTTATTTCAACTTGAACACAGAGCTCTTTGTGTGATTCAGTTTGGTTACTAAGGTCTGTGTGATGCTAATATTTTGTTGTATCAATGTTCTACCATGATTTGTAGCCTAAACAGAGTTTTGTTCTGTTGCTTTAGTGAAGACTGACATGAAACACTAAAACATTCTGGTACTGTGTGTTAACATATAAACTGGGCTTTGACAGGTCAAGAGGTCACGCTGCTTTCATCGACACTTTATATTCCATTGAACTAACAAACAGTGGGAATCATTTCTGTTCAGCCATTACACACGTCATTACAATCAAACTGTCTCTGACCCAGTGGTTACATGTTTACTGTTCCAGTTATACCTTAAGCTCTAACTGTATTTCTATGTTTTTTTAAATTAATTTGTACTTGATTTTTTTTTTTAACCAGCTAGGCCTGTTGTGTTCGTGTCAAAAAGTCTTCTACCGTGCAAGAAAGAGTTCAAACGAAGGGATGAGAAGTACCGAGATGCTGTTGTTGAAGCAAAGTGCAATGAGGAGGGGGGGGTGAGAGGTCGCTGTGAGCAGAGAGGATACCAAGAGTGCTTCTTGTAACGTTCCCAGCTGTGTTCCATGCTTTATAAAGTCGTGCCACATGGTAACGGCGGGGAGCTCGGTGGAGAAGGTGAGACCCCCCCCCCCCCCCCCGGGTGAGCGAGAGTAGCATGTTTGAAACATTTTTATAAGACCCTTCTTTTTGATTGTGTCAGAGGGAGGGAACTATAACGCTGTAAATGTTGGGGGTTTGCTTATTGTTCTAGAGAAAGCAGAATACAGTTCGACTTAACCTATGCATTCAGAGTCTGATATTTTTATATTCAGTACGTTCTGTGTACTTGTACAAATAACCTTAGGCACTGTTAACGTTGTTTTTTTTTTTTTGTTCTTAAGACTTGTATCTGTCTTTGATAAAGCATGATGAATCACTTCCTCTCTTCTCTTTTTTTATTTTTATTTTAAATCTCCGTCTGCCTGATTTTTATCTTTATTCTCACTGTCACTGAAGGGACCAGTAGGATGCTTTAAGTCGCAGGTTATACTTCCTGTCTACCTGCTGGTTTAAACGGGATACTGGAGTGAAATCCCTTGTATGTGTGTTTCAGGTTAAAGCCACTAGAGGGAGCAAGAGAGCAAATATTGGCATTAGATGAGCCATACTGTGCAGTATCAGAGGTTTAAACACTTTCTTTTGTCTAAGCTGATTTTATTGAATCCATAAAGTATTTAAAATCCCGCTCTTTGGATGTTCCATTATGTGATGTCTTACAGGAGGCCTGCTGTGTTGAAGTAAGCTGGGTGCTAAATGCAGCTTCAAGCCTGACACTCTCATGTGTACGCTCCTTCAGATCCACAACATAAAGCCACAGATGTCCAGCTGCCATTGATTTCACTGGTAATCGAATGCTGACTTATTGATGATGAGAAACCGGTTTGTAAGTAGTGAATGAAAAGGTTCCTTTAGTGCTGTCCTTAAGGTATGTTTGGGAGTATTATCTCCGTTTGTTCACAGCTACGGTTAAATCAATGATTTCATTCTTTTCTAATATAAGACAGAATGTAAAACTAGCAGCATGCAAAGGCAGATTTAACACAGATTATGATCCTGTACATGCTCATTGATTCTTGTTTATTAATACAATTTTCTACAATTTACAATTTTCTACAAGGTTTATTTTGGTGCTTTTTATGCCTTTATTCAAGAGACAGAACAGTGGATAGAGTTTGAGATCAGGGAGAGAGAGAGGGGGGAGTGACCTGCGGGAAAGGAGCCACGGGTTGGATTTGAACCGCACCCTAACCACACGACCACCGGCGCCCTAATATATATTTTGACTTAAGTCCTCGAACATGATCTATTATGGAACTGAATTTTATTTTATTTTATCTCAGGGTTCAGTTTTGTGCTCTGCTACATTTTCTCAACAAATCATCCAGAAATCTTTAAAATAGATGGAACTGTGTGTCAAAAAAGGATGTGCGTTTAAAAGTGTCACTCGCTCATGTAAAATACAACAGATAACGAATATAAAAATATATAACAGTGTAAACCTGAATTTCCACTTGTGGGATCAATAAAGTAGTAGAGTTTTTATCGTCTCCTTTCTCATCTAATCTGTAAACAGACCGGCATCAAATGAACCCGGGAGTACAGTCATCCCTGAAGACTCTTAATTAGAGATGGTAACCTAGCAACCATCTGCTGTCTTAACAACGGTTTGTTCTTCTTAACAACAGCGTGCTAATTGAGGGGTAGCGGACCGTTGCTATGCGGAACCGGCCAATCAGAATCAAGTATTTAACACACAGCCGTGTAATAATGAACGATGCTGCCTTCAAAGGACTTCAATGTGACCACTGTAAGGAAAGGGGACGTCTCCTCTGCTGAAAGAAAAATAAGCTAAAATATAACAATCGTTATTCGTGCAAACTTTCATAAGGTAAAAGCACATAATCAGTTCTTAACAGGTGTTTTTAATTTGAAAAATAAACTTTGAAAGTGTGATACTTGAGAAACTTTATAAGGAAGAGAGAAGAAACTCTGGACCTGAAACAGTGACAGTGAAATAATGAAGCATGTTTCTTAACACAATTAACTGATTTAAAAAGTAGATCCAATTTGCTAAAATATTTAAAATGTGAAAAACATTATCCGCAGCTCCGAAACAGTTTCTTTTGTGTTGCGTTGAATCCCATCAGAATCCGTTAATTGGTCTCCATCAAGCTGTAAAATAACCCCTCAATGTTTCATATTTAACTGTTCGCTGTGGTTCTGCCGTCCAGCTGTGGTTTTGTCTCCGGCCCCTTTTGATTCACATTTGACCTGCACATTTGCACAACAAGCCGAAGTTGTACATTCTGTCATGAACTCAACTAAGAAGACATTTTGTTATGTTCTCTCTCTGATATAAAGAACATAAACAAATTCAGTTATGGTGATACAGACGCACGGGTCGAGTGTCTGTGAAATCTTTAACCTCTTCGGGGAAATGAATACAATGGTGTTCATGCGGCGAGCAGATGTTCAGACACAAATATTGCATCATTTGAGCAGAATTGTGTTGAGAAAAGTGAAATGTGTATATGTGTGTGTTTAAACTTCGGATACATACATTTCACTGAGCGCCTGTGGATCTGTGCATCGGCATGCAGCGCTGTGTGTCTAGACTGCGGCTGAGGAATCAGCTTAGGGCCCCTGCTGTGGCTGGACGTGTCTCTCTCCTTTGTTCTGGAGTGAGACACTCATAATAAGCTTAGTATGAACAGTCATAACACCTTCATTGTTTTGAGCCAGCCCTCCACAGCTTCTCAGGCCTCAGGCGAGGTCAAGAGAAGCTGTGGAACCTGCACGGTCAGGACCCCTTAAGAGCATTTTAGAAAAGTGAACGCAGAAGGCGACGTTCCTCACAGGTACATGCCTCGGCTGCCATGCTCAGCCTGCAGCGCCCTGGTACCAAAAGTGCCCCCCTCTCTAACAGAGGCATAGTTCATAAAATCCAATATGCAGAGCTACTTATTTACAACACAAATGCATGCGAGGCGCTGCAAAGCCACTGAGAGATTTATGGTGAACAAAGATGTACAGTCGCCTGTATGTATATCCCAACAAACCGTGTGACCTTGGACTTGAAGTCTGACCACTTTGAGCTGCGCTGTTGCGGATCAGAAAACCACCGTTTATGTCGAGACAGGATGCAGGGATTTGTCCTTTCAATAATCAGTTACAAAAGTTGAGGGATATTTGAGAGAAACACAAAATATAAATGCAACAACAATCCTTCTACGAACAGAGTGCATCGGCCATCCCACTGTTGCTCAGGATACGCAGACTTAACACTGAACTTTAAATGATTAAAGGAATCGAGGAAGATAATTTATTGTACATCGCTAATTTAATGCCTGTAACCGCTGCCAGCAGGCCTGTCTGCAGAAGTGATGTACAGCACACAGAATGAAAGTGTTTCTACATGATTTGCATAATCCATCCGATCCATAGATTCAACGAGAGTGAAACATTCAACAGCTTAAAGACAGAAGAATTTTCTTGAGAGAATACTACATGATACTACATTTTGTGTTTTTTATTTATTTATTTATTTTTAATTTAATTTTTATTTGTTTTATTTAATTTTAATTTTAATTTTAATTTTAATTTTAGCTTCTTATACTGTATTATTTTAGTTGTTGCAAGTTCTGCTTTATTTCCTTGTTATTTGTTTAGCACCAATACACCAAGTCAAATTCCTTGTATGTGTAAATCTACTTGGTAATAAACCCCGATTCTGATTCTGATGAGTTTGTGAAGGACAGGATCTGCAAAAGTGTTTAAGGTTTGCCATAACTGTCAAAATGTTTTTGTCTTGTGGCAGAAACTCGAGGATCGATGCCACTCTCATTTCTGTGCAGTTGGCATAACGCTCCAGGGAGCAGCTTGAACACTGCAACAGTTTAAACGGTGAATTGATGGAGTAACTTCCTGGAGGTTTGCGTACCATCACTGAATTAGTGCCTTCAAATCGGGGGGCAGAGCATCTAATGGTGTCCATGTTAATTCCAAGTCGTACTTCACGGTTTGTGACATGTCTGCTGACAATGTCGGACACAAACGCAGCAATGGAAGTTCATTTATTTTTGGGTGGATTTTGATTTTATTTATTTAAGAGTCTTCTTAATGATTTGAAAGGAGAATTTGGTGTTCTTGTCATTTTGTGTCCATGTTGTCAGTAATGTCCAGCTCTTCTTTCTTACAGCAAAACCCTTTAAAAGAGTCTTCTTCCAACATTTTAGACGACTCCCGGTTCATCAATTATTGTGAATATTGTGGAAATGTAAGAGGATATAATCTTCCTATGGCAAACAAGTGTTCTACACTTTCCGCCCTGCGTTATGTCGACATTACGCACTGATCATCGCATTGTGAAAAATAAACATTATTAATCGACAAATCCCCCCGAGTTGAGTTGTTTTGATCTGGGCTCAAAGAGATGCTGAGGGGTCAATGTCAAGGTCTGTTTGCAGACAATACATGCGTGGAGGCAGAGAGAATGTCGGAGCGCCCTACGTGGGGTCCTCCGGGTGGCTTTATTCAATGTGTGTCACGCCCTGCAGCCCCAGTGTCGGCTATGCTGGGAATGCAGGGTCTCAAAGGGGTGAAGGTTAGGGGTGGAGGGTCCGAGGGGGTGAGAGGGTGAGCAGACATTGAAAACACAGCTTGACTGGGTTGTGAATCGGTGTGCAATTGATAGTGCACATTTGTGTGTGTGTGTGTGTGTGCGTGTGTGTGTGTGTGTGTGTGTGTGTGTGTGTGTGTGTGTGTGTTACATGCTGTTTGGTATCTGTACTGTCATTGTCTTTAAGCAAATCCTCATAAATGGATAATATCCGCAGCTATATGTTCAACATATTTACAGAACGCACATGTTCTTCTTTGTGCCTACATGTGTGTGTGTGTGTGTGTGTGTGTGTGTGTGTGTGTGTGTGTGTGTGTGTGTGTGTGTGTGTGTGTGTGTGTGTGTGTGTGTGTGTGTGTGTGTGTGTGTGTGTGTGTGTGTGTGTGTGTGTGTGTGGCTGTGTTTTTGGAGAGGGCTCACAGACACGGACCAGACTAAGACTGCAGGGTTCGGGCCTGCAGGAGCGCTGGGCCTCTTTGGCTCGGCAGGGAGTCAGCTTGGGAAGCACAGACTCCATACTCACATGTACACACAACCTACACACAGACAAAAATACACTGCAAAAACTAGTTTGTTCTACTGAAGCTAAATGTGCATAATTTTGACACCTGACACCCGAGTGTGTTCCTAAATGATTATCAGTCTATGTCCCTACTTTACATCTGAACTGTGGCATAATCCTCTTTTCCACTTCTTTTTCTGCCCACGTTCACACACAGACCTCGGGCCTGTTCGTTCTGCTTTGTTTTCAAGCCCTCTTCACAGCAACGCTTCCTGGAATTGACTTTAGGAGAAAGTCAGTTTTTCACAGCGTGATAACAAGCTGTCTGTATTACATGTCAATATTTTGATAGCAGGGGCCGGCGAGGCCTTCAAGTCTACTTAAGTGTACTTCCATGTGCGGCACAATGTGTCCTGCTTTATTAGTTTAAAAAGACGATTTAGTTAATGAATATGAAGTTTTATTATTACATGAAGATTTGGATTTTTTTAAAGTATGCTCTGTCTTTGTGATTCAATCAAACACAAACTTGTTTTTGTTTGGCTAGTCCTGAGACGAGTCACTGTGTGTCAGGCTGCAACTGTTGTAGACAACAAAACAGCACATTGACAAAAATGCCATCAACAAAATGTTTGATTCATCTAGACAGCATGATAATAACTGTATGAAATATGACTCCAAAACACATTCTGAGGGGGCATATTCTGTCTTTTATATCATTACGACATAACTGAGAATTTAGAAGAACATTTATGACAGTCTGACTGAGAATACAGGACACATGTACTACGTGTTGCATTAGCTTCGTTTTGTATAGTATCAACAAATGAACGATATATAAGCATGAGCAATATGCAAATGTGGCAGGATGGCAGGAACTGAACTCACTAGTACAATACTTCTTGGACTGCTTGTGACCCTGGAGTTTTACATGATAAACCTTTGGACAGAGACAAGAGAATATGTCTCTACCTGATTATGATCCAGCATATAACGCCAAGCACGTAGGTTAATCCTCCGTTTTTAATAGATCTTAAATTAAAAAGCACTTTAAAAAAAAAAAATCTGGTTAACTTTCAGAGAAGCAACCGGAGCAGACTCTCCACTGAGTTTGGCGCCCTCTGCTGGAGATAAACATTTTGTTCAGATTGACTCTGGAAAGGGCAGAGTTTTGATTTTTGCTCATCATGCTGTAACTTAAGTTTTATGAATATTACAAGATCATTATTTTTCTCTGAGGAGACATATTCAAAGGGTTAAAAAACAAACAAACAAAACGTCCATTTTAAGGGCTTTACTCCGCAGCTTGTATCTTTTTTTTAAATCTGTTTTTAAAACGTGTAAATCTTCTAAATGTTTATTTCGTGCATGTAATTGTATAATACATTTACTCCACAGTTCTTATAAGGGTAAACCTGAGTAAGTCCACCCGTGGTTGACTTTGCAAGCTAAGGGTTAAGGCATCCGGCGCGTTACGCACAGGTATCCCGCCAGTCCTCTTATGAACGGAGTCTGCATACTGTTGGAGATTTTTTTTTTTCTTTAATTAAGTTGATCATAACTGTAACTCAGCTGGGATTTGCTGTCCGACTAGACAGGCCACTGTAATTCATAGATCTGAAGTGGGTTTGCTCACCGCAGCCCTAATCTCTTGCTACTATTAAACGAGGAGCGACTAACCTGGAGAGCTCTCCACACCGAGACCGGTCCGGCGCGCTCCGCTCAGCGCTTTGTGAAAGCTGCATCTGATTCCAGTTGTTACAATTTAGTTTTACTAAAGTATAACGAGTTTTCGACTTTTTAAAACTTATTGGATTTCCAGGATTGATATTTTCCGCTCTGTTACGCGCCGGATATGTGGTGGATGCTGTTTCCCCGATGGATTTGGTTTCTTCTGGGACATTGTTTTACTTCACTCCTTTATATGGACAGCTCCCGCGTGAGAGCGATGCCCATGTCTATGGGCTCTGTGGCAAAGTTGGTGTACTCTCACGCGGGTTTGTGCCCAAACGACCTGAACCCGAACCTGTGGGTGGATGCGATGAGCACCTGCATGCGCGAGTGTGAATCTGACCAGGTGAGGGGACATGAAAGTTACAGTGAAAGTCTCAGTTTGCTGCTGAAGGCTAAATGTTAAGACAGACGGTCATTTATAGACAAAAAGTTCAACTTCAGTTGTGTGTGGTTGTTTCTTAAAATGTGGAAATATGTCAATTTTATTTAATAAAATAATATTAGAGGACATTTGTATGGAAGCCCATTTCCACCAGTTAAAAAAATAAAAATTATGAGATATAAAGTCATAATAATGAGATAAGTCAAAATAATGAGATAAAAAGTCAAAATAATGAGATAAAAAGTTGAAATTACGAGACTTTATTATTTTCATTTTTATTTTTTTTACCGGCGGAAATGGGCTTCCATACATTTGAGTCAAACAAAGCTATATGATTGTTTTAGTTCTTTGCTGTTTTCCTTTGCATTGGACATGAGTTGCTGCCTGATAAGTGCAGAATATTGTACTTCATCAAATTACAGTTACTTGGATTACATTTTACTTGTGAATAAACTGATTTACTCAAGTAAAAGTCAGTTAGTTCATCTCAAATGTACTTAAAGTAGCCTCCTGAGGGTGACTTGGTCGAAACTTAAAATATGATCTCTCGTTTCTGCAAAAATAACAAATGAAAATTAATCTCAATATGACCCTCAGCATTTAAACAGAAATAAGAAAACCATGTAGACAGCTCGTCTGAAATATGAACTTATTTCAAACAAGACCAACAGGTGGATTCTTGTAGGTGTAGGCCAATCCACAGGACAGTTCGTCATAGTCAACAGAGAGCTTGGTTTTTTTTTTGGGGCTTTTTGGGTTTCTTTTTTTGTTTTACCCAGAAACAGATGCCATTTAAAATGAAGTGTAGTACACAACTTTCCCCCAAATCTACTTAAGTAAAAGTAAGATTACTGCTCAAAAAAGTACAATAAACAAGCTGCTCATGGAGACTCACATTAGTTATTTTCTGTATTTCAAAATAAAAGTACAAAACTAAAAACAAGTTTCTGTTCTGTACACATGTTTTGTTTCTTTTCCATCTGCAGGACTGCGAGTCATTCGAGAAGTGTTGTCCTAACGTCTGTGGAAACAAGAGCTGCGTGGCGGCACGCTACATCGACGTCAAGGGCAACAGGGGCCCCGTTGGAATGCCAAAGGGCGCCACCTGTGACAAGTTCATGTGCTCTCAGCAAGGCTCCGAGTGCGACATCTGGGATGGTCAGCCCGTTTGTAAGTGCCGGGACCGCTGCGAGAGAGAGCCCCACTTCACGTGTGCGTCCGACGGCATGACTTACTACAACAAGTGCTACATGGACGCCGAGGCCTGTTCCAAGGGTATCTCTATCTCTGAGGTCACCTGCAGGTAACATGTTAAGTATTTCAGATCTCTACTTTTTGTTTTTTGGTGTGAAGAGGTAGGGTTGTCTTGTTTGCTCTCAAAATGAAGAATACATGTGAAGAACACAACTTTCCGGCAGTAGCGTAGCATGTTCTGTTAGCAACATGCTAACCTTTGAATACCTACCTACAGGTACCACCTCACCTGGCCGGACACCAGTCCAAACCCGGAGGAGACCACCTTACACCCCACCACGGCCCTGCAGACCACCCTCCCGGCCGACATCCAGCTCCCCTCTGTTCACGGCGGCCTCGCCCAACAGGCCGTGTTCGTGGGCGAGACGGCGAGCTTCCTGTGCGAGGTGTCGGGGAAGCCTCGTCCAGAGATCACCTGGGAGAAACAACTGAAGGGCAAGGAGAACGCCGTGATGAAGCCGAACCACGTGCGAGGGAACGTCGTGGTCACCAACATCGGCCAGCTCGTCATATACAACGCTCAGCTCCAGGACGCCGGCATCTACACGTGCACGGCCAAGAACGTCGGCGGGAGCGTGTCGGCGCACTTTCCCTTGGCAGTGATCGGGAGGGAAGCAAACGGTCGGAATAATGCAGAAGGGAACAGCACCAATCTGCCATTCCCGGCTGAGGAGTGCCTCAAGAGTCCGGACGCAGACGACTGCGGCGACGAGAGCATCAGCTGGTACTACGAGCCAAAGAGGAACAACTGCTTCACCTTCACCTACAGTCAGTGCAATAAAAACCGGAACCACTTCGACGCCTATGACGCCTGCATGCTGTCATGCGGGGGAGATCTGGCAGCTCCCTGCAGCCTCCCGAGCCTCCAAGGGCCGTGCAAAGCCTACGAGCCGCGCTGGTATTACAGCAGCACGCTCAAGAAGTGCCAGAACTTTGTGTACGGCGGTTGCGGCGGCAACGAGAACAACTTCGAGTCCAGGGAGGCCTGCGACGAGATGTGCCCCTTCCCCAAAAACCACAACTGCAAGGTCTGCAAACCCCGGGGGAAGATGGTCGCCAGCTTCTGCAAGAGCGACTTTGTGATATTGGGCCGCGTGAGCGAGCTGACGGAGGAGCAGGAGTCGGGCCACGCCCTGGTGACGGTAGAGGAGATCCTGAAGGACGACAAGATGGGCCTGAGGTTCTTCGGCAAGGAACCCCTGGAGGTGACCCTCCTGAACGTGGACTGGAACTGCCCGTGCCCCAACATCACCACGGCCGCCGGGCAACTCGTCATCATGGGGGACGTCCACAACGGGATGGCGGTCCTGCAGCCCGACAGCTTCGTGGGCTCCTCCAGCGCCCGCAAAGTCAGGAAGCTCCGAGAGGTTGCGCACAAGAAAACCTGTGACTTCCTGAAAGATTTCTCCGCCGTCCAATAAGAGTCTCAAACTCTCTAAAGTCTGTCATGTTGTTGTTTTTCAAATCAAATCTCCAGTGACCTCATCAGTCGGACTGACTGCAAGATAACTCCAAAAACTTGTAGCTTAACTTTGACCTTTTGAAGTTTTGTAGCTCGTTTTCAGAAGCTCTTTTGTTCTCACTGGTCAGTAGTGGTCTCGAATCTCCTCATAAATCCCTCGTAGCTTTTTCTCTTCTCCATCATTTCATTGTCCAAATAGCTTTTCTTGTAATTGGAAATCAAGCGTAGACATTTTTTAATGGCCGCACTGTCTGGAAAAGGCAGGACAGCATAATTACCAAGAATATATTTAATATTTAATCTCTGTTACTGCTCACCCAAATTATATTGCTTTCCTATCCAAATGTAATATCTTTAGCGCGTACTTAGCCCTGGGTCTTAATTTTTTTGAGCTTTATTTGTCTATAAGGTTATCACAGATATAGACCTCGTGTAAAATCTCTCTGAGCACCATGAGCTCGAAATGATGCCGTTTTGAAGCCTCAGTTCATGTCCGATAAGCTCTCTGGTTCCATATTTTCTGCATTAGGAACCTATTTGATGAGTCTTACTTTACAATACAGAGAATGTTTGTGAACTTCTGTACTTTGTATTTATTTTCCTTGATTTGTTTCTTAGAGGGTTGTGGCCAGAACAGATATATTTTTTATGTTATCTATTATATATTAGTGTTCAACTTTTATTGAAGATGAAGCATAATGAATAAAGATGATTTAGACAACACAACACGTGTCCTTGCTTTGTGATGTTGCAGACAGTGCTGCCTTATCAAAGAGCTCACTTGATCCATAGCTGACATCCTTCCCAATCCGTCCATCCATGTCCTCCTCCTTCAACTTCAGTTTCACACACACACACACACACACACACACACACACACACACACACACACACACACACACACACACACACATCCACACACACACAGGGCCGAGTCTGAAGCAGGTCAAATTCCAGCCCAGCTGTGGTGGCCTGCAGAGCTGTGTGTGTTGTGTTGTGTCTGGGTCTGGGGCCCTCACATAGCACACACACCACCGGCCATCCATTGGCCTTGGGCGGCCCCTTTCATGTGCAAGAGGCCGGGGTGAGAGGGAAGAGGAGGAGGAGGAGGAGTGGGATGTCGGCTGATTCTTTCTCTCTCTCACTCACTCAGTTGGCCACATCTGTGCTAAAGAGGCTTAATGAAGGAGGGAAAAAAACTCATGCTTAAATAGAGGGAATGCTGATCCTGAATGAACGCAAGTCTGTATGAAGCTTGATGCTTTAATTAGGTCAAGAAGCATAAATAAGGATGGGAAATTTCCAGGTTTTCATGCTTAATCCTCGTGGATAAGACATAAAAACAATAAAGGAAGGAGAAAAAAAAACATGCATGAGTATAAATGTGCAAATAGTTACACTTAGAGGTCAGAGTCAACTCAGGGTTCACAAAAGTAAGAGCTGTGGGGTACCATAAGAGAAACAGGAAACAAAGCATAAGGATCCAACTGGTTACGGACCATGGGTTAGTCCCCCCCTTCCCCCTTATCCCCTTCTAACCCCCTTCCTCAGCCTTCCTCCTCAACTCTCTGCCTTCTCAACCCGGCAGACAGCCAGCCTTGGGGCGGCGACCTCTGACCCCGCTAATGAAAAGGAGGCCACTGAGGAAAAGGCCACTTTCATTAAACCTGTCGACAAGTGTTAAGTGACTGGCCGAGCTCCAGACGAGCTCCACGCAGACCCCTTGATGCTATGCACATCACAGCCAGCCGCTGATTTGAGTATCAAGTTCACTTAGAGACCACCAGCCAGGCAGCCTGCCAGACAGACCATAATAATAAGCCAGACAGCACAGGCACAGAGGGGGGGGAACAATGCCCTCAGTGACACAGCGTCATAAAGGAACTCTATGTTCATAGGGATGGAATACTTTCTTTGATAATATCTGAGAGACAAAAACTGGTTATGGCAGCACATTGGATGTTCAAAAAGTGCACAGTGGACGTAGGAGTGATGCTATTTCATATTTAAAGCCCTCATCTACAGATTAATGATTATACTCCGATATAAAGTTATCTGCATTATGTTCAGTTTGTTCAAAAAAGGATCAAAGTCAGTGTTGCAAACACAAAGTTGTGTTTTAATTTATCATTTTAAAACTTACAGATTTGGCTTAAGCTGCTAGTTCTCAGCAACTTTGCAGCACATGCATGCACTTCTTCAGATACTTTGCCATGAGACACGTAGCATTCTTCAGGGTTTCTGGGCGCCATGAGAAGATTTCACATTGGGCTAACTCCATCACAGCGTCAGCCAACCCTGTGATATTACCATGACTACACCTCCTCCATGACACAAATAACCCTCTTAATAAAAGCTTCAAATAAAGGTTGTCCTCGTTCAGCACTTTTCAATACCATACATTTAAAAGGATACAATGGTTTAGTCGTATGATCCATACTGCTGTAAAAAAACAAAGCTTCAAAAATATGTATTTGTGAGTGAGATTCAGTCCATCAAACATGGCAAACGCTTCAGAACCTTAAAGGTGCACTATCTAGTTTTGGAAGAGAAATGTGAAAGTTGGAGAAATGTGAAGATTCTGTGATCTGTTCATAACTTTTTACACAAACTGTCCTCAGAGGAACATTTGGTCCTTGAGTGCAGTCGGGTGTCCACTAGGTGGCAGCACAATCTTTAAAAAGAGATCACTGTAAATGTAGTTTCTCCATTTGAGAAGACTTATCCCATATGGATTCATGCTTTTACTTCATTAACAGCTAAAAATTATCGAACACATTGTTTGAAAATGATTTCTTAAGTCACCTGGACTCAGTTTCTTATAAATTACAGTATGAGATAAATTATGATTAGATTTTTCCCAAGCCAAGATATCAAAAAATCTTTGGTCGAAAGATTTTTGTTTTTTTGAACACAGAGATCATTATAGGTTAACTTTATATTCATTTTGTGATTTAAAGGAGTATTCATGGACTCTGCAATTTTCTTCTTTGTTGCAGAAACATTGGAAACATGTTTGAGTCGGGCTGATTGTAAAACATGTGATATTTATTTTAAGTTATCTTGGTGTTAAAAACACACACAACCGAAAAGCAATGCTGTCAGGTAACAGTTATCTTTTCACAGTTCATCTCAGATCAAAGAGGATTTTAATCAATCTCCTGTGTATTACACGTGCACACAAACACACACACACACACACACACACACACACACACACACACACAAATACACACAAACACAAACACACACACAAATACAGCATCACTTGCCAAATGAGTGCTCCCACAAGCAGTCAGCCAGATGGTCTGGTAGTTTGAGCCCAATGCAGTGTATGTGTGCTATACTCTTAATATGTGTAACCTCACACACACACACACACACACACACACGCGCACACACACAACAACACACTCACAAGCACATGTGTACGCATGCACACCATTTCTAAAGCATCTTCACAGGGCACAGCTGGGCTGAGTGTTGGGTTAGGATAGAAATCAACCAGATGGGACGGGATGGAGAGAAACAGACAGGAAGACACAAAGTCATGAATTACCACAATAAAAATGTAGAATACCGGCAAACGACTTCCTCATACTCTATAAACCCGTGCATGCACGTGCGCAGACAAACGCAGAGGGCTTGCAGTCAGTACATTCAGCTGTCACTATGTGAGGAGTAAGAGCAGGAGTGGGACTCTCTGCAGCGACACATAGGAAACATAGGAACAGAAAAATGAAGTTTAAGAATCACACAAAAAGTACAAGTTTGATTTTCTCATATAAACCTTAACACACTTTTGACTAATGCACTGCGAGTCTGTTTACGTCATAAACGTGAAGGAGCGCAAACATATAAGGCCTGTAGGTTTGCAGATGTTTCACTGGTTAACAGAATGGGTGCTCACAAAAAACAGCTGCACAAGACGGTTTGGAGGGTGGAAGATGAGAGGAAATCAAAGAGCATGTGTGAGAATTGAGAAAGGTATGAAGTCAGGGGAGGGGAAGAGGAAGGAGGAGGACACAGAAGGCATGATGGGGGGGGCGGGGGGGGGCATGGGATGAGTGAACGATGAAGGCACAAAGGTCATTGTAGCATAAGGAGGGTGTAAATTGTCCAGAACATAAAACTGCTGCTGTGGACTCCAGAGGATTCTTGCCCCCCCCCCCCACCTCCTTAATCTTTGTGCTTTTCTAAAAATAGAAGCTGCTCAATGTAGGGGAAAACTAGGACGCTGTTACCTCTCATTCCTATACGCTCTAACCTCTTTATTTCCACCATTTAGAAACACAGATACTTGCTTTATTTCAGCAAGTCTTTAAGTTTGAATACCAGCTCAGACTACAGGGCGAGCGATGACACCTATTTCCTATACACATTGTATGTGTTATTGAGCCTTTCTACTAGCCTATATGATTACAGGATCTGGTTTTCTAGATTCTGCTTATTGCATCAAATGTTCCTTATTGCATTGTGTAATTGAATGAAACGTTATAAATTCATGTTTCAAAGACGCAGTGCACCTTATTATGGAAGAAATACAACCACAGCAGCGTCTCATATACAATGGAGGAGATTTTTTAATTTGTAAGTGTAACACGCTGAAAATGCTTTTTCACATTTTCATATTTTTTTCTGTCATTTTGTTATATCAGTGTGTCTAGTTAAACCAAATTTAATTTCCAGAAGTATTTAAGTTCATTTAAATTTCGAAGAGTAAACAGTAAATACTATGTGTTTTATTTACCTTTTAAGATTAAGACACTGCAGGTGTGTGCAGGCTGAAAAACGAAGCTTGTGTAAAGCTGTGGGGCATTTTCTTTAATAAAAGTTGCTAAAAGTGAAGATGGACGAGTTCTGACCGGTTCATTTCAAGGGTGCAACATAAGTAATGTGATTTAATTGTTTAAGAGCAGTAAGATATCATTGGCTATAGACAAAGCTATTATACAAACAGGTTCATGTGTTTGTGCTGCAAAGGCAAAAATAATCAAATGGCATCAGATGAAGCAGAGGCTCAACATGTAACAATCTCCATGTGCCGTCTGTAGCTTAAATAAAAGCCATGTTATCCAGTATGTGAAGCATTTTCACCTCATGCGATCACTGCCTCACAGAATTTAATAATCTGATGTTGAGAGGGTACAAACACGCAGTATGACTGATAGGATTTTATTCACACGTAATGCACACAAAGGGCCGCACGTTCTTCGCTTACGAGACTCCAGAATTATAGTTTCAGTGGTCAGAAATTCACAACAAGTCATTTAAAAAAAAGTTGCAAGTTTCATTTACAGCTCAGTATTAAACCTCTCCCCCCGGGCTTTGCCTTCATAATCATCTCAACAGAAAAAAATCAGGATTGAATATATATCCCTTATGTCATCATAGACGCAGAGGCGCTGCTTATCAACAGGCAAGGAAGGCACGTCCTCGGGGGCAATTATCTTGAATCATTTCACCTCGGTGTGCGATTGTAATCGTGCATCTCTGATCTCCACAACATTGTAAAAGAGGGAAACTAGATTTTAGAGGCTTAAAGGCTTTATATGCGATTTTTTGATCTAGCAGATGTTGCCCTTGAGCACCAGCATGAAACCAAAACAACTTGCGCTGCATTGTTGTGTTAGCATGCTAATGCTAGCGATCTTTATTATGCTCGTATCTTCACACTGCATGTAAATTTACCTGAAATGAGCGTGATCTAGAAACACAGTTAAGCAGTGAGTACAGTATGTTATTCTTCTTTTCTCTAGTCCCTCAATTAAACTACTTTTAAACGTGAGGGGAGGAGTCAGCCGGCCGTCCCAACGATGTAAACAAACTGAAGATAGGACTTGGAAAACTCTGAAAACATCACAGACAGTGGGACTCGGGTGTTACACTCATTGTAGACAGTCATGACTCACAGAGTTATTTTCAGAGGATATACTTGATTTCTATTACATTTAAGTGTGAAAAATCGCATATTAAGCCTTTAAAGTTGAGTTGATGATTATCCACTGTGATGTGTGCCTTCACATTTATATAAATATGTACATATCAACACACAGGGACTTGTGCGTGCTGAATAAAAAAAAGACACATTCAGAGTATGTATGCCCGAGGCTTTCAGTTTGTGAAATTCAGATGTGCTGTCGATGTATGCAGGCGGGCTGTCTCTTTAATGAGACGTCTCACCAGCAGCTTGCTTTTGATTCATGTCATACACTCTGCTGGTACATTCACTCGGCCTCCTCCTGTTTATGGACAAATCAGTTTGATTATTGAAAAAAAATAAAGAAATAATCCTCATACAGCCGTCTGTTAGTGTGGGTAGCCTGTAGGTGCACAGACAAAACACTCATTTAGAGATAAAAAGAAAAAAAAATGGATTAAATCACACTCTAAGCGTCGTCATTAATGTGAACGATAAGGAGGCAGAGAAACAGAAAAATCCAAACAGAAGTGACTCAACAAGAGATAGAGTGCAGGGAGTGGCCAAAAAAGAGACGGAGGAAGGGAGGGGGGGGCAAGGATAAAGGATGCTCAGGACATAATGTTCTAATCCCAAACAAACATCACAGAGAGCTACTCAGAGATTTTTACATATTTTTTTGTTACAGGATGAGTTTTTTTTTTGTCCCAGTGTGACCCAGCAGCAGCAGAGATCAGCTGCTGCCAGAAGAGGAAGGAGAAATATCCAGCGACTGCAGGGTGACTGTGCTGAATGAAGTGTATCAATGTGAGGAATCTCCTCTGGGAGACGAGGGGGAAGGACACTGGAGCTATCAGTGATGCTGGGACGACTATGAGTGTTTTAAATTTGAAGTGATGATGATGTTATCAAAGGACAGAGAGACGACCTTCTCACATCAAATATTTGACTGTTAAAGGAAGGGGCCTGCAGACACACTCACACTGACCATCTATTTGTTCTTTAATATAAAAGCATATCTGAAACTGCTCAAAGTTTAGAATCAACATGATGTATTTACTCCTAATAATCTCAAATTAGCTGCATACCAAAGTCACCATAAAGTTGTTTATTCCCACATGTAATACTTGTATATTTATATTACATAAAGGAGGTTTGCAGGACACGACTTTGCTAACTTTCTGATTGCATCATGATGTGTAGTATATTGTTAGGAGTCAGAACAATCAGCTGACACGGAAGGGGAAAAAGGGGCTGTTTCCACCCGTGTTAAAGATATAACCAGACCTTTCCTCATTGACACAGACCACATGGCCTTTCAGTCACTGTAAATAGCACCGTTGAGCTGACGGCCGCGATGACATCACAGCACCCAGTTGCTGTGGCACCTGAGAGGCCAATGGATGCACGTCTCAGCCGAGGTTGCTGTAAAGCTCTGCAGACACTGGAGGGAGTGCTAGACTCTAATATCTGTCAACATGAGACTTGGACATAAAAAAACATAAACCTTAAAGGAACAAGAGGCGTCAGACAATAAGTCCAAACTAACGCTCTGTGTTCTTTATAAGGAGGAGAGTACTATCAGAAACATTTAGGCTGAGGAGCATAGATGTTTATGGAGAGGAAATTCCTCTGCTGGATGATTTTTTTTGGGGGGCTTTTGTCTTTATTTGGAAAGGAAAGACAAACATAGACAGAAAATGTGGCAAGAGAGAGAGCGGGGGATGACATGCAACTAATGAGTCAGGATCGAGAATCAAACCTGCGACCAGTTCGATGAGGACTGTAGCCTCTGTTCCTCTCCACCAGCCGAGCCAAACCAGCTCCTGATGTGAGACACATTTAAAGGACATTGAGTTATTTTCTCAGAGGAGTACAAGTAGCCTCAATGAGATTATTAAATATCCAGAGATATTTGGTGCTGAGCAAGAAGTGTACAAAGTACCTGAGTACTGCCCCGTAAGCATGGTGGCACCAAACCCCCCCAACAGCTCAGGGGCGCCCCCTGTGAGCAGCCCCCTCAGTCCGTCATCTCTCTGTTAGTGCATGTCCTCATGTCCTGTTTGTGTATGTGAGTGTATTTCTGGCCTGTCTGTGTGAGAAGCATGCCTTTCAAATTACAGGGGAAATCCACTGAAGTAAATATTGTATATTTTTGTGTTTTTGGTGCTTTCAAGATAATTTCAACTCAAATCTCTTTAAAAGCTAAATATGCGACATTTTACACATAAATGTAGCAGAAATCTGCTGTCTGTGATGTTTTCCGAGCCCTATCTACAGCATGTTTACATGGACAGGACGGCCGGCTGACTCCTCCCCTCGCGTATAAAAGTTGTTTAATTGAGAGAGTAGAGAAAAGAAGAATAACATACTGTACTCACTGCTTATTTGACTGTCCGTAAGCGTTTTTAGATCACGGCCATGTTGTGTAAATTTACATGCAGTGTGAATCTACGAGCAAACTAAAGAGCGCAAGCATTAGCATGCTAACATAACAATGCAGCGCGAGTTGTTTTGGTTTCATGCTGGTGCTCAAGGGCGACATCTGCTGGATCAAAAAGTCGCACATTCTTCCTTTCAAGTGGGAGGGAAGGGGTTACTTTTCCTTCCACCTATCCCTGTTACCGTTTCAGCATGTTTAGCATCTGAGTAATGTCGGCCCTTACATAATAAGTCACTCACTGTTAGCCTAATTTAGCACTAGGGGGGGCCCACGGGTAGTTGAGAAACATGCATGTCAGATGCTTTCCTTAGTAAGTCATCGTCTCCTTAAGATGATACTCATAAATACAAATCATTTAGTTGCACAGTTTACAATCGTATTTCTTATCAAAGCTGAACTAGCATAATCTAGTCTGATAATCTGCGACTGACACATGGTCGATTATGCGGTGACCTTTGGTTCCAGCATTAGAAATAAAGTCCTCCAGGAATTTCTGATTGCCACAGTGCAAGCCTCAGTTTACAGAGAATATTGACTTACACAGAAGGAGGGTTTCCACATACTGTGCACACACTTTTACGACACATAAATACACTTTATTCATCTTTGGTGTGCGACCTTATATTTCAAGAGAAACATTACGTAAATTGTTCACTGCTTGAAATGGAAAAGGAAATGCCCGGGCCTGTCAGAGACACAACGAGGAAGAAAGTCGCAGTGTAACTATTTTTGGATCGCTGTCAGGTTCTCCACAGCTTTTTTTTTCTTCCTCTCCACCCTGAGAGAGTATGAATATTAATCAATGCTTTTATCATTTGTTATGGAAAGACTCCCTCAGAGTTTGAATAGAGGGAACGACATAAATCCTTTTTCTCCCCTTCTGCCAAATTACCATATGAGGAGAAAACATTTCTCAAGGAGAGAAAGCAGAGGGCTTGTTTGAACATAAGAGCCGCCGTGTGGAGGAACCGCCGGGGCTGCACGGGTGAATCATTTGTCCTTTCACGTTTGTTTAGAGAGGGGGATGATAAGTAATCAACAGGTGAAACAGGCAAGATAAATGATGTTTTCCACAGATGGGCCTTAGAGAGGCAGGAGTGTCTGTCAGTGTGTGTTTACTTTACATGTGTGTGTGTTGGCTGCAAAGCAAATGCCTCTAAGCTGGCTACAGCCGAAATCCTCACGTGCAGCTCACGTCTAATCAAGGCTTGTGTGTGTTCACGTGTGTGTGTGTGTGTGTGTGTGTGTGTGTGTGTGGGGGGGGGGGGGGCAGATCCTGACGTCACGCTTTCGTCCTGAGCAGCTTAGACAGCATGTCAGTGTTATTAAACATCCACATCACATGACACCTGACCTCTGACCTTGGTGATTCCTGCACTACACAGGCTCACAGTGAGTGTGTGTGAGTGTGTCTCCTATGAGAGAGACTGAGCAAACCCTTTCTGCACAAGGAGACTGGCTGATATGTGACTCATGAACTCACATGAAGTCTCATCACGCATTTGACTCTCGCTTTTGAGTCAAAAGTACAAGTATATTTTATCCTCTTTTTAAAGTCGCAGGTGATGTGATTTTTGTCCTTGGCGGTGTCAGGGCTCGTCTCCCATATGGCGTTTGTTCACTCTGATATCTCTCCTAATGTGGGAGCATGCCTATGTTCCCACATTTCTAAGATTCTTAGATTTTATCCCCCTTTCTCCCAATTTGTTAGCCAATTACACCCAACCTATTATCCAGTAGCAAATGGACTACAGATGGAATGTAGCTTTTAGCTAAATCTGGTGCGCCCATCTCTTTGTTTATTGCAAAACATTTAATGTAAGTGCACATTGTCCTTTTAAAATAAACAAACTAAACTAAGTAGCACAGAGGCCTCGCATTGACTAGCTTCCCGTCGGATCAGTCGAATGAAGCACAGCAACTGGACGCAAACCGTAGCTTGCAGTGCATCAGTACCTCTGGAAAGCCGGGTTGGCAGAGAGAGGGGGTGCTCTCCTGGGATGCTTGGAGTCACTTCCCAGCCCTCTGGATCTTAGAAATATGGGAACTGTGGGAACATAAGGCCTAATTTTGAGAAAAATCTTAGAAATGTGGGAACATAGGGCTGACCCCCCTAATGTCTCTTCAGCCTAAATTGTCTTCCTGTGAACAGCCATTAGTTTCCACCTCCAGCTGCAGTCGACTCTGCCATGCAAAGCGATGGCGTTCAGTCACCTGTGAAAGTTCATTTGGAAGTAAGAGCAAAGAGGAGGTAAAAAATGATTTAACATTTAGCTTATATATGCTCTTCCTGTGTGGAGGTGTGTTTGTGATGTGTGTCTGTGTGTACTTCTTATTAGGTACATAAGAGCAGATGGCACGTGCTGTTGTCTGCCAAAGCTTCCGCGTCTCACTGTGTCAAACACACACACACAAACACTCGCAAACACAGACACATGCAAACACATGCAGAGTCTATGAAAATCCCCCTCGGAGGCTCATATGCTCAGCTTATCGCCCGCGGATGGAACAGAAGCTCAACGCGTTGCCGAAGCTTTTCTGTTTACCTTCAGCCGGGAGGAGCGGAGAGGAGACATTCTTCCTCTTCACTGACCCACTTGATTGAATTCTTGTTGAACACTAGAACACTAATAACTAGGAGTGTGTGTCATCCCTTTACAAGACGATTCAATTAATCGTCCAGGCCCTAGATCAGGGGTGGGCAACTGGCGGGCGGAGGGTCACATGCGGCCCCCATCAACCCTCGACGTGGCCCCCAGGTCAACGTTTACATATCAATTAATTTAAACATGATGAAATCTGCCATGAAAACCAGAAATATGTCCATAACAATATTTGATCACTGGTGTATGTTGAGTTAAATTTGAGACATAATTGACTGTAATCGTTTTTGGATTCTACAATTTGGCCCTCTG
Organism: Labrus bergylta; assembly: GCF_963930695.1. Lineage (NCBI taxonomy): Eukaryota > Metazoa > Chordata > Actinopteri > Labriformes > Labridae > Labrus > Labrus bergylta. Next base: position 18,016,877 of record NC_089210.1, read on the forward strand.
GCAGTCAGAATTAAATAAATGTGGCCCTTGCTGATGTGACCAAAGTTTCCCATCCCTGCCCTGGATTCTATGGGAGAATAGCTCCGACACTACCAAGGTCAAACACTACCAAGATGTGCATCGTCATTCTGTCGTTGTGTTTAATCACTTTTCTGCAAAGCGTACATTTGGGCAGATTCTAGTAAAGTTTCTTTTCCTTCATATTTAGTCACATGACCACTTTTTTCTTTTTATTAGGAAAAGCACAGTATAATTTACATTGCACATAACCTACATTACTTAACAGGCTTCCTTGATCCTCTTATAGGTATTTGTCCATTGTTTGTCCCCCTTTCCGCCGGGACTTGGGAAAGACGGGTCTGAGTGTCTTTGTCCATAATGCTTTCCCAAAATTGTCTTTTTCTTATAAATCGTTCAATTACTGCAACATGTGAACCACATGACTTAATTTCTGACGTGAAGAACTGAAAATTGCTGCGGCAATTTTGGACGTTGTTGTTTTCTCCTCGTTAGGTGACTTGTGCTAACTAGCGAGCCGTTAACTCTTGTGAGAGGTCAAAGGTCAAACTCAGAGTCTCATGAGATTAAACACGCTGATCACAGTATTCAGTAAAGGAAGCAAAGACTCATAAGTTTGAAACCAGGCCATCGTACGGTCTGTGCCTCTACGTATGGATTCACTTGAACCTGTAACGTTTAGATCTGTTACTTATTTGGGGCGCTGGTGGCGCAGTGGTTAGAGTGTGCAAGGCTGTGGCTCTCCAGGTGGGTGGCCCAGGTTCAAATCCGGCCTGTGGCTCCATTCCCCATGTCATTCCCTACTCTCTCTTCTCTAAAGGCTTTTCAAAACCTTCATGTAGAGCTGAGGATTTTCTTTCTCCTTGAACTTTGTTCTAAGAAGAGACAGTGCTGCTAGAAAACATTTTAAACGATGTTTGGCCTTTAAAAAAAAAGGAATAATTTCCAGCTTTACTTGGCCTCAGGTTGCACCGTGCACACACACAGTTTGCTTACATCTTGATGAGCATGTATTCGCTATGATGACACTATTATGATGTCATATTCTGCAGTAACTTTAATATATCCGGAACATTTTACAGTTTGGGCTATTTGTGTGTGGGGCCTGTAGTGACAGGTGCAGGTTGGCGAGTCAGTTTGTCTACTGACTGTTCTTAGAATATAAAGATAGAGGTGTGCATGGCTGAACCATTAACACCACTCTGCATACACTTTATGTATTAAAGGAAACCCATGCATGTTTACATAGATCCTTAAAACACACAAACAACAACCTCACGTGCACAACCTGAATTATTTTCTACAATCACACAGTCCTTGTCCTTCAACCAGGGGGTAATACTCGTGGGCTCCTTCCCACCATCACACAGCATCCAGGCTTTAGTGTGATACACACCTCACTAACCCCTGTGAATCACTCGCATCCAAATGGCCCCGCTGCAATATTTGCATTCATGCAGCCGCCATAAAGTGTGACGTATGGGCAGTTTATAGCTTCAGCCTATGAATAAATGATGACTAGACCCCTGAAGCGGACCATCCCATGCAGATTATATCATAACATGGGCGCGTGTATGCGTGCATGTGTGTAACAGCTGGGAGGAAAGCCATGAGAGGGCTGGGAGCTGATCTCCTGCTCTGTAAGCTCTCATGTTATGATGTTTCCCTCCTAAAGCATGTTTCAAGACAAGGCATGCACGCATCATATACTATATATATACAACATATATGTGCTCATTCAGCCAAGGTTCATTCCTGAGATTCATTCCTGAGGAATCTTCACATGCAAACAAGCACACACGTGTAACAGAATGATTAGAAACAGATTACACAGACATCAAAACATGCATAACCTCAGAATTAAAAAAAAAAGACAACACACACACACACACACACACACACACACACACACACACACATCGAGAAAACATTGGAGGAGATATGCAACCCTGAGGCGAAACGATCGTGGAAGACATGTCCCAATATGTGGAACAAAAAAGATAAACACTTTTTCCAGAACATATGGAAGGTAAGATATCTGTAGGTTTCAATGCATCCCGTGGCATGTAGGACATTATAGGTGGAACTCTTTCCTGCTAATCAATACAAGTCGTTAGAGTTTCTCTCTCTCTCTCTATGTCTCTCTCGCTTTCAGATCCATTGTAATGCAACACAGAGCGCCCCACACATGGCCTTTACAAAGGCTGCTTGTACTCTAGTAGACCTTGGGCTGGGAGCCTTTGTAACCAAAGTCTGTGACCTCACTTACTCCTTTTAGTACACGGACGGACACACACACACACACACACACACACACACACACACACACACACACACACACACACACACACACACGGACACACAAACACACTCGTGCTCCTGAGGGTGAACACATAGAGGTGTGCCGTGTAAAAAAAAAAAAAGGACATCCGCTCCCGTGTAATATTGTTCCATTTACAAACATAAGCTCCTACCCCACGGCACATACACCAAGACACGCACACACACACACACACACACACACACACATACACACACACACACACACACACACACACACACACACACGCACACACACACACACACACACACACACACACACACACACACACACACACATACAGCACACACACAAGCTCCCTGTGCCCCAATCCAGCTTTTCACAATGCTAATGGCCTTGGTGCTGTGAAAGCACAGAGCAATAAACACAATGCTGGCCCACACGGCATGCGAGTGTGTAGGCAGTGTGCTGAATGGATCTGTATGTGTGTGTTGGGTGTGTGTGTGTGTGTTGGGTGTGTGTGTGTGTGTGTGTGTGTGTGTTTGTGAAGGAGCCAGGCTTTGTCACAACACTCCACACACAGAGCTTCCAGAAAAGACCACGTTTCAATATGTTTTTTTTGTAAGGATCTGTCCATCGGGGCTCAAAGAGGACAAACTGTTTACTGAAGCTCGCTCTGCACAGCGTTTAGTTTTATCTCTGGTTTTTATTGTTCCGTCAGTCTTTGGACTCAATATTCCAACTTAAACTGAACTAATGATTACTGGATAACGTCTGATAGTGGCAACCTCTGGTGTTAAAGATGGAAGCCAAAGCAAAAGTACAAAAAACTGTAGTTCCTCGAGTATCCCCTAGAGGCTGCCTGAGAAAGCCCCGCTGTGCACAAACACATCCAATCAAAAAATACCGTTTTTACATTAGAAATGTACATGTTTTTTCCCAATTTTTTTTTTTCCAACTCCTAGTACCTGTTTGTCAGGAGGATTAAGACCTGCCTCAGCTCTGCCTCAGCTCCGCCTCTTTTCCTGTTACTAGGTTTGAGCAGAAGTTAGTTTTTAGACAGTATTTTATAATATAGCAACCACCATCGATGGGCTTCAAAAGTCCGCTTCAGAAACCAAAGGGTGACGTCTGAGACTACGTCCATACTTTATAGAGTCTATGCTTTTCTATCAGTTTTGTTCACGTAGCTCAGTTTAAAGAAAAACTGAAATATAGCCCAGCTTTTATGTCTCCAAGATGAATTATTATTATACTGTATATCATGGTTTTAAGCCAAGATGGCGGCGCTCATAGGAGCAGCCGCTTGATGCTCTCGGCATAGCAGCAACATTTTGTGTTTTATGTCTTATCAGGTCAATCCGCTCTGTTTTTGTCTAACTCTTTGTTTGACTTGCTCAATAGCTTGAACCGCATGATTAGTCATTTGTTATTTCAACATTTCTCTTTCCATTTATCTCTGTTTTTTTTTTTGTTCCTGCTGTGAAGCCAGAACAAACCCCCGGGAATCAATAAAGGTCTATCTGTTATCTTACTTGGTTATTTTTAACTCACAGATCAAACAAAGACTGTGGACGCACAAACATTTCCAAATACATTCTCTCCATCAATTCTTGAAAGCCAAAAATTCACAATAAGATGTCTTGTTTCTCATCACCTTTTTTCAACGTGATGCAGATAACAAACGGCACGTTTATTTCATCAACCGGGAGGACAATGTTTGAAGAGTCCATACTATGCCCTTTTTGGGGTTCATATATTTAATCTATGTACCTACTTTTGTACGTTCACAATAGCTAAAGTTTGAAAAAAGTGTCTGTTTTCATGTACTGCTCCTCCTTGCTCCCTCTACGCTCTGAGTCCGTCAGCTACACTCTGTTAAGCCCACACTGTTAGACCCCACGTGGGCCAAGTCTGCTCTGATTGGTCTGCCGATCCGCTCTGTCGTTATTGGTCAGTTGCTCAACACGCTTCTTGGAAATTTCAACATGAGCTGCAGGGCTTGCCACAACGAGCCAATGGGCTTAGATCAGTGATCTCACACTGACAATGACGTCGCACTGACAAATCTTTATCGAGGGGAGCTAGAACCGAGCGTTACATGCAGCTAATGCTACAGCTAACAGGAGGACGTAGGAGAAGCCGCGTTTCTGTGGACTTTGAATTTTAACATGCACAGGAGCATATAAAGAGCATATAAAAGGAAAAGCGGGGAAAAGCATAATATGGGACCTTTAAGTCTGATAAATTTATGCTGCAAAGCTGATTTAACTGTAAAGGTCTTTCTCTGGTTTTGTGATAGCTTCCTGCTAAAGGTAGCAAAAAGTCCATGGTGACTGTAGATCTTCAATCAAATCTCTGTTTTATACTCATACAGACGCTTGAGTGAGAACATTTTAAATATCATCATTGGAAGGTAGAGTAAAGAGGAGGTTTCATTGGCTAAAATATATTTAAAAAAAATTAAAAAAAAGAGAATGACTGACATTTCACAGGGAAAGTATTTTCAAGAGGAATCTGAAAAAGTTCAAACAAAGCGTGCAGTTTGTCAGTTTGTCCACAGTCGAGTGGACAAACCCTTGGCCACACAGACATGTGTAAAGCAGCTGTGCTGGCAGTTGTCAGTGTAGTAACCAGAGAGAAGAACAGAACAGAACTTCAGCAATAATGCCGCAGTAGGTCCGTCGTCTGTATGTGTGTATGAGAGAGGGAGAGAGGGAGAGAGAGAAAAAAAGAGGCAGAGCCTGCTGAGCCAGGCCTCTCATTATGTGCGATGTAATCTGAGCTTTCGGGGCCTGGGCTAGCCCTCCGACTGCGCTGAATGGGGGTCGAGCACCGGCCCCCACTGTCTTTCCTGTGCTTTCACTCTGCTTAGCTCGGCAACTCTGATTATAAACCGAGAGGGTGGGGGGGGCGGGTGTTTTTGGGGGCCTGCGAGTGGCGGAGGTTTTGGTTGGATCATGGTGGTGAAATTTAGCGCCGGTGTGGGTGCGATGGTTAACTTAGTGGGTCGTTCATCCATGCTGATATTCTGTCATTAGACGGGTACTCTGTGAAGAAATAATCATAAAAATGTTGCAGGCTAACTCGCTCACACTGTCTTAGATGCAAAAGGAAATGGATTGGCAACATTTTGGTACTGGACCTTTGCCTGAAGAGTAGAAACATTTACAATATATAGAAATATATATATTGTTTTTATCTCCCTTTTATCATCCCCGTTTAATAAAGGAATTTTATACGACATCAGACTGCCTCTCCACACTTAAAAACTTTGTTTGTCATCAGGACAGTCTAACTTTTTTATCAGCTATCTGACTTCTGTCCCCTGTTCATGAAGAGCACCTGATTCCTCTACATTATTTTTGACATTTTTTGACAAGGTAGAAGTGAGTGCAGCACTCACTTCTACCTTTTTTTCATATAAATGTTTATTTTAAGGTGGATGATGTGCAGGAATTCGCTTGCAAAACGTGAAATAAACTGGTATTCCCCTTTATTTCCATCGAGCTGTTACTGTCTTTCCATAACACAACCCCTGATGTGTCTGAAGAAGATTTAAAATTAAACATTGAAAGTCGATTTCACTCTATATAACACTGAACTATGTTCTGAAAGCCCCCCTCTTAATCCAGGTTCCTGAGGTTCAACTCTTTAATATTTACAATGACTCGTTATTAATTCACTGACACCATCCATACATTTCAAAGGCCATTGAAGACGGATGCTGTTACAGCGTGTAACGGCTCCCCGTGTGCGATGCTGAAGCGGGCAGAGGAGCACAGATAACCTTGGTGTTACCTCGGACTACATGACCGCTACTGCACAATAGAGATGATTAATGCCCACCTTCAGCGCCACATACACACACGTGTCCATGTCACATCACGTGCAGTGTGTGTGTGTGTGTGTGCGTTGTTAGGGTGACCACCTTGTCCCTTGGATGTAATGAGGCAATGACAGCAGCGTCCCATGGCTCCATCTGTACTTGCTGCTGGGGCATTAGCTATACAGCATGCTCACCATTTAGGATATATCTCACTTTAGCTGTCTGAACACTGCAGAAAAAACAGAAATAACCATCTATGGCATTAATTAAAAAATAATGAACACATTGGTTTTCATGCTAATCTGAAAAAAAAACACTTACAAAAAAGTTTTGCTGAACAAAACAGCTTTAAATGTTGGAATAGTTGGAGTAAAAAGCTCGTCAGGCGACCCTGTTTCCACTGGCAGCAGCGGCTCTCTCTGATATGAAATAACTTCAGGGGAGGGTGTGTGTGTGTGTGTGTGTGTGTGTGTGTGTGTGTGTGTGTGTGTGTGTGTGTGTGTGTGTGTGCTCATTCTTGTATAATTCTCCAGGTATATGTGTGTCTCTGTGTGGAAAAGGGGCGTCGTTTACCCCCAGGGGAGCTCTCCGCGTACCTTTATGTGCTCCTGTGTTTACTCTCTCCTCGTTGTAATTGAAGGAGTGACTCAGTGTGGCGCTCTCTCCAGGGAGCAAATTATTAATTTGTTGCCTCTTCTGCCAGACTGCAGTTTCAGGAAGAAAAAAACAGATGCACAGAGAAACAAAAGGGAAAGACTTTGGAGCAAGTTCTTGAGTGGGTTGGATATTTATATAAATCCTTTTGACTCGTTTTATTCAGAGTGTTTGTTGGTCTAAAACAGGAAGCTATTATCCAGTTGTAACATGAATATTCCCCCCAAATCCCTTTGGCTCCTTTTCATTTGTTTTATTCTCTGACTTTTTCTCTCCATTCTACCTCTGGATGTTCATGTGTTGGAGTGAGAGAGAGAGAGGCCTGGTAGTTGGCAACCCACACTGCTTGTGAGTCAGCTGAATCACTTACACTTGGCACAGCGTGTCATTAGAGAGAGAGAGAGAAGGAGAGAGAGAGAGAGAGAGAAGGAGGGAGAGAGAGAGAAGGAGGGAGCGAGAGAGAGAGAAAGAGAGAGAGAGTGGGGAGAAAGAGAGAGAAAGAGGAGAGGTAGAGTGGGGGGAGAGAGAGAGAGAAGGAGAGAGAGAGAGAGAGAGAGAGAGGGTGGGGAGAGAGAGAGAGAAGGAGAGAGAGAGAGGAGAGAGAGAGAGAGAGAGAGGAGAGAGAGAGAGAGAAGGAGAGAGAGAGAGAGAGAAGGAGGGAGAGAGAGAGAGAGAGAGAAGGATAGATAGAGTGGGGGGAGAGAGAGAGAGAATGAGAGAGAGAGAGAGAGAGAGAGAGAGGGTGGGGAGAGAGAGAGAAGGAGAGAGAGAGAGAGGAGAGTGAGAGAGAAGGAGAGAGAGAGAGAGAGAGAGAGAGGGTGGGGAGGAGAGAGAGGGGAGAGAGGGAGAGAGGGAGAGAAGGAGAGAGAGAGAAGAGAGAGAGAGGAGAGAGAGAGAGGAGAGAGAGAAGAAGAAGCAGTGAAGGCCCATGCCAGAGGGGGGAGAGTGATAGTGACCGAGCGGGGGAGGTGGTGAAATTCATGTTCCTGGTATGTGATGGGTGTCCCTGTTGAAAAGATTTATGTGGGAGCAGGTGCAACGCAGCCGAGTGCCCAATATATTTGCAAAACAAGATTATTGGAGGAAATGAAAGGTTCAGGAAACATGTAAAAGGTCGTGATTAAAGCAGCTGGTCTGTAACACCTTACCTTTAGCATATGTCCTAATATTACAACAAGTAAACATATTCTTTACACAGGTAGAAGCACAGATAAGTGTGAAGAAGACTTTGGTGAAAGTGGAAGATCTGATGAACTACTTTAAAGAGATTCATAAAATGATGTTTGTGCGAAATGATAAAAAGTGGCACCACATTGTAGCTCTTCCCTCTGTATTAAAAGTAATACACCGGGGGCGCTGGTGGTGCGGTGTATGGTGTGCGCCTTTAATAGACACCACCTTTTGACTTAACATGAAGGGGTTAAAAAGGTCTATGAAACATAGATGATCTTAAAACACAACTTAGGAACAGAGGTGTCAAAAGTATTGACATTCATTACTCAGGTAGAAGTATAGATACTAGGGTTTAAAAAGACTTCTGTAGAAGTTGAAGTATCAACTCAAGCTTTTTACTCAAGTAAAAGTAATGTAAGGGGGAAAAAATGCCATTAAGGACAAAGCTTAGGGCCGTGCCACAGGGGCTATAGTGCACTACCCCACCTCCCCAAAAAACATTTTTCTAAAGGCCATAATGACTATAATGTTATATCAAAATGTTTTCACATTTTAGTACAATGCAAATACATTTAAGAACCATATATGTGTACTACTGGAACAAGTGGTAGTACTGATTGATTGATTGAATGTATTTACGTGTCATGCACACAAAGTGTCCAACCCCTCATGGGTTTATAAAACACAGTTGCAGTGGTTCAACCTTTCATAACATTACAGTTAGTTAGTTATTCCTTCACCAGCTCAGCCTTAAAAATAGTTTTCTGTCTTTTCTCCCATGGCTTTATAAATAAAATCTGCTTCTTCTCTAATTCCCACATCTGCTAAAAGAAATCCAGTGTCCAAGCAGAAGAAACCATCTTGCTTCAACCAACCTCAGTTTCATCATTGATGTATTTAATGTGTTGAAGATATCAGGATACAAATATCAATGCAACAAAAAGGATGATCTTCTATATCACATTACCTCCGCACGTCGGTCCACAGTCCCTCCTCTGTTTAAAGCACATACAAACATTGTTAGAAAACCAACTGAGCAGCTAACGACCAAGAAACGTGCCGCTCATTCTGCGCTTATGGAAGGCTGCTTTCAGATTCCCTGCAGCTTCAGCGTCCGGCTCTAAGATGAGCAGCACAGGTACGTAGGTATTCTAAATGTTAAAGCAGGGGTTCCCAAACGTTTCATCCCCCATACCCCCCAAAATAACGATGCGAGAGACCGGAGACCCCCTCTGTCCCTGGAAGTGTTTAAAGCTTAACGCTGCACACAACAGCACGCACTACTGGGCCTATCCAAACACTAACATTATCAAAAAAACACAGCAGCCTTAAACTGCTGTGTTGAACAACATTTTTGCATGTAATTTCACAATAATGGGTCAAATATGTAATTTTCAAGTCATTTCCCGTTTGTATTTGTTTTTGGAAGGCATCTCGCGACCCCCCCCTCCCAGTGTCTCACGACCCCCCAGGGGGTCCCGACCCACACTTTGGGAACCACTGTGTTAAAGCACTGAGTGTACATCCAGAAATCCATAATTACAATTTCACATGTCATCTCTTGCTCTCATTGTTTCTCACTGACAGATTGAGATCATGCATGAGAGCTGACTCACACATCAACAGAAAGATTAAAAAACCTGCAAACATGCATATACATGCACATGTAGTTTCCCATGCACACACTCAGAGACCCATGCACAACTTCCCGACCCAGTGTGCGTCTCTGCACGAGGCTTATTATACCTAACCGCCCACAACCGTCCTCTGAGGAGACGCTGTCTGCTTACATATACATACCCTTTGATTTCTCTCAGGCCTCAGCGAAAAAACTTCTCCTGACCACAGAGGAGGGAAGGGGAAAGAAAAGTGAGAGTGGACACGGAGAACCAAACAGAGAGTGATAAGAGAGAGAAAGAGAGAGACAGGCAGGCTGGAAGGAAAAGTAAAGAAAGTCAGAAAGTCAGAAAATGTTGTTTCTGAGGGTTTTTTTGTCTGTGTGTTTGTGGTTGTCCGTGGGTTTAAGAGCATTCCTGTGTGTGTGTGTCAGCGCTAGTAAAAGCACAAATTCTTTACTGAACAGGAAGTTAAGATATGTGTGTAAAAGAAAAGTACATGTGACATATTGATTACTTGTTTGCTGAAGTAAAAGTGAAGAACAGCCCTCACAAAGGATCCCTCAGAACAACTTTTTCATCGTCCGAGTCTCTGAGAAGCTAACTGAACCCCATGTCACATTAGGGAGACGATCACACTTTCATTGTTCTTAAAATACTGAAGATAATGAACATTCATTTTGCTCACATAGTTGAAGATTAAAAGTCTCACTGCTCTGAATCCGCTCCGACATTGTCGCCTGATTCACTCACTTAACATCCTTTTCACAAGACAAATCTTTTCTGCAGTTAAATTTTGTGTGTTACACTTCCAAGCTTCTACTAAGGTAGTTGAGCCAAGGCCGCAAAAAAACAGTGACCCAGGTGCAGTTTAAGTACTGTACCCTCTGGCGACCAAAGAGGAGAAACTCCATCCAAACAGTCAGGGCTCGATTTGAAATCGCTGTCAGCTCCACAACCTGTCAGACAGGAAGGACTTAACCGACTGATTGCAAAGTAAGCTATGAAAGAAATGCCTCAAATATCAACAGTTGAGTCTGTCGCCTTCAGAAAACTAATAAACTTAAACTAAATATTGATCAAAGGCTACAATGTTAAATTACATTTTAGAGTTGTTTCCTCTCACACTGCCACAGCAACACTGAGGTCACTGTGTCTGAAATGTCAAAGTTCATACTATTCTTCTTTTTTGAAGATTTCTTTCGGGGGCTTTTTATGCCTTTTTAATGGAGGAATAGGACAGTGGACTGGGCCGGAAATCAGGGAAAGAGAGTGGGGGAAAGACACGCGGGAAAGGAGCCACAGCCGGACCCAGACTGCCCGCTTCGAGGACCACAGCCTCCATAAATGGGGCGCGTGCACACTAACCACTGTGCCACCAGCACCCTGTTCATACTATTGAAACTGAATGTGACGTCACATTGTAGTATGTTGTGTGATCGAAAATCATAGAATGCATTTTTGTGTATGCGAGAAATACCTGGATGTTTACAGGATCAGCCAGAATTTCAGAAAGTATGAAACTGGAGCATACCGGTCATACTAAACAGCCCCACAATGCACTGCAGCACTCAGACTATCCAAGCCAGCCAACTAGTGTTGAAATACATTTTACATGTTCTGTGAAAGATGTAGCTTGATGCGAGCTCAGAGAACGGCGCTCGGACTTGAAGTACGTCGTGTGATCCGTAGTTTAGTATGTTGCTAACAGCATGCTAACAGTCGGGTTAGTGTGCAGCATGCAGCAGTGTGTATATTTTGAATATGTAGTTGGCAGTGTATAGTATAATAATGGGAACATTTATTTGAATATTAAAGCAAGAATGAGTTACTTTCCTCACTCTAACCTTTTGGGTAGTAGTAACTAGTTACTCATTTTTATTACCTTCCCAACATACCATAACTGCTCTGCTTCATATGCACAGCAATAATGTAAATAAACCACCCTGTCCTGTATCTTCCTACGCCCTCGGCCAGAGTTTCAGCCTCTGTGACAATAAGTCAGCTGGTGATTTGTGTGTTACTATCTTTAGTGGAACACTGCTGACCTATCAGTAGCTGAAAAAGGAGACTCTGAGCTGAGAAGAGGGTGGGTGTGGTGGGGCTATAGTGTGTGTCTTCAGGGTGTGAGGACATTCAGACGAGCATGACCTGCTTTTTTTTTAAGAGAATCTTGTGAAATCCGCTCCAGACACAGAGGTTGTTTGTGGAAGATCAGCAGTAAACTCGGCTCAGGTTGCAGGTATGAACCAACAAGGTGATGCAAACAGATGCTTTTCTTATACTCAGATTCCCAAGACACTTCAGAATGACTTGTCTTTTTTAACTCCCTATTGCATGTGTCTCTGTTAAATGAATGAATATATTCATCTGAATCAAATCTAAAAATAAATAACGTGAGGTGACTGTCCCCTCACTTTGGGAACAGAGCTGTTGACTCATGTTCTTAATCTTAGCAGGCTGCATCAGATGTCCCCGTGTGCGGCTTCTGCAAAATCTATTTCAGTCCTATATGGACAAACGAACTTACAGAGAAGGAGAGAGAGAGAGAGAGAGAGAGAGAGAGAGGAGAGAGAGAGAGAGAGAGAGAGAGAGAGAGGGAGAGAGAGAGAAAGAGAGAGAGAGAGAGAATTAAGGGTTTAAATCACAACAAGAGCGGTAATAAATGAAAATAATTAAGCATTTTTGTAGACATTCTAATCACAACAATTTAAGATTTAGGAAAATCTGCTTATCGGCTTTCCTTGATAGACTTATATGAAAAGATCGACACCACTTTCATGTCTGTTTGCTTAATGTTAAGCTACAGAAGGATCATGGTTAGCTTAGTTTAGCATCAATGCTGAAACAGGAGATACAGCTTGCTGGGCTCTGCCAAAGGATAAATAAAAAGGGCGAGCGGGATTATGCTAAGTGTGTCATCGAGCCCAACATTTGGACATGCCCCCCCAAAAAACTGAGCAATGAGGACAAAACAGAACACAGACATCCAACCAACCCACCAATATATGATGTTGCAAAGATTTTCAGAAGGTCAAAGAAGCTCGTGACATTTCTAAATCTGAACGGCCTCTCTTCTGACTGAACTCAGATTTCAGCCCAAACAATTTTTTTTTTTTTTAAACCAAGCTGTCTTTGTCTGCAGAATGTGAACCACATGTGTGAAACCCCAAAAGGATTCCTGCTCAAGCATCTGCAACCGCTTCGCCACAGCACCATCCATAACCAAGATTTATATTCTCAGAGTCAAACTCTCTGACTCAATATTGACTCGAATCAATATCCTTTTGTGAGCGAAGGGCCCGAGGCTCTCAAACCTCATTACACCAAATAAATCTGCATTTTATTGAGAAGCCCTCGTGTCGATGACAAAGTCCCATCGGACTCTCCAGGTAACAAGGAAACTGACATAAAGGTTACAAATATTATCCTTTTCCTGGGGTTATATATTCAATTTAAGAAATATTGAGGACCTTTAAAAAAAAAAAACATCCTGGTTTGATATGTGGATAGAATAGACTCCCTGCAGGGTTTTTTATTTTAGGATTTCTGGCTAAACTAAATTTAAATATACTTAAAAAAAATTAAACATTTGATCATTGATGGACTCTGTCAAAGGTAGACTTCCTGATAGGGACACACACTTCCTGATTTGAACACTGTCACACTGAAGCTGCAGTTCAGCTACAGGAAGCTGACACACAGTCTGCTCAGGTTTGCAGTGTATCCCAGATGTCAGGTACATTTTTTTTATCTTTATACAACCAACCTGTTCTTAGTGAACTGTTTGATCTGGGTTAGGCTGATAGATCAAATATTTGCTGTATGGCTAAACAGAAAGCGTTCTATAATAATGCTATCTAATGAGGCCAGAGCCATGGAACCACTGCTTTCTGCTTTAATTGATTTTTTATTTGCTTCCTTTAAGGGTCATAAACATCATAAACTGTAATACTTAATCAAGTGCTCCTTCACTCATGTTTTGTGCGACATGGGAATGATGGAGAACAGGTGATAAAATCACATTTTTATTCAGAGAAATGTGATCTATAAACTCCTCTCTGGCCGTTCTCACAGAGCACACACACAGAGAACACACACACACACAAACAAATAGCATATAATCAGTGTCTGCAGCTTCCTGTGAAAGGGAAGGCCGAGCCTCAATGATGATCTTTATGTTGTGGTTGACTGAAAGCCTTTGGTCCCAATGTAAGACTTTATACGTATTTTGTGAGTGTGTGTGTGTGTGTGTGTGTGTGTGTGTGTGTGTGTGTGTGTGTGTGGCGTGTGTGTGTGTGTGCGTGCGCGCGTCGGCGTATATACCCAACCATTACCAATTCTATTGTGTGAGGCTGTCAAGCCACCATGAATAAGACTGGAGCTTCAATTGCAGGGTGAGAGGAGGAACCCGACGGTTTATGGCTCGGGAAACAATGTAATATTTTCATCTCTGGCTCGACAAAAAGTATCCACATTCCCATAAGTCCGGTCTGTAAATTGAGGTGACAGTCAGGATATGCTGTATGTGTGAGTTACAACATGTCAAGAAGTTTTATGGATCCGCCAACTTTCCACGAAGCAAACTTCTGTGCGCTACACAATTTGAAAATGGCTGAAACCCCCTGGTGTGGGGGCTCAGGACCGTGGACTTTACACAACATAGACATCATCTTTAGAGCGCTTTAAAGTTGTTGCTTTCAATCAACAGCTTGGTGGCGTCACCATAGTATCCATGGCAACCTCTTTAATCAGCAGCATCGCTCTTAACACTGCCATTGTCAGCCTCTGAATCATTTTATCCACAGCTGATACTTCTTCTCATCTGCTCTTCACATTTCTAACTCAGTGTTCTCTTCTTCTTCTTCCTCTCTTACCTCGGGACACCTATAGCAGAGACTCCTGCAGAGTTATGCTAATAACAAGCTTTTCTACCTCACACAGTCCTAATATTGACTTTAATAAAGACTGCCTTCCTCTGCCTGGCAGGGGGACTTAGCTGGCTTCACCGCTGCCTCTGACTCGACAACCTGTCTCATGATGTTACAGAGCTGTGCTCGCTGCTGTCAGCCTTATACCTGTACCTGTTTGCCTGAGGAGGACTCTGATTCACCTGAGAGAGATAGTGTGTGTGTTTGGGAGAGGTCACCGGGAACGCAGTGTTCCTTCATCAGAGAAATAAGGGGTTTATTTTGTGCTGTGAAGACTGCACTCAGAGCTGATGTCAGGTTATTAGAGAGCGTGTTTTTGTGCTTAAGATAGATGGCGAGTATTTCATTAAGCTGTGGAAGGTTACTTTGGAGGAAGGGGAGAGAGTTTAAGTCCCTCCCCCTTAAAGTATGATGTATGGAAGGCAACATTTGGTATCTATCAGGACTTTTCAGGATATTTATTATCATGTTCACCTCAGCATTTTTTTGCACTACTCACCACTGCACTATTGTCTTATTTAGCCTTGTGTTTTTTTTTGCTTATATTATGTTTAATGTTTAACTTTGTACATAGAGAGCACAGTTACTGAAGACAAATTCCAAGTGTGTGTAAGCATACATGGCCAATAAAGCTGATTCTGATTCTGATTCATGAATAATTATGTACGTCTGACACATGCCAATTTGAATCACAACAAAAGGTTTGATCTACTGTTTTCTCTGTTAGCATGCATGATGACTCAGAGCACATTGTCTTTGAACAGGCTAGGTTTTAGGAAATACTAAAATATTGTTTTTGTCTGCAAAGCTTTACTCTCTTTGGCCTGGCTCCCTGCAGCTCTGCCCATCACTCTTCATCCCCCCCCCTTCCTGAATCTCTTCCCTCTGTTCTCTCATTTCTCCATCCATCCATGTCCCTGCTAACCTCTCCATCATGTCACCGGTCTATTCTTCTTTTCCTCTCTCTCTCCCTCTCCTTGCCCGCCGCCTGGGCTGCTGACGTCTGCAGTAGCTTGTGGAGCGCAGCCAAGAACTTCCTTAAATCAAAACCTATTTCTAATGAAACAAACACACAGACACACGCACGTGTGTGAGCTGGGACGTGTGCCAGGTATACACACTGTCACACACACACACACACACACACACGCGCGCGCGCGTTTAGAACATACATGCACACACATATGCTCACACAAACATTGATTCATGCAGCTTTTTGTAATTGGAATTGCAAATAAATTCATGAAAATAATGAACAAAAGTTATAAAATATGAAGTCACACTGCAACCACTCATGCTTAATGATGCCTTCCGGTGAAACGTGCCCTATTTTAACTTGCTTCTTTTAGCAATGCCAAGAAAACTCCAGTAAAGGCCTCTACTTTTACTCTTTTTGTGCTTGGGGTTATTTATTTCTATCAGGTTGTATCTCTCCTTGAGGGAGTCTTTTGCTAAGAAAATCCGATTAGACAAAATATCTTTATTCCCAAATCTAAATCACTCAACAGTGAATAAAGTCTAACTCTGGTTACATGTCTAGTCTCCAAATATAGACAGCATGTCGCGACACATTGTTTAGTGAAAGAGCCTCATACCGGAGGGATTCAACTCGACTCCTGTGTTCTCATCGAATCTGAAAACTGTCCAGGTTGTTGGCTCCGGCTTCAATACTCTACGCAGAAGACAGCCCATCTGCTCCATATTACATTTTTTTTTACTCAGAAGTTCTCTCTCCTAAGAGACCCTAAAATCTGTGATACCTGACCCATATTTTCAAATATAACCAAAGCAGAAATAAAAACACATTTTTAGCTCCAAAGACAAACACTGCAGACAGCTATGTGCAGCGTCTCGCCATTTTTGTGTCTTTTCATGAGCCGACTCTTTTTTTGGCTAATTTCATTTTCCTTAATAACTTTGAAACTCTCTGAGACATTAAATGCAGGATGTACTTGTGTGCTTGGTCAGAGGAATGTATTAAGTTTAAAAAAGTTTAATCACAGCTGCGCTTCTTCAAGAGTGACCTAAGGATCACATTTCGCAGGGGCGATATGACCTGGCACAACCCTCTCTGCAGTTTCTCCACCTCCATTTCCTCCTCCTGCTTGTTTGGCTGCGGTGGCCGCCAGAAAACTCTCAGCGCTGCCAGTAATCCTTTGCGATGGCTGACAGCACAGCAGGCACTATATCTCAGGATGGGATTGACGTTTTATAGGCCTACTGTGGACTGCTCTCAGCCTAAGGGAGGGAGGAGCACAAGCGAGGGGCCTAAGTATAAATCAAGTCTGAAATGCAGCTTCTGAAGAGCGGCGTGTACAGAGGAGACTGTTTGTGGTCTGCTTTGCTTCCAAAAAACACCAAATGTTTCCCAGTGAAGGAGTGTGGAACTAAAAGCGTCCTGTTCGAGGTGCTTACAATTCACTCTTTCCCCGTGCCTTGCAACAGTGTTCTTAAAGGGACAGTTTGGTCTTTTTAAAGTGGTGTTGTATGAGGCACTTGTCAATGCTAAGTGTATTAGCCGCAGGAGATGTCAGTCGGCGTGCCAGAATAAAGGCTAGGCCACACCGGTGCAGACGGGGCGGTTGTAGAACTCGATTTAGCTCATTTTAAAGAAGAATCGACCTAAAAAAAAGCAATGACAATGCAAGTGTGCACTATATTTAGAGATGGGACCGATCTGATTTTATATCTGATCTTTAGAAGTAATTTACGTATCGGATATCGGACTGACGGCACCGATCCTTGTCACTGATCAAGAAATACAATTGGGCACTTTAAACGTTCTGACCTTGCACGGCCTCTCTTTGAAGACGTTCAGACTGAACTGCAAGAAGTGCCCACAAAAATCGTCTCTATGACGATGTTCAGTCGAGAAGGAACAGCTCCTTCCGTGTGATCAAAAGTACAATTCTTACACTTCAGTTTAAAACTTTTAATTTGATAAAACCGGACAGCTGCTGCTGCTGCTGCTGCTTCCTGTTTGTATTGTGAAGCCAGCACAATTCAATGCTGGCTGGTTTAACTACAGCTTTGTGTATCCTCACACATAAAACCAACAACAACAACAATAGTAATCCCACATAAAGGACGTTCAGTGTGCTGCTCTTTACTGTACAAGCACAACAAAATACTGTTGGAGCAAACCTGTCGATGCCTAAATATAGGTAAATATAGAAAAATATACAAATACTAAACTTGCACTCACATATGGTCACACAAACATTGATTCATGCAGTTTTTTATAATTGGAATTGCAAATAAATTCATGAAAATAATGAACAAAAGTTATAAAATATGAAGTCACACTGCAACCACTCAAACTTAATGATGCCAATGTACTATTTATAGTACATTCATACTGGTGGGACTTAAACTGACTTGATCCAAACCTGACATTGACTGAAACCCGGATAAGTGTGTTTGTTTCCTCCTCCTAATCATTTAATCCTCCTTAAAATAAAACTGTCTTTTTTATCCACTTTCGATAAGCTGCTGGTAAAACTCTGCACCAGAATACATGAAAGAGAGGGAGAGAGAGAGAGAGAGAGAGAGAGAGAGAGCAGGCACGCTGAGCTGAGCAACACTCCAGTTACTCCCAGAGGAAACAGTTTCTACCTCTCTGTTTGCATGAAAAAGAAAAGAGTTCTAACAGTTAGGGAACCCAGCGGAGGAAACAACCCGCTGAAAAGGAGGTCACGCAGACAGGTTCACTACTCGAGGTGATAAACGACGTTACAGTGGAGTAATTTGTGGTCGCCTGAATTATATTCTGCACCTGCATGCAAGCGCTATCGCGTCTAAGCACGCCTCCTGAAGAAGACGCTGACGCTCAAGCGGAGGGCAAATTGTTGACACAGCAGTTACAGACCATAATTATGTGACATTGACGTCGAATGTTGATGTTTGCTGTACTTCAGATGATTCCATGGTGTTGGTTATTTCACCGGAAATTATTCTCTCAGGGAAAAGGTGTTTAAGTCTGCAAGGGGATTCTGCAGGAAAAATTCTAAATGCATTCAGGAGCTAGGATGTGCATGCAGTTTTTTTTTGCCTGTATTGGATAGGACTGTCGAATATAGTAGGAAACAGGGGAGAGAGAGTTGGGAATGGCTGACTGAAAGGAAAGGAGCCACCAGGCCACACTCAAACCCAGACTGTCCACTAGGCTCCGTACATGGGGCATGACCTAACCACAACCTAGTGACATCACAAACTTTATCAGCAACTTTTTCAAGTACACTTGCTTCAGATTTCCTGTTCTCATATGATCATTTACAAGCAAAGGGACTTTTGATAAAGTGTGTCCAAACAAAGAAGAGTAGGGCCAGTTTGCTTTTTATTGGAGAGCTAGAACATTGAGGTAGAGTTAGAAATCAGGGCGAGAGAGGGAGAGAGAGAGAGAGAGAGAGAGAGAGAGAGAGGGAGAGAGAGAGAGAGAGAGAGAGAGAGAGAGAGAGAGCGCGAGAGAGCGCGAGAGAGAGAGAGTGGGGAATGGCATGCAGCAGAGGAACCACAGGTTGGATTCGATCCCTGGCCATAGCTTCCGTACTTGGGGCACTTGAACCCCCCATAAAGTATTTTAATTTTGGGTGGAGGGTGTTTCTTTATGCAATATTTGTTCATTTGGAGAGTTGTAAACTTTTCCTTTTTCATTGTTTTTTATTGCTCTGCTTCTCTCTCTCTCTGTCTGCAGACGTTGACACTTTATTCTACAAATCGTGGTCCACGCTGTGACTCAGACGCTGCTGTGTGCTTGGCTCGCTCCGTGTGTGTGTGTGTGTCATGCTGTTTGAGACGGAGAGAGAGAGAAAGAGAGAGAGAGAGAGATAATTGGAGAGTAGGCGAGAGAGAGAGAGAGAGAGAAAGAGAGAGAGACATTAAGTGATAGAAGTCTCCCTCTCCTCTTAATTCTCGATCCAACCTTGCTTCAGCACTTACGATCTTATGCAATGCCACCCACTGAGGACCCATCAGTGCCTCCTACACACACACGTAAACACACACACACATTCAGCCCACACACAAGGAGTGGCCTTCAGCATCTTTGTTCTGAGTGGGAGAGGAGTGACATCATGTAGTCCACCTGTGCATGTGTTCAAAACAAACACCGCGGCGTAAGAAAGGTCGTGCTGTGATTCAGGGATGTGGATCCATGATGGTGCAACAGCTACTTTCTAACCAGTTACCAAAGTGACTGATTAACACGCCTTCATCATAAAGTAGGGTGCACTGAAGTACCTTTGAAAACATGCCTTGTAAATTTGTCTGTTTCATTTATTTATTAAGTTTTGAAAACAAAAGACAACAAAGACAGATGCATTAACAGCGTGAAACAAAATACATACATTTTCTAGTTTAAAATTTAAAAAAGGCCGAAACCAAGCGACAACCTCCAGTGTCCAAAAATGAAGCAAATGATGAAGTGCAAAAAAACTGCAGTTCTTCAAGTGTCCACTTGACGCTTCCTGCAAAAGCCCCAGGACTCCCATTAACACTGAAGTTAAAATGGTCGTTTTTACATCAGAAATTAACATGTTAACAGCGGTATTTATACTTTTCCACCTTTTCAAACAGTCCCCTGTGGTCTAAATGAAACATCTGTGCTGTGCTTTGGTCAAAATATAACATGAATCAAGCACCAGAGGAGGTTTGTGACCCTGTATAAACTCTCTCAGAATGCTCCGTTTTGGTGTGTGTGTCTCTTTAAATGCAACGAGCCCCCCTGAATTTTCCCAGTAGACGTCACTCCTCTGTAGCGAGAATAAAAATGGCGGCCATGCGCAAAAGTTTTGCTCTAGGCTCAGGGTGGAGTCCATGGGTGGAGATACCAGGGGAGGGGAGGGTATTTTTTTTTTTACCAGAATCCCACTGTGACATCACAAGGAGAGCACATTTGAAACGGAGCATTTTTCTCGGTTTTCTAAGACTTATGCAGACCACAAACAAAAGGACTGGATGGGTTTATTTCACATTTTGTGGGTCAGTAGACACTCAGGTTACCCAAATATATGTTCAGAAACACTGTGAAAGTTGATTTTTCATAATATGTCCCCTTTAAAGGATTAGGATAACAAGGTAATAATTAGGTACGGGAACTTTAATTTGTGATCTGCATCCTGCAGGTTTTCATGTCACAGTAAAATGATTTTGTCCATATAAAACTTCCAAATGGAGGTTCTCTTGAAAGTATTTTCACACTCCAATGTGACTGGATATATAAGAAGCAGTCTACTGTAGAAGCCCTCTTAATCTCATGCCATATAGAAGAGTTAAAAATCATCTTTGTGAGTAATACAAAATATAAACGTAGGTAAGGAAAATAATGCAAAACATAAAAGCATAATGCAGTGTGTGTTTTAGTGCCTAATATTGATAGGCTTCAAATGATTAAAAAAGCAATAACCTTTAGGATATGACAAATATTGGAAAAAGCACCCAAGGCACAAAGGGACAATCTATAAAACTGAACTATGTGACCACAAACAAACAAACAAACAACACATCCTCACCGTTCTCATTTCAAAGTACACACACAGGCACATGCTAGCTGTAGCTGCATCAAACTCTTCTTTACAACATGTAACATGTTTGTTGTTTTAGTCTCAATGCTGCCATTGGCTTCCAGAGCTTTATGTTCATCGGATCATAATGATCGGTGAAAGTGGTGATGTGTGAGTGTGTGTGTGTGTGTGTGTGTGTGTGTGTGTGAGAAAAGACCCCGCGGCACAATGCCATGACGGAGTGCAACACTGTATGAAATGTATCTGACAGCTACGCTAACACAACATGCTTTCCATGCATGAGGAACATATACACACATTGACATGATGTTATGAGTTGTGTGTGTGTGTGTGTGTGTGTGTGTGTGTGTGTGTGTGTGTGTGTGTGTGTGTGTGCGTGTGCGTGTGCGTTTACGCCACACGTGTGTGCTAAAGTGCTAATGGTCCTTTTAAGTTAATGATGAGGTGAGAAGTGACTGGTTCCTCCAGAGCTCCATATGTGTCAGTGTTTAGTGCCAGAAGCAGAGGAGTTTGCGTCACCACACACACACACACACACACACACACACACACACACACACACACACACACACACACACACACACACACACACACACACACACACACACACACACACACACACACACACACAGTGATTAAGTCTACCATTATTTCCAATGCGTCCTCTTCCCAAACTGGATTCCACAGCGAGCCGACAGCCTCCGACTCCTTCTCTCATTCTATTTGTGTCACACAAGTGTTCAGCATGTGGCAAACGATGCAGCTGTAGTAAATAGCTAAAAAAAATTGAATTGATTTTCTTGGGGAGCTGATGAACGAGGTGAAATAGGCAGAAAATGGAACTATTGCGACAACATGTTTGAAGACACCAATTAAACTGTCTTCTTTCCTTTTTTTATTTTAGATCAGTTAAAGTCAGGGTTGGTAATTTCCTCCAGATACACTTTTTAAGATTTTGGTTGAAATTGTCTTTAGGTCCTGACAGACATTAATAACTCTGAAAAAAGGAACAAAGAAAATCTGTCATCTGTAGCAGTTGTAAGCCTGTAAAAACTTTAACCAATGTCTGCCACGAGGTACCAATCTGATGAATCAATCACACGCCTCCCTGTCTCCCTGCTCGTTCTCTACCAACTGTGTGCTCTAGCCTAGACTGAAAGCGCGTCACCGGCGACAGAGTTTATACTGTGAGTTTACTTAGCGCTGAATGAAGTGAGGGGCGTGGCTTTTGAGGGAGCACAGAGGGGAGGGGGGTGGGTGCAGACGGAGCACTGAGGGAATGCTACTTTCAAAATCATGCTAGTTTTAGAAAATCAAACAACCCTGCCTTTAACCATAAAAACAGGAAAGTTAGGGTGAGCAAACAGTTTCCTTTCTTAAGATACAGACCCAACTTACATAATACACCTGTCAACTTCTATCCTGGTAATCGTCTACAGACTGAAATAGAGCAGGTTAGAAGCAGGAATCTCGATCATAACCATCAAGTCTTGCCTCATTAGAGCCTCTCTGTGCAGCTCTGTCGGTTGACAGTCGCGTGGTACATTCCCCAGATCGCTGCATACAATTAGGCCACATTTTTTGCGAGGGCACTCGGGGGGGAGGCTGAGGGGAGGACACTATCACATTTTTTGTTCTGATTCAAGCTGCTCAAGCTGCAAAGAAGATATGTTTCACGGCCTGTTACTTTCATCATCAAAAAGAGCCAATTGAAGGGACAGACTGTGTCAGTATTCACAGGAAGATTAGGAAAAAGTAGATGAGTCATTTTTTTCGTAGTGGAGGGCAGCCAAAAACATCTGCTTCAATGTGGCAGTGAACTTTAAGAACAGCTGCAGGCGAAAGGAACAAAACGTGTAAAAACAGCTGTGATAATTGGCTCTAAGTGTGTGGAGGAGACCGAGTAGAAAAAGGAGAAAGTCAAGACGATTTCATTCAGAAGCATTCATTTTTTTTGTATATTTCTTTTATTTCAATCTCGACTCCTTGATGAAGAACTAAAGGCCTTATCAGTTCCCCAAAGATTCATGTATCTGTGGAAAGCTGAAACGCACGTTAAGGTTATGCACGGTGTTAATCAGTGCAAACTCTGAGCCGTGGAAAATGACACTCGAGGAAAAACGGTGATGTAAAATAAACAGACACAAGGTTAAACCGTCCATGACACTCTTTGACAAAAACAAATACCTAAAACTGTCAGGCTAACACACACACACACACACACACACACACACACACACACACACACACAACTATTAGCCTTCGTATGATATTCATATAGACATGAGCTATTCACAATTAAAAACAGCAGCAGCTGACCAAAGTGCTGTAAAATGCATCAAAGAAACAGTTTACAGGGGATTACAACATATACAAAAAGCACAAAATAAAATACGATAGTATAAATAAGAGAGATAATGAAAGCAATAACTGGAATCTGACAGAACCGTTTATTGCTGCGGTTAAAATTGGTATTTTAATGTATGGGGAGCTCATGGGACTTGCGGGTCACTTCCACATTGGCTTCTGTTGTTTGTTTTTTTTAACTCTGGTTGTTGCTGCGTGGCTACTATACAGCTTCAACTTTGACTTGCATGCCCAATCTAGCTAATGGCCAATGTTGTTTAGAAAGGTGGTGGTTTGGGTGCACGCCCCATGTGTGGGGGCTGTGGTTCTCGAGGCGGGCGGCCCTGGTTCTGCTCCGACCTGTGGCTCCTTTCCCATGTGTTGTTCCCCCACTCGCTCTGTCCCTGATCCCTGACTCTGTCCACTGTCCTGTCTCTAAAATGGAGGCATAAAAAAATCCCCAAAAATAAATCTTAAAAAAGTTTTAGTTTTCTTACTTTATGAGCCCTCTATACTTTCACTACGGTTATTTCTGAAAGAATGAACACTGGTGGCTCCTCAGCCAGAGATCCACTACAAAACGGTACATCTGAGTCAAAAGGAATTTCTTTTTTTTTTGGCTTGAAAATGAACTCACATTTATCATCTTTGGACTTGGAGTGTAAGCAAATGTCTGTGTTTACAGCAGCAGTGTAGGAGAAAGTGAAACGGGGCAGTGTGTGTGTTCAGGCCTGCACGTGAGAGTCCCAGGCAGCCCTAATTAGTGGTATGGTTAAAATTCCAGAGTCCTGAGTCAAACCGTGCTGCTCCAGCTGTGGAGTTATTTCCTGGTGACGTCCAAACGGGTTTGCATCAACGAGAGAGGCCCGATAATCTCAAAAACCTCTTATCTGCATTAATTGGTTACAACCCTTTCCTTAGAAGCCGTTACATTCTTTAGTTTAGTCAGACAGTGGAGGACACAACAGTGCATCTCTTTGCAACACTTTCTGTTTTCTCTGAAGTTTCCTAGATCTTCTTCAAGGACACAAAACTGACAACGCAGCGTTCATTCACGATTTCTGCGCTGCACCACAGCCAGTGAATGCTACAGAGATGTCTCCATCGCTCCCTGTTTTTGACCTCCAGTCCCGCTCTTCCATAAAAGAGAA
The DNA here is from genome assembly GCF_963930695.1 of Labrus bergylta. NCBI lineage: Eukaryota > Metazoa > Chordata > Actinopteri > Labriformes > Labridae > Labrus > Labrus bergylta. Next base: position 18,041,397 of record NC_089210.1, read on the forward strand.
AGCAAGCTGTGGTTGCCAACAATCCCATCCTCACACGTTAACACGGACGGGGTGAGAAAAGCTTTAGCTGTAAAAATAAAAATGTTTTTCCACATAGGAAGTAAATGCATTAAGTATAAATCTCATGACTTGAAGTTTAAAGTTATTAGCTGCATGGCAAGTTGACTTGGGGTTCCTTTCTTTTATATGACTTCAAAGCATCCGGATGTATAAATCAAGAAAATCCAGACTGACTGTAAGACGATAGAAAGAACATTTTTGTCAGCAACACAGACTTTGGAGTCGTGACATCATCAATGGTTAAAATGGATTGAGATGTTGTAGAAAGAACATTTCATATGCATATGTTCTCAGGAAAGACTGTCTCTCAATGTTTCTGCATCCTGTCAACGCAGAGGGAGTCAAAATTATGCACAAACATATTCTTGTGCATATGGATACATACTATTTGTATCTGCATGATTTTCTTTTCCAGACTATTTCCCAGCATGCAATAGGATTTTCTGCTCTCTACAAAACACTCAGAGAAAACGGATAAACGGAAACGGATAATAAACGGAAAAGGATTTCTCTTTGTTGCAATAGTCTCCCCCTTGTCTTTTTAACACACACACACATATATACACTAAGAAGTGATGAAAAGCAGATATCCCCTTCCCATACCTCCCGCTCTACTCTGGACTCCCTCACCATCACCACCAGTGCAACCACAGATCTGCAGATTTCACATCACTGATGAACTTCTGCTAGACAAGGTGAGACGGATTTATGTCGCTTGGACATTGCTGAAAGCAGCCGCATTCCTAGTCCGGAGGTGATGTGTTATATTTGCAGACTCAGTGACGGTTTTAATGTTCAAATTATTTCTCTTTCTATTCCAGAAATAGCAACGCAATCCCTCAAGAACAGTCATTTCCCAGAAGGTGTAGGAACATTTCAAACAGCACCTGCCAAACTCATTATTTCCCATTTTTCTCATTCGAGTGATCACAACTAACTCAGGACTAACGGCCAGATGTCAGATGAATCTTTATTTTTTTTAACCTGTTCATGGAGAGCATGTAAACCTAGACACACCTTAAGCGAAGCCAGAGTTAATTTGCAGGTATGGAGGTGTTGTTAAAGGCTTTCTGTCGAGCCAAAGAACGTCACCCTGAGATGTTGCAGGGGGGAGGGAGGCCGAGGTCGAGGCCTGTGTGTTTGTTCATGATTTACTTGTGCAGATAAGGGCGGTTTTAAAGGGCTGGGTGTGTGACTGTCAGCCGGGACTATCTACAAGGTAAACTAGACAACTCCCACTTTGCATCACAAAAACTGCAGACAGTTTACTCTGCGTCTGTGTGTGTTTGGCCGTGTTGACACGGGAATGTAGGGAACGTATTAATAAGATATGCACCACACATGTGATGGATCTACTGACATACAAAATCTTAAAAGTACAAATGTAACGAAAAAAAATCATCTATTAGATTACTACAGATTTCTTTACATGCATATGTTAAACCTTTGTTCCACTTTTTTTAGAATTAGCACAAGACCGTGCATAGCTGCAGGGCCATGTGAGCCCAGAGTGAGAATACATATTTGAATGACTGTAAACTGTTTGTTCTCTCTGCCTTACGAGCAGCAGCTCATGTGTTCTGAACGGGCGTGTGAGCAACTGTTTAAAGCAACTGTGTCAGTGCTCTTGATATTCAGCTGTGAGACCGGTCAACAAATGTTCTTCTTTCTCACTGATGAGCGCTGCAGGCCAGACGTAGCAGAAGTCTAATTCCTCAAAGTTGTTGAACACTTACTCTTAAAGGGAAGTAAACCCCCAAAATTAAGCAAAGAGGGGGGGGGGGGGGGGGGGGGGGGGGATATGTTCGTCCATGATGGGCTGAGATAATCTGTTCCCTCCCCTGTTGGATACAGATAAGGTGTGGTGAAGTTCTGAGGAAAGCAGGACTCCTTCTAGCTTATCGTTGCTCAATCAGCTCAAGCGTGCTTCCAGAAATAGATGCGGGGGTGAGGGGGGGTTGGACTAAAGCGGGGGTACTGAAAAGCTATTAACTGTTTTTCTGCTGAGGAGGGTGACATTACCATACGGCCTGTCGCCTGGTGGGGACCACAAGCTGCGCTGAGCTCCACCTGTTCTTATGACAGGCAAAAGGGGGGACCAGGGGGGACCGGGGGGGGGGGGGGATTCTAATCTGGTTGCTTTGCACCAGATTAGCATCCCTAGCAGTGCTGGCAGTGTTTCACTCTCCCTGTCACTTTGCTCCATCCTCTTCTTGTCTTTCCATCAGGTTTCTGTCTCTTTGTCTTTTCTGTTCTCTCTCTTAGACTTGAGTCACTCTCTTAGATTAGAGTTACTTTGACACCCCCAGGGGACGACATGACCTCGATTTTAAAATCTAAACGTGACATATATTCATGTCCCAAATAAAGCAACCAAAAAAAAATCAACCTGATCACGTATGCATGATGATTTTACATTGTGTTCGGCAAAGTCCTCAACGTGCAGCTTCTGTGCAGCTCTCTCTAGCATAGGGCTCAGCGACATGGACCAAAACTCATATCTTGATATTGATTAGCGGAATGTCGACACTCGATATATAACGATATGTATTTTATAAACAGTATAAACACATGGAAAATGAACTACCTGTTTGTGAATTTAAAAAGTAATATTCTAATATAAAAAATGTTCATTTAAATACAATAAAAGAGAGAGAGAGGAGGAGCAGGGTGAAGAGGGACAGACAGTCAGTCACCATCAGTGAGATGAGAAAAAGGCAACCTGGCACCTCTATGACATTATTTTAATGCAACATAAACTATATCTATATTAACGATATTGTCTTACCCTATATCTTGTTTGAAAATATATCGATATATCTTAAAAACTCGATATATTGCACAGCCCTACTCTAGCAGCATTTGTTTTTTCACCATGTGGAGTTTCTAATCCTGCTTGCTACCTGTGTGTTACTTGATCGCTCAGCCGACAGTAAGTCAACATTCATCTAGAGTCACGCTGCCCACCATTACTGGTCACTTGTCTTTTATCAAACCAGCAAACAAGTTTTACTTCAAACAGTCGCTAACAGTGTACCTGTGTTTTTCTTTTTCAGTTCAGATTCAGTTTAAGAAAATGTATAAGGGGGCACTGGTGGCACAGGTGGCGCAGTGGTTAGAGCATTTGCCCCATGTATGGAGGCTGTCGTCTCAGGCGGGCGGCCCGGGTTCACCTCCCACCTGTGGCTTCTTTCCCGCATGTCATTCCCCACTCTCTCTCCCTGATTTCCGACACTATCCACTGTCCTATCTATCCATTAAAGGCACAAAAAGCCCAAAAATAAATCTAAAAATAAAAAATAAAAAAATAAAAATGTGTAAGAACAAAGTTATCAGACTATGAAATTGGCAGTTTGTGTGTTTTCCTTCTACTTTCTGAGGAAGGGAAGACTGAATTGTCAGATTTGTTTCATGTGGGCATGATATTCATTCATTGATTGTAATTTGGACAGCCTATCCAGATATTTATTGTTTTGCTTTTTGAGTAAGGGGGCAGGCAAAAACAAGATTTATTCTTCTCCCTACTCCTTTCCGTACATGGGATAAAGTGTGAATTGTTTTTTTCTTTTTCTGTTGTGTGTTTTGACATGTACGGAACAAATAGATTTTTTTTAAAAGCACCATAAAGTTTCCGGTCACAACGTCCAACATCATGAAGCGTATCTATCAGACCTCGTATACAATAATAACGACCTCACTTTGATGATTAGATGTGTTAAAGATGATTACTGGAGGTTAGCGTAGGCTTCACACTTATTTTCAAGCGACTCTGTCCTTTTGATTCATTCCCTCGCATTAAAAAACTACTCTGGATGAAGCGAGAGTTGACAGCCATGACTACCTCTCTCACACCGGCTTAAAGGCTGACAATCTTTTCCTTTCAACACAAACGCAAGAAAACAATCAACGGAGATAATAAGCAGAACTATCAGGAGTGAAATAAAAACAATAAAAAAATGATTAATGATCCGTCAGAATGATCCGTTCCCCCTCTCGGGTTGTTCTACACGCACACAACAAGAAAAACAAAACACTCCCACCAGACTCTGTTACACTCACAGTATATCAGAGACTGAGATAACACCCCCCCCCCCCCCCTCTTACAAACACACACAGGCTGAACTTTACACAGCCTACACCGAGCCCCAAGTGTATCAGGGGACGCGCAGACAGACAGGCGATGATGAGCCGGGGCCCCAGGGGGAGACCGGGATATGCCAGCAGGGTCAGGGTGATTTTTAAGTCAGTGCCTGTGCTGGCATGAGAGAGTCCAACATCCTCTCATCACGAGCAACCGCAAGCAACACCGCAGAGGTCATCGTTTCATCACTTCAAACCCGGGCATGAAGAAGAAATACTCAGCTCTACCCTGATGCAGCGGGAGGGAGGGAGGGGGGGGTGTTACATGAAACTGAATGTTGCTGACTTCCAAAGCTAGGATTCCAAATTTGACTCAAATCCTCCACCTTTCTTATTTTTTCTGAATTTAAATGTTTAAATATTTTAAAAAAAGGTAACTTTGTGAGGCCATGTGCAACAGTTAACAAGGCTTATCTGTCACAATAAAGTCATTTCAGTCATATATTTAATGACACAGTACACATAGTTAAGATGACATCAGGCCCGATTAAAGCCCAGCACGAGTATAGTGCAACACCCTCTTAGGATCCAAACGCTTGGATGTCATTCTATCCCAGTAATCCATTAACAGGCCACAGGCCACATCCTCCAGGACACTGGGTGAAATGTGACCGACCAGATTTTGCATTCTGCTACACTCCCCTGAACAGGATTTAGTGCTGATGTATTTTATAATAAGAGTTAATAATTTACTCTGATTATTACGTGGAGGGGGAGGGGAGTTTGTAATCTCATCCCCTATCTACAAGGTCAGACTGCAAACTGCACCCTGGAGCTAGCTAGGGATGTGGTAATCTTGCATAAAAGCACTTAAGCAGGTGATTTGCTGTGATTTGCATCTCAGAGGGACGGCTGCCTTTTAACCCATCACTCACACGGTCTGAAGAACTGATAACGCAGAGATACTGAAACATTTTGTTTTCCTCACATGTCCCCTCTAACAACAATCTTAAAAACGTATCAGAGCGCAGAGATCTTCTGGGTTTCTGCCTCTCCTCAGTAGAGTTAATATGTGATCCCTGCAACGTGCTGCATGATTTAGCAGCCTGTTAGCTAGCCATGCCTTGCCACACATACGAAGCCAGGGCTTTAGTTTACGAGGTTATCAGGCTCGACACAGTCACACTCGCACCATCCGTATGTGTGATGACACTTGGCCCGAGGGCATCTGTTGGCCTGCACAGCCTGCATGGTGAGAACAAATGTCACCCAGGGTTTGTGTAGGGCACGCTTATAAATCTGATATGTGGAGAATATGATGGTGTCAAAGGATGTAATATCTCATCAAGTGTTTGTCCCACATACAGCTCAATCAGACCAGATCTCTCTGTTTTAATTTTTGGGTTTAACCTGTTGTTGATGAATGTTAACTAAGGAGATACCAACATCACAAACCGTTAGCCTAAGAGATGTTAGCTTCCTGATTCTTCTGACATGTCAGAAAACATGTCAATAGCTCGACCACAACAACCAATGACGAAGTGAACCAGAGGAATTATTTTCAAGCTTTTTAATACAAACTTAATAAACTATCAGTCCCTCTTAACATGTAAGACACTGACTCCAAATACTTTGTTATACCGTTTGTTTTTTTTTATCAAGTATTGCACAATGTAGGTACAAAATTAATATACGATTACATTTTGTCCATAATATAGCAAAAATCTTTAAACTCTTAACAGAAAATACAACTCTTATGTTTTTTCAAAAAAAGCAAATATTCTTAAATCCCACCACTACGGAATATTCTGTACACAATCTTTAGAATAGTCAATGTTTTTTTTTTTTTTTTTTCTTTTTTTTCAAAGATGGATTCATTTTTATAATTTCAATAAAAAAAGAAAACATAAAGTTGCTGCAGCCATCACAGATCACTGGAGTAGTAAAAAGATATAAATGCAATACCATGTCGTAGAAACAATAGATACTCTGATATTTTACAAACTCTGTACTAAATTAAATTATACAATTAGAAAAAAGACCAGGAAATCCCACTTATTTATGCCAATTTCTTGAAAAAAAATTGGCGGTGTCCAGTTTTGTTTAAATACTGAAAGAGGCCATGACTTGTGGTGGTGTTTTTTTTTAGTTTTTTTTTTTATATTCTTAAAACAGTAACATAAAAAAAATAGTTTTGTGCTTGGTTGGCAAAAGAAAAAAACAATGATGCATGTTTAGATAACCAAGCGTGGACATCTCGTACTAAAGGTAAATAACTCAAGGGGGCAAAGTCATTCACCCTCGGGCTCATGCTCTTAGACTCGTGACAGATCGTACAGCTGGCAAGTCTCTTTTTTTTTTTCCTTTTATCGATGACATTCTCTTCTTGTTTACACTTTTTTTTTTTCCTTTTTTTCTAAATGTGCATTTGTGTTTTTTCTCCCCGTCACATTATCTCTGGTCGTTTCCGTGTGAAGTAGTAGCTTAAGTAGTACCTTTACTAAGTACTAGTTGGCCATAACTGGCTGGAATTGCTGGTTAGAATACTGCATGTTGTTCAAGCTGAAATTCAAGCCATCCATAAGGGACTTGTCGTTAAGGCCACCGTAGGCCGCAAACATGTCGAAGGCATTGCTGTACTGCAGCGGGCTCAGGCTGAGAGAGCTGTCCCCGGGGAAGAGGGCGCTCTGGCTGCCCTGGCCCTGAAGGCTGGGGAACACAAACTCCTTGGCGTTGGGGGACAGGGCTGAGGGCTTCTGGTGCGGCTGCGGCTGCACGCCGAGGCCCAGCCCGTACAGAGAGTGCATGGAGGTGGAGATGGCTTTCTGTTTCAGGAGACTGTTCACATTCAGGCCCAGGTTGGTGGGAGAGGTACGGGCCACCTTGTTCCCAGCACTGCTGGCGCCGCCGCCGCCGCTGCTGCCGTTGTTGTTGTTGTTGTTGGTGCGTCCGCTGCTCTTCATTTTAGTGGAGCCGAATTTGGTGGCGGCAAAGGTGGCCGTCGTGAAGGTTAAAGGCTGCGTGGAGCGGGGCATGAAGGTGGGGCTGACGGCGGCGGAGTGGCCGAAGGGAGGAGAGGGGGAGCTGGAGCCGGGGGACGCCCCGCTCACAGGCTCGCTGATGGGCATGAAGACCTGCGCGTCGGGGTTGAAACTGTTCTTGATCTCCTTGTCCAGATCAAGCCCCCCGCTGTTCGCTCCACTTTCATTGCTGTCGTCGACGTACAACACCTTGACCGGCCCCTTCTCCCCGATCTGATAGGACACCTCGAAGGGGTCGATCCACACGCTGAGGTCCTGCGGCAGGTTGTTGCGGACGTCGTCGATGTCCAGCCCGCTCTCTTTGGCCGCCTTCTCCACAACCGGGTCCACCTTCTCCCCGACATGGATGCATCTGAATCCAGAGCCCTTGTATGGCTTGTCCGGGTACCAGTGTCCCTCGTACTTCTGCTTCAGCTGCCTCTCCAGCTCCTCGCCGAAAATGTTGACCCTCCGCCTCGGGAGCTTGTTGTACAGGTAGGAGATGATGAAGTTGAGAGCTACTTGGATTTCAAGCTGCATAGCTGACTGCTGACGTCGACCGGGTGCGTGAAGATTCGATGCGTCTGACCTTGAGAGTGTCCACTGGGTCTGCTTTGTTTATCCGTGGTTAACAAGAGCAGGGATGGCGAAATAACCAGAAGTCGAAACAAAAAAACAGTTCCAAAGCAAAGTGCTGGTTTTTGTAGAAGTGGTGTCCTTCTACAGGGTGTGATAATTGTTTTCCTGCAAGAAATCAAAGAAATAAAAACATTGTTAAAATAAAAAAATAAAAAAATAAAATCACATTTAAATGTTAAACTTTAACACTGGTATGCTGAACATTCACAACGACGGATCTGTTCAGGTCATCGCTCCTTTTGGCTGCTTGACAGCACTTCCGCTGACGTCACAGAGGTAGTGCAAGTGATCTTTAATTATTAACGGGTCTGTCTGAAGTACGAGTGCTTTTTTTTTTTTTTTTTTTTACAGTTTTGACTGCTGCGAGCTCGGATGTTGAACGTCACACCGCAGGACAACAAAGCTGTATTTCACAGCAACAACCAGATTGGATGAAATTTCGCAGCTTGTATATGAATACAGATCCCTGTGTTTACCATCGAGTTAGTTTTCTAATTAATCTGCAGGAAATTGTGAATATTTGATTCATCTGACTCTAATAAAAGCCGGTGTTGAGTAGACAGACCTCGCACTAGGACTCGGGAATCCTGTTACATAACAGGCTGCTAGATCTCCTCCATACAGCAGGACGAAGGAGGCGACAGGCAGGTTTGTTGTTTTTATAAATCAGGGGAAACGGTCAATACGAGCGGAGGAAATGCCTCGTCAACAAGGCAAACTGCAGGATAAGTTAGCGAGGAGAGCGTTTCGGAGGATTGTCAAGCTTACAGTCGTGTCACTGTGGCTGGAGTGTTACGCGTAAAGCACAACAGATTAGTCGGAGCGCGTCAACGATTACAAACAATGTCGAAATGAAGACTTAACCCACTGTGGCTACACCCATATGTTTGGCAGCTGCACACAGAGAGACAAAGACGACACGTTAAACGGATGAAACGTAAATGTCACACACGTTGCAGCTAAATTCAATTAAGTCGTCGTCTTAAGAGAGAGGAGAGCTGGGGCTGAGGGAACCCGTCTGTGAACCAAACCCCGCAGCTCTCAGGAAGAAAAGCTTAAAGTTGATGTATTGAATCATCTATGGAGGAAAAGCATCCACACGGGACTGAAAAAAAAAAAAAAGGCATCATTTATCGCCTCTCTGATGAATACTGGCCCCCCCAAGAACAGAAACCAAGAGGAGATTCCTGACGATTGCGAAATGGCTACAGGTCCTGATCATGGACTGTAAATATTAAAGTCCTGCTTCATTTGATCGGTTTCATCAAGTTTAACGGGGATTTTAATGACAATTTCGCAGAATATGCACGACTCTTATCATTATAAAAGCATGTAGGACACTGACACGTAGAAAAACAAACAAATAATATATACAATATGGTGATATCGCGACAGCTGACGCATTTCGAGACATTTTTGTCATTATTCTTCCAGGAAGAATTTAAAGGGCATATATTTGTATCGCATACACAAACCATATCTCTTTTATTTCTATATGTCTGTCTCTCCCTCACACACACCCCTCCCTAAGTTCGTGGACTGACGCAGCAAATCAGCTTATGAATACATCCACAGTACGACAGCAGGCAGAAAAAGGACGATTCAATCAAACACACAGCACAGAGCAACAGAAAGAAAGGCAGAAGGAGATACTTACTTTGTGTAAAAAATAAAGATTCTCAGTAGTTCTGAAGTACCGTTTTGTTAGTGCAAATAGAAAATGAAGTATAAATACTTTCTTCACATAGAGTATAATATCAACGTTACAAAAAAAGTATTCCAGTACATGAAGGTTTCAGAGGATTGGCGTTGGTTGGTTTTGCTTCGGTTTCTGTTTTTAAATGTTTGTTTTTTTTTGTCCTCCTCTTTTCAGCAGGCTTGCAGAGTAGCTCCCTCCTTCTCGGGAGTTTTGCAACTTCGTCCCCCTCCTGATGCAGCGTCGCCTGTATTTATAGCTTTCCTCCGCCATGGGCACGAGGTGGGCGGTGATGCGGCTTCAGAGGTCAAAACAATACGAGCGGCGCGGATTGGTCCGAAGGCGCAAAGTCCCGCCCCCCCCCTGCAGCCGTGCGCTCATTGGGCGACGGGCGCCGTCGATCAGAGACATATGATCCTGTGAAACGGGAGAGACGCCTATGATGAGCGTCCTGCGTCAGAGATAACCTAGGTCTGTGGTGACAGCGAAATGCCAAAGTAATTAATGTGGAGAAAGAAACGGTGTTATATAAAGAGATATCCTGCTCGTATGGCCAAATAAATACTTTTATCAGTTTGAAAATATTTTGTATCAGAAGTGTTGCCATCATAACTTTCTCTTCTCTAAACATCCTGGATCATTTAGGATGCTCTGATCGTCGTAAGTGATCAAAAATATGGAAATTTAGCTTTAAATGTATATGCTTCTGCTCTGTATCATGACATGCTTCATTTTAAAGCTGTGCAGTGTCACTCAGCAGAGGCATCAGAGCAGACATTTAAGCGATTATAAAGTCTTTTTTGTTTTTATGTCACCCACTCTTCCATTTAGGACCTTCGTGTTTCGTGACCTGCCAACGGAGAAAAACTGCAGGAGCTGTGATGAATGTTACATTTCAGCCATGAGAGGAGATTCCCTATAGCGGAACAATACAGCTGGCAGCAGTGTGGGTGGTGCTGAATGCTATCTGCGCGCTGATTGGTCTAAAACGGGGCAGGAGCCCTACGGTGAATGGTGTGCCCGTATCCAAGGTGCTGATGTAGGCTGCGCACGTCATCGCTCGGCTGCACGCACGCTGTTGCCAAATTTAAAGTGCACTAACACACACCGAGGTGCATGCACATGCTATGAAGTCATTACTGTGCATTGTCAGAGTAACCCAACACTGCTGTTTGTCTTGGAAAAGGAAATAGTAGTAGGTTGTGCACAGTTTATTTTTAACCCTTTACACAACAATTTAATATATTGTCTCCTTATTATGAATCTCACTGAACAATGTAACAAAGCAAAAAACTAGGATAGATAAATAGATATAAAATATGAATTTATGCATTTTGAAACCTAATTCTGGTTATTTAAACATTAGCCATTTACAAGCAAAATCATTTAGACAGAGGGCTAATAGGTCAAAGGTTTTGGAGTTGATCCAGCCTGCCCTTTAATATAACTGTGCCCGATCAAAGTATGTCCACTAAGTGACTGACCACTCAAGTGGAAGTATCTCATAATGTGGTCAGACACTTTCCAATTTTCCTCTTTTATCTTAATCTTAAGCAATAAAGATAAACAACATTTCACACTTCTATCTCTGTAGGCAGCACCGTTGCCAGGATTTCTGGGCCCCATAAGAGATGTCACATTTGGCCCCCTGAGCCTCAGCCCAGCCTGTTATATTGCTAAAATAATAATAATAATAATAATCTATTACAAACCCATTTTGAAGCTTTAAATTAATGTTTGTCAACATTTTCTGCCTTCAATACTTTTTGTGGATTTTTAAAGGACACAAACTTTTATTTTAATAATGAAACTATTAAAATATTATTATAAAGTACTGAAGCTTTTAAAAAAGATGTGTAAAAGAAGATGTAGTCCACTCCCCACCTCCACCCCCATCGTCAGACATCTACAATAACAACCTGAATTGGTCGTTGAATGCAGTTTCCCTCAGAAGAATAAGGTTGCAGCCCTCGCAGTCTGTTTTGCAGCCGCATGCTGAGATAATCTGCTGGGCTTATTCCAACCCCGTAATATCTAAAAAAAAAACAGTGTCCAGGTTTCAGATCACCATGAATATATCCCTTTAACTCTTTTTCTATTCATATCCGTTGATGACATTCAGCGTGAGCCCTCTTTGCTTTTGTCATCACGGCAGCTGCGCCTGCTGCTGTTGGATCTGCTCGGCCCTGCTGACAGAACACACTTTTAGACATTCTTCAAGCACTTACATTTTGCCAGGCGGAGTCATGTGCTTGTTTGGTTCAGCCGTGAATGTGTGCGAGAAAGGGCTCCATTAGAGAGTGCAGATGCATGAGACAGACTATAGATCAGACGGTGGTGGTGGTGGTGGTGGTGGTGGTATGGAGGGGAGTTTATATATATGCTTTGACATTGCCCCATGGATTCAGATTCACTATCAAGCCTGGAGGTGAAGTGGGTGGGAGAGAGTGTGCTGGCTGCGACTGCCACAGTCCTGGCAAGGCCTTCTGGGTTGTTTACTGTAAATGGCTCGGCTGAATCCAAAGTCTCACGTCCTCTAGGATCAAACGCCATTGTGCGTTTTATGCTATGTTCACATATAGATATGTCTTGCACTTTTAAGTGTGCATGCTGTCGCCCTTTTTGAGTTTGGAACAAAGAGCCGCTTCTCTACAGAGCAAGGTCAGCGGCCATAATGAGACATGTTAAGACTGCTATATTGTCTTAGGGGGTAATCCTCTAATGTATCCTCTACTCACTGCCTCTTCTGTCGCTTGTGCTTATGAAGGAGTGTAACACCCTAAGATCTCTAATCCCCCCCCCCACTCCAATCAGCACTTTAGTTGGAATCTGTGCTTTGACTCCAGGAGTGAGAAATGTGGGCGGAGGGAGAAATGAAGTTAAATGAGTAATTTGCCAAAAAACAAAATCAGACTCATGAGGGGTTTTTTAGTTCAGCTGGGTTGAATGAAAACAACAAAGTCCACGCAGGCAATTTTCCCTGAGTTAAGAAAGCAGAAAAAGAAGGTGTGGGGGTTTCCTGATTATGCGTTTACACCCCTGCGAGTTAAAGGTCACCTTCAGAAGAACGCTGCATTTTTAAGAAACATTTGTCCTCGAGCTTCCAAAATCAAATTTGATTTTGCCCTGACAACAGAGCAACGAACAGAGGCTCTGACATAAACATCCAGCCTCCTGTGATAGGACCGTATACAGAATAATGCTCAGCAGCAGCAGCAGCAGCACGTGTGACGGAGCATCATAAACAGCTTCCTCCTGAGCTGATGTGGGAAAAAGGCAGGTTTAAGGAAGACACAGCCTTTCTAAGGAACAGAAGTCGCCTCTGTCTTTTAGGCTGCAGATTCATGAACATTTCGCTGCACTGTGTTTATTTTCTCTGTTTCACTTGACAGTATTGACACATAAACAGAAGAAGGGCGACTGACACAAGCAGAGGAGGATTTTTCACACACTTCCACGTCTGCCTCCTCTCCTCCTCCTCCCCTCTCCTTTTTATCCCTCCCCTCGTCCCTCCGCCCTCCCTCTTCCCTGGCTCAGACGGAGAGAGCCTTTGACGTCACCGCTTGTTATTACTTAACACAACTCTGCAGAGCACCCTGGGCTCCTCGTAATAGACAGATGCTCTGCTTTGCCTTTGAAGAGTAAATGAGGCGGCGGGTGAGACAGGCAGCGAGGGAGACAGGGGAGGAAAAGGAGAGGAGGACTGTGTGGCTGCTGCACGGGCCACTGAGATCTTGGTGTACTTTTTGATTCAAACTGCCAAAATGAAGTGTTCAAAAGTGTTCTCTAAGTAAAATAAAAGAGTGCTGATTACTGACATTGTGATATATTAAAGAATGAAATCAAATTATTTAGTTTTTCTGCAGTTTTCGTTGGATTACTGCATGCACTAAAAAAATGTCTTTAAGAGGAAAAACTGAACTACCTGGAACTGTAGAAAAGTATCTAATAATATGCATGAGATTTTTTGCAGAGATTTTAAAATTCAAGACAGCTGGGATCTTATTGTTTTATTGTCCATAAACAAGAACCTGCTGTTCCCCATGGACATGCCACATTGTGACTACTCTAGTAAGAATGTACGGTATGTGTAGATAGTGATACGTTGTGAGCTTTTTAACACTTACATTGGCTGACAAAAGGCAACTGACCTGCGATGAAATGTGCAGAGAATTCAGAAAAAACAAAACAAATAGAAGTCTCCAAAATAAAAGCAACAAATGACAGAAACATGTTGCAAAAACAACTTCATTAACACCAAACGCATTTCAAATACAGGAAGGATACAAAGTCAAAAAGATACATTTTAAAGGCTTTATAAGTGATTTTTCACACTTGTAATAGAAATCAAGAATATCCTCTGAAAATAACTCTGTGAGTCATGACTGTCTACAATGAGTGTAACACCCGAGTCCCACTGTCTGTGATGTTTTCAGAGTTTTCAGAGTCCTATCTTCAGTTTGTTTACATCGCTCAGACGGCCAGCTGACTCCTCCCCTCTTGTATAAAAGTTGTTTAATTGAGGGACTAGAGAAAAGAAGAATAACATACTGTACTCACTGTTTAACTGTGTTTCTAGATCACGCTCATTTCAGGTAAATTTACATGCAGTGTGAAGATACGAGCATAATAAAGATCGCTAGCATTAGCATGCTAACACAACAATGCAGCGCAACTTGTTTTGGTTTCATGCTGGTGCTCAAGGGCGACATCTGCTGGATCAAAAAATCGCATATAAAGCCTTTAAAGAAACATCTGCATGCAGAAAAAGCCAGTTGTCGTCAGAGGTGCTCCAGGCCTGTAGGGGGCGCTCTGAGGAAGAGTTGATGAGAGTTGATGAGAGAGAGCGAGGGAGTCTAGAAACTGAACATGTTGTTTGGATGGCAGAGAAGCAGTTTGACAACAGAGAATGAAGTTAAAATCACTGCAGCTTGGACATTTAAAGCGAGATGAGACACCTGAGGGGTGGGGGGATCTGTTGGGGGAGAAGGAGACGGTGCCAGCAACCTTTAGTTTTCATTCAGTATAAAAACTGAATATTGAATTTCTCAAACGCTCTCGTCTTGACCTTCAAAGAACCCGTGACCATAATCATTCTGTTACTGATACATGAAATGACCTCGCTGGTATGAAATCTCATTAACTACATTTCACGATTGATTGAGTTTTTACACCGTTTTTTTTAACGACCCTTCCAGGGACCGACCGACTGTAGTTTTTTCTTATGTAACAACGTTTAAGGCTGCACATTAAACGTCGTGCATCACCGGCCTGCAGTGAGTCACCCGCCGTGCATACAAATGCAGGCTTTACATGCCGCCATGTATGTAAACACAGAGGTTGTGTTATGAGTTGTCACGGCAGCAGCGTTAAGGACTTTTTTCTCCTGCAAAGTCGTCTTCATAAACCCTGCGAGGATGTTACATAATTCATCCGATGGCGGACCACAAGGAGCATGCAGCGTCGATAGATCAGCTCGAGATTTGCAGAAAAGAAGAAAAAGAAAAGAGTTTGAAGTGCACAACAGCTTTAATAGCGTTAAATTGATTTCTATTGATCTATTGTTAAGCTTTTAAAACACAGATAAGAAAGTTTGAATAGATGAGACATGTTTGTAAATGAAAACCTTGTGACTCCTGCTTGAAAATGATCTTAATAAGCAGCCGTTCTTGTGTACATTCTCTTATCCCTTTTCTTACACTTTGACCTTGTAGTACACCTTAAACAATAGCTGCATGCTTCAAATTTAACCCCCGGGCTGAGGAAACACAAATGTGTGGTAAGTGGCAGACATACACACACACACATGCACAGAACAAGTCAGCTGCTGTTTACAGTATGTCTTCAGTACTGTAAGTTCTCAGACTGTCACATGAGTTCTTTTTAAAGCTCTTCTTCATCTCGCATCTCTCCTCATTCTATTGCTCGTGTGTGTTGTCTGTGTGCACTCAACCGAGTGTAACCACACATACACACATCTCCAAACCCCTCAGGTGTCTTTGCACATAAACGACCTACAATGACAGGGCAACACGTCGATCCCCGAAGGAAAGTAAGGATCCACGAAGTAATAATAAAGACGTGGACAGAGGAGAGAAAGGTGCTGAGGTATTTTTGGACTCATCTGTTGCACTAACAAGCACATCACTCTGTATACTTTAGTGCATGACTGATTTTTTTTTTCTCCAACTTTAGCGACAGCCCACTGGTACATTTTCTGCATGAAGTCGGGGGGGGAACTGGTGTGAGAACACAGCAGAAAATATCCAGGAAAATTCACAGCGAGTGAGCGGGACAGGGTTCTTCTTCACTTTTTTTGTTGATATTGTGAATGTATCCAACTATACACACATAATTGACATAGAGGCAAAACAATCTAATTACAGCGTGGGACTGTGTTCCTTTGTCTGCTACTTCTGAATCCTTCTTACTAGGTTACTTATTATGTCTTTTCTCCTGAGATCCCCCCCCCTCTCCTCCTCCTGCCTGACAGTGATAGTCTCCCGCTGTGAGGGACATGTGTGAACAAGCAACTCAAGAAGATTTCAGCTGCTGCCTGAAATTTTATAGACATTTTGTGGAGTTTTATTCTGGTGAAAGGAGTTGTTGTTTCTCATTAAATAAATCCTTATGCTCATGTTCACGTGAGGTAAAAATGCTAAACTCTGTGAGTGTTGTTTTCGGTTAAGATCTCTGAGTATATATCAGTCCCTTTATTTTCTCTGTAATATTTATCTTGAGTTGAAACTCATCCAGATTGTTTGCTGGATTCAGGTTAGACAGATTGCAGTCCGTCACACCTGGTGTCAGAATGTCTCTTGAGGGTCCCACTTGGTTGAATTTTAATTCCCTGCTCAGCGGGTCAGAAAACAATTCTCTAAACCAGGACCTGCACTCAAAAATCAAAACATGATGACAGACTGATCTCTTCTTATTTTTGGCTTTCCACAAAACTTTCTGACATCTGTCAGCGAACACTAAAAAACTATTTCATTTCCCGCGCACATTTGTCCTCCCTCGGCCTCCTCCAAATTAGGAACTAACTGCTCGTGCATCCTCCCTCATGGGTGAATTCACACCACGCAGAGTTGTTTACCTCTGAAGTGATCAATTAAGACGCACTTTAGTGCTCAGCGTGACTCTGCGAGGTGTTGGGAAGCTATAGTCTTTTTATGCTGCAGGAAAAAGGTGCGATGTTGAGAAGAGTGTGGAAAAAGGAAACCCAGAGGTATAAAGTGACAGCTGGATGTGAGGACGTTCAGGAAGAAAGGAAGGAAAAGAAGACAGTTGTTCCCATGAGGGCGGGAGAGAGACCTACAGCGAGAGAGAAAGATGAGGGGGGAAAGAAACTCAGACAGAGAAGAGAAAAATACGACAAGAACACTGATGACAGGAAAAAGATAATCCAAACAAAACACCATGCAAGATAACTTACAATTCATTCAGTTCATCACTGACTGACATTTTTTTAAATACAAATTCAGCAGACTGATGACCACCTACTGACAGCAGATAGAGCCCCTGATAAGAAAAACACTGCAGGCGGTTTTGAAGGCAGCAGAGTCGGATTCACTCATCATAATTCAGAATAGAAATGACCCAGGAAAAGACTCGACGTGCAATTAGGATTCACAGAGAGAAATGAAAAGTAAACAGCAGGGGCCGTCTGCGGAGGAGTGTGCCTGACGGACGAGAGGAGAGATAGAGCGTGACGACAGAGGAGGACGAAAGAAAGGAAGAAGAAAGAGGGGAATACTAACTCCACTGTGGTGTTTAAACTGCTCTGTATTCATGGCTGTGGAAAAAATACTTACATCAGGCCAGGTCTCACATTCAAGTAATGACACCCCTCTCTGCTAACCTGCTGCATTTAGACTTGTGTGTGCATGGGCAATTCAGCTACAGAAGCCCTCAGTGGACATCGCTCCATGCATTTTATTTCACTCTGTTTCACCGTTCTTGTTTTCTCGAGATCTCAGCTTATTGATTTATATTCTCGAGAACACGGCTGAAATGAAGTTGTTATCACATGAAAAAAACAGTGTTTTTATCCCCAGATAATTTATTTACCATCACAAGAAAACAGAGTTAAATAAAATGTATCGATGAATGTCTGCTAAGGGCTTTCGTATTCAGGAGCTGACACAAATGAAATGAAGAAGTCATGCACCAGCAGAAATCTCATCTACCTACAAAATGAGATTCTGCTTCTTAGATCGCTCAATAAAACATGAAATGTTCTAGTTATGCTCTTGCTCAAAGAAACAGCTCAAGCTGTCCTCTGCACTTTCATATAGACAAACCTGTCGCTCTTTGTTTACAACCACATGTTTATAAGAAGCATGAACTCACTCAACTAAAGTATGCTAAAGGCTGCTACTCTCTGAGGCCACACAACAAAGTGTTCCTGAAAAGCAAGTCTGTGCTGAATATGCAAATGTGGTCCCACCTCAGGGACGCATATGATGTGGCTAACAGGAACCCCTACAAGGAGGGTAATGACAGTATCTGTGTGTGTGAATCCAGCATTACTCTTGTGTTTTTTATACTCTCTTTGATGACGCACAACACTGAATTATTGACCAACGTAATCAGGCCTGATCCTAAAATAACAACACTTCACTTTGTATCCAGACTGGATTTTTATTGTATTGTTTTTGGTTAAAATGTTTTTTTGATCCAGCAGATGTCGCCCTTGAGCACCTGCATTAAACCAAAACAACTTTGCATTGTTGTGTTAGCATGCTAATGCTAGCGATCTTTAGTATGCTCGTATCTTCACACTGCATGTAAATTTACCTGAAATGAGCGTGATCTAGAAACACAGTTAAGCAGTGAGTACAGTATGTTATTCTTCTTTTCTCTAGTCCCTCAATTAAACAACTTTTATACGCCGAGGGGAGGAGTCAGCCGGCCGTCCGAGCGATGTAAACAAACTGAAGATAGGACTCTGAAAACTCTGAAAGCATCACAGACAGTGGGACTCGGGTGTTACACTCATTGTAGACAGTCATGACTCACAGAGTTATTTTCAGAGGATATACTTGATTTATATTACATTTAAGTGTGAAAAATCACATATAAAGCCTTTAACCTCGAGGCCCAGAAAAAAAAGGCAGACGAGGGGCCAACGGGTACAAAGCTGAACACCGCAAAAACTATAGGGCGAGGACCGAGCATCTCCTTTGTGTCACAGGGCCTTTAAAACCTACAGCTGACGTTTTACCCACTCGGATTAGAGGTGGTTCTGTTGGTTCATATTCCTCATCTATCTCCACATCACCGGCTGTCCTGGGATGAGTGATAAGAGTGGGAACAGTATGCCTTTTGCAATACCCCTGATGATTTCATAAGAACAATGTACACTCCAAAACTTAACTCACAGACAGAAGGTACAAGAAGTCATTGTCTAAATTTTCTGTAATGTAAAAAAAAATGTTCAAATCTCTTATTTGTATGTAAATCTGGATGTTTACAATTCTGTTTTAAAAATGTATCATATGTGATATTTTTTCCAGGAAGGATTACACATGGAAGGACATTCGATGTGATAACTGAAGCTCCGGGTACACGACTCTTAACACAAATCTTTATCTCACCCCGGGGACTTGTGCATACTTTGCCCTGTGGAGCATCTGGTTGGAGGAGACACAATGTACCACATTCACAGTCCATAAACACAGCTGCTGTGCTGCAGGGTTTCCACATATCCTCCCCTTCTTTGTTAAGCATACAGGCTGTGTGTGTGTGTGTGTGTGTGTGTGTGTGTGTGTGTGTGTGTGTGTGTGTGTGTGTGTGTGTGTGTGTGTGTGTGTGTGTGTGTGTGTGTGTGTGTGTGTGTGTGTATGTGTGTGTTTGTGTGAGGTGACAGGTCTATGTTAGATCTCCTATTAGCTTAGTCACACACGTACATATTCACATGCACATGCACACACACATGTTCAGACTGTGAGAACATCGAGTGACTCCCGGCTGCTCATGGCTGTACCTGTTTTAGAAACAGATATGGTATCACTGGAGAGGCTGATGCATAGTTAAAATGAGTACAGCACATTAACCTTTTCTTTATTTAGCTCCTGCGCCGCGGAGTAAACAAGGTGAAAAACAATATCAGATGAACTGACGGGACATGAATGAGAAGCAGGATGCAATTTGAATGTCCTATAAGGGGGAGAGATACGTTCAGGCATGAGAGCATAGTGTCCCTCAGAGACAATTACAAAAAATCTCTGAATTTACAATATTGTGATTTCATTATGCACATGATAATGGGAAAACATGCTGAAGAGGCCCAGTTCTGTACGGTCAAGTTGAGTGTGTTGACATGCTCTCCATTATCTCTGTTCATGCGCTGCTTACTTACAACAGCCTTGCATCAATTCTTAAACTGGAAGAATGTGGAAACCTTTAATATACAGGTTTAATACTGATGGGTAGATCCTGTTCAGTATCACTGGCAATGTGGATTCAGTGGCTTTGTTTGTTTGGTAAATACATTTAAATTTTAATCAATTCCTCAGGATCAAGACTATTTTATTCCCCTTCACCTGTGTGAGTTCTCACTTTAAAAATGAATGGACGAAGCCTGAGTGACGTCATCCATCTGTTCCAACTTAACGACAGGCTGAGAGCTGGAGCTGAGGCGGGTTTTTAAGCCTCTTGACAAACCGTTACATCGCGCCCACCTGTCAACTATGGATAACACGTATCATTCTCGAAATCAAATGAAATTTAGAAAAAAATCTGTTTGTGACTTTCGGTGTTCCTGCAGCCAGCCTCTAGTGGACACTCGATGAACTGCAGGATTTTGCACTTTCGCATTCTGCTTTGCTCTGAAGTCTCAAAGTAGCCCCCAAACAAAGCTCTGTGTCCAACACTTCCACACCTCTCTCTGCCACAAAATGAAGCACAACGCTTGCTCTTCACATACAGAAGCTTGTCCTCTGTCGTCTGAAATTGTCCTCTGAGGCCAGAGGTGGAGACGAGCTCGTTGAATCAGTTACAAATGCCCTTCGATCCCGAGTGAAATACAGTGTCACCAACCCCCACCCCACAAGTGTCCTCCATGTCAGTGGGACAGTCGTATCGGGTCTCTTGTCCTGACCTTTGCCTCTACAACACACATACTATCTCACACACACACACTCTCATACACACATTTTTTTTGACATAATGGTGCCAGAGATTTCATCTTTGGGAACAACTGGTGACTGCCGTGGAGGAGGTTAGAGGGACTCTCTGAACATGTGACGACAAGCTTTTGGTTTCTGTAGAATTTAAACAAAGTCACAGAAAATGAAACTTTGCTTTCTCGAACTTCAATGTGGAATGTTTTTTCTTCTTATCACCAAAGTAAGGCTTGGAGCATGTCGTCAAGAAAGGTATAATCTCCATCTTTGGGCTGGGACATAGCTCAACCCTAACTTTTCTAACACAACTGTTTCTGACACATTTTAGCATTTCAACGTCTATCACAGTAGCGACAGGTCGTGTGCAGTCAGGATGGTGGCGGCTGAACTTCAAACCATGATGTGCATGTCTCAGCATTTTATCTGCTGATGCTTTTAAAAGGGCCCTAAAAACCCACCTTTTTAACAAAGCCTTCTGCTTGTGCTTTTAGTTTCATTAGTTGCTTAGTTGATGAAATTTGTTTTTATTTCTATTTCATTTTTTTCCTGTAGCACTTTGAGATTTTTTTGCAAAAATGTAAAGTGTGTTCCAAATTAAATGTATTATTATTATTTTTATTATTATTATACTGGTATGTATGTCGCACCTGTATAGGACGCAGCCCACTTTTCAGAGGAAAATTCGTTCGTCTTATACCCTGATTTTATAGTAAGTGATTCATTTTTCCTTTCATATTTTACATATTATAATGAAATTAAAGATTCAGGCACACAGAAGCTTCTGGGTTTTAGGAGGGGACCAATTATTCTGTGTTTACACAGATTTATCCAGCGCTTTATTAAATGTTTCTGTCAGTGATTTATTCTTTTAATAATTAATTTTCTATGGTCTGTAAATGTGATTTTAAAGACACGCCCTGCGTGTTGTTGATGATAAAAGTATATGAAGCACATGTTCCTATCAGTGTTTGCTCGACAGAATTAAATGAACAACATGATTCATTTATTCATTAACCATAAAGCCGGAGAGCACACTGCCCTGCTCTGTCTCTCCTCCTCCTCCCGTCCTCAAAGTAATAATAACTCATTTAAAAACACCTGAGTTGATCGTGTTATTAGCGCGTTGACGTAACTCCGATGTGTTTACAGCAGCGAGAAGCACAGTGGAGGGGTAGCTAAATAAAAAAAAGCTTCTATTTCACAAAGCACCTCCTCATCCTCCTGTCTCCTGTTTGCATTCACCTCCACACAAACAAAACTCCCTTTTTAAAAGGCAGAGCACACAAGCAAACAGTGATGTCACGGTCACCATGGTAACTATTCTCACGCCTCCCCCTCCTCCCTCCCTCCCTCCTTCCCTTTCACCCTCTTTGATCCTCTAAATCTCCTCAGAAGGAGAGTGACAGCCCATCTGTCCGTCTCTCGGATACGCTCTCCTGCTAACACACCAGCTGCATTGTGCGACTCCAATGTCGCCAACAATAATCGACGATCGCGTCATGTCCGGCAAAGGCTGAAGAGACCGCGGGGTCACTGGGATGAAAAAGCAAAAAAAAGATCCCACTCTCTTCTCCATTCATCATGACCTGAACACAGGCGGCTACTCTTCACACCTCTTCAATTGTTCTCTGCTAAAAAAAAAGAATAATGTTAAGAAGAGAAGGGGAAAAGGAAGCATCTTTAGTATGCATTTGAGGGAGGGGCGAGGAAGGAGACATCGGCCTCTGAGATGGATGAGATAAGAAAGGTGTTGTGATTGATGAAGGCAACAACCAGCGAACACTTCACACAGGCAAAAAAAGAGAGAGAGAGTAAAAGAGTCTTCACAGAGATACTAACTTTGACTACGTCCTCCAGTAATCATCTCTCTGCTCTGTATGGGAGGCAGTCTCCAGGTTTCAATGCAATTTCCAAGACAAAGGTATGCAAACTTTTGAGAAGTTGCAAAAAGAAATGCAAATGAAGCCTGTTTCCATACCGAGGAGTCAAAAAAAAAAAAACATGGCTCTTTGCAAAGCACTATTCAGAGGAGGTTGCAAACTGGATAAAAAAATAGTTTTTATCAAATCCATTAAAAGGGTCGGATCGGTACACTTGGCACTCCAACAGAAGGGTATCGCAAAAAGTAGGATCAGTCCGGGCCGGTCATTTTGGAAAATTTCCCAACTTTCAGCAGTGGGAACGCCTCAAAATGAACGTACCATACTGTGACGGATCGAACTGAAGCGCTTGGTGGAAACAGGGCTGAAGAGTAGAAACATGAGAGAGGTCCTCAGGGATTTGTGGGCAAGTTTGAAACTCCCTTAAACGGACATACATCAATCTGCTTTCCTGTGATAACGAGCACATTTAGGTTGTTTTCTCGAGATCTCAACTCACATTATCTCGAGGATAACAACGCTGGTTTCACCATGATCACAAAGATGTTTCTTGAGATCTCGAGGAAAAAGGCTGAAATTACATTATTATCATGTAAAAACCCAGAGGTAACGAAATAAATAAGTTGAGAAAACATCCTAAATGACACAGGAAACTGAGTTCAATTAAGTCCTTAGTTTCATTCTGTGTGTGGAAGAAGGTTAACCAGTTTTTGGGAATATAAAGGAAGATGTCGTAGACAGCAAGAAACAGGAGAATTGTCCCAGCAAGAAGTTTTAATCCTTCTTTTTTTAGACTTGATTCTAAATATAGAGTTCAAGATTTGCTCCTTAAATCTCACTATCCTTCAGAGTGAAGACGTTTACTCCCCAAAGCAAAGACTATTTCATCTTTATTTCTTGTATGTATGAATAAAGAAATTTGTGGGTTTAACACTCATGACATTATTCTATTATACGAGCCCCTACAGCGACTCTGAATCACTCAGAGAAATGTAGGAGGGGCATGTATAAGAGGATCACTATTGGCTGAGATACTGTGTAACATCAGCATTCTTTGTGATCCAGTGTTACCTCTTATGTTTTCTTGAAACAGCAGTTCCTCACAATTACACTAAAGTACGGTGCTCGGGTAAATAATCTACTTAACTTAAATCACGCTTTAAAGTGAGGCCGAACACAGAGTGTGAGCTGAGACAGCTTTGATACCCCCCCCCCCCCCCCCCCCCCGCCCAGAGAAGAATAAATATCAGAAATTATAAGTCATTCCCTCTTTTTATATTTCCACTTCAAAGATAAATGAAAACACCTGAGTCTGCGTTTAAAGGGGCGTCTCGATGCAACATTCATCAGACCTGATAAACCGTCCTGGGTCGTGTTTATCTGGAAACTCAGCCGGGATCTGCAGCTGCCTGTAGCTGATAATAGTAAGGACCTGCTGGCATTGATCACTCTCGTTCTCACACACACATCGGGTTATTATGTAAAGCACATGTTTATTTTTAGAGCGCTATCAGGGGAACGCCCACTCTCTCGCCCCCCCCCCCCCCCCCCCCCCCCCCCCCACCCTACCCCGGGCTCTGGGTTGTGGCAGGTTCCATCATGCGGGAGAAGAAGAACGTATGGATTACATGCTGTGTCGGCTCCAGGGGGGCAGACGGTGTGAGACTGAAGGTAAACATGTGACTATGTGATGTATATTTAAATGTAATATTTCACATGTTGACTGTTTGTCCAAAAGAAGTTTAAATCTTCTTATCCAGACTGAATAATTCATGTGTTAGTCATGGGAATCAAAAGTGAACAGCCCCAATGACAGGCTTTCACCCTTCATGCCTGTTGGTTGAATAAGTTTTAAACGGAGGCGAGGGTCATGTTGACAACAGAACGACCATCCAGAGGTCAGGTCTCGGTGGCCGCGGTTAAATCCTGTACGTGGTTATGTAACAGGAACAAACACTGACCTAGTTATTATGACACAACACATTCAAACATGCAATAATTGTTGTTTGTTTAATAAGGTTGTAAAGGGCATGACAATCCGAGGAGACCGTCGGGCGTCGGTCCAGCACCATTGCTACCCGTCGGCCCCCGTCTGCCTTTTTTTGGCCAATTTGACATCAGCAGTTGGTGAGAGGACTCTCTCTGATTGGCTGTTGGGAGGTTTCATTTCTCTCCAGCTCTCGACACAGGTACAGGAAAGCCCCAAATTAGATCTAATTTACAAAGCATATAGCGCTGATAATATTCAGGTGCAAAGACGCCCAAAAAGTTGCCCTGCTCTTTGAAGTCTCCTTCTCTTATGAGTCAGAATTTTTCTCCAAATGACTGCAAAATGGCGGACTTGAATTTGCACAAACAATATTCACACTTTGCATGTGTTTTGTGATTTACATCATGTCTTTGACTCATTTGCACAGGTCTAGCAGGCGCAAAAGGCCAAACAATTATTTTGTGAATCAGGCCATCAGACATGGAAAAGTTGATGCTGCTCCCAGCCAGGAATCACATGAACAGAATTTCAAAATAAAGTTCTGAAAACTTGTTTTGCAGTTGGATGCATTTTCACAAAAACTAACTCCTTTGCTGGCAAATTGGCTGCCAAAACCTAGACTCTGTGTGCCACTCCATTACACTTTTGAATTTAAACTCCTGAAGAGTTTGTTGAAAGAACAACTGCATCCATTTAAATACAACCATATTACAAAACAAGCGATGAAAACCGTTTGGTTCAGCTACCAAAACAATCCCAACATAACACATGCCCAGTTGAGTTCAGGCATGCATATCTCACCATCAGGCCCCCATTCTGCAGCCTGTGTCACAGACAAAGTCTCACAGCCTTTGATCAGCCCACTGTCAAACTCAGACTGACTGCCAGGACGGCCCCTCCTCTCACCACATCTTGCTCAATGGTCCCCTTGTTCAGAGGGGCCCTAGAAGTGAGAGTTCGTGGAAGCAGCATCTAAACTTGTTCCTTTGTGCATAAACATGGATGGATGGATGGATGTGGAAGGATGACAGTGTGTAGCAAGAGAGTAAACCAATGGAGGAGAGGTCACTGGTGGAGAGGTCCTTGTGAATAATCAGCTTGCATACAAATCGTGCAGAGCTCAAGCAGCAGCAGCTACCAGAGAGGGGACGAGCAACTGGAGAAGAGGAGCAAGTGGACTAATGATGATCACAATGAATGAGGCAATGAAAACAGGAAAGGCAGTAGTGCAAGATTTAATTGAGGTCCTACTGGACATTTTTTTAATTCAAGCGAGATCAAATGTGCTAAAGGTAACAGAGAGGAAGAGAAAGCATCGGAGTTGGAGACCTCTTGGATGGGGCAAATAGAGGAGCAAAGATGTTATAAAAAAGATGGATTTAGTCTCAGTGATGTCACCCATTGGTTACTGAAGGGGCGTTTTGAAGCCCAATGATGGCGGTCACCATATTGGAAATGCCGTCTCAAGCCAACTTTTGGTCACCCAAGTAACAGGCAGAGAGGTGGAGCTGACAAGCTATTTAAAACATTCACCAGCACAGTATTTGAATGCACAGGTACAAATACTGAATCACAAAATCGTGCAAAAAGGAGATACGATATCCCCCTTTTTCAGCTTTCTTTTTTATTGGCATGACAGCTCTTACATGAAGTCCACTTAAAGAAAGAGAATCTGACTTCAGGCTCATTCAGCCTCAGGTTGAAATACGAGAGGCCCATAATGACACGGCATCCTCAAGGACAACAAAGGGCCAGAGAAATGTGGCTTACCTCCAAGCTGCCCACACGAAAAACACAAGAGCAGATACAATCGATACAAAGATGGAGCTCCAAGGCTAAAAATATGTGCGGCCGAGCAGCCGGGAGGTGAAATTTGAGCAATAGAAGTTAGAAAAAAAGGGGCGACAACAGAGGTAGCATTCAGTGATCTGACAGCACAATCTCACGTTTCAGATACACCAGAGATCTGTTTACATCTTGACATCCACAGGAGAGGGCTTGATGCAACCACTGAAATAAGAAACTCCTGGTTTCTTACTAATAAGACTGCGTCAGATGAGCGACGAAAAGAGGAATCGGTTGATAATCAAAACTCAATTGGAAATACTGGATATGTTTCTGTAATGGTAAAAAAAAAAAAAAGACTTGCAAGATAGATATCTAATAGATATTAGAATGTAATGGGAGTCGTAGATCTTTCCAGCTTTTTTCCAGGATAGAATGAAAAAGATTCCCCTCGTTTATGTGGAGCTCTTTCTTGTATCCAATCATCTGCAGACTGTCACACGTTTAATACTGAAAACTGTCTCACACTCCCCTTACTGTTTTATTAGATCAAGCAGATTGGATTTTTGATCTTTTATTACACCTTGGTCAATAAAAAGAACAACAACATCAACGTGTGAACTGTGGACCGAATGATCTCTGAACTACTCGGTTTACCTGGAGTCTGTGTTGTACAGGTTTATTTTATATCATGTAAGACGTTAAATATCTCAATGGAGGGATGTTTGTCACACCGCTCATCGGGCAAAAAACACCAAATTCACTGACATTCATTTGTCAGAGGAGAAAAAGATTTTCTTCTTCAGAGCCCATGAATTAGCTTTCTTAAACGTCCACTTCAAAGTAAAATCGTCAGTCGGCAGTAACACAATACCGATCCAATCCTGAAATTTGAACTGAACTGTACTTCAGTCAGTTTTTCAATCAGGGGACTCCAGCAGCAGCGTTGTTCCAGCTCTGTAATTGCCTTCGGTCCCTCCAGCTGTCAGCATCCTACAGTTCATTCAGAGTGCGGCGGTTTCTCTCAAATCTGCAGGATGGACGAGCAGGTAGTGGATACACGCTGGCTGCTTGTTAGAAGTTCAGAAGTCTGGTGTGCAGGGATTGAAGAGATGAGAGGTTCAATCTAATCTTCAATCCTGTCTCTCCCTCTCGAACACTGGAGACATGGGGAGATGTGAGGAGAACTCAGACTACAGTTTCAGGACTATTTACTCCTGATTCATGCGGATCAGGGGCCCTTTGTCCGAGGCAACGTTTGGCCGAAATTTTCTGGTAATGTGAGAGCGTTACATATTTGACCTTTGACCTCTCAAACAGCTTTCACACTCATGTGGGCCACTGTGATGATTTGATTGAGATGATATTAACATTTGAGAAAGTCACACCCTAACAGCAAAAGAGAAAGAGAAGGTCAAGAGGTGAGTGATTCTGAGGATAACATTAGCTAGCATGTTACGTCTTACTGGAATAAATGAGACTAATCGCTCACCTCCAGTTCATTCTTTAGAAAATAAATCAGTGTTGACAGTCTCAACTGGTGCTTTCTATCATCATTTTCTTGCTGCTGCAGGTTGTAATTCAGTTTTTCATGGTTTAAACAAAGAACCTTGTGAGGAAAAATGCTGCTTCCCTCCGGCAGATGGAATAATCTATATTTTTACATATCTAAGTGATTGCCAACGTGTGTTATATTATATATAGGTTTGCAGAAGGATGAGAAGGATGAGAAGAATAAATGCAATTGACGGATAACGAGGATTGTTTTTAATCTCTTCACCGAATGACTCATTTCTCCCTCAAGGCCGATGGGTACATTTGTGTCTTCATGTCGTGCATGAGAAGATCACATCTGCATGAGAATATTTTACACGCTGTAATTGATTTCGAGGCTGTAAAAGTTGCCGATTTTTTTTTTATACAGCGCTGTCTCTGAAGGGCAACATCCTCCCACTGTCTGTTTTCAAAAAAGCCATGAAATGTCAACCTACACACCTTCAACAGCTGCTCAGAGTGCATTCAGTACATGTCTTTACACACACGTACACAGCACCACATGCCAAATGATGACGAGAGCAATGCTTAATGATGATGGTATAGTCTCCTTTAGAGGGAGGATACTTGGAGTCCAAAATAATGTGCCATGTGTGTGCAGCAGCATGGGGGTCACAATGTCATTTATCCTGGAGATTATTTCATTTACCGCCCCCGGCCCGGCTGAATCACTTATTACATCACAGTCCACCTTGTCACCAAGGACACGCTAATGACGCCATTAAACAGGAATGAGAAATCCTGCAGTGTGTTGCTGCTGCCTCCAAAGTGTGTGTTTGGTCGCTCTGTGTGTTCTTGAGTTTGACACCCTACAGCTGGAGAGTCTTTCACAGACGTTATTAGACTTTTCTATCATCCTCTCACCAGAAAATGTATCCAATATTGACTTTGTTCCCCTCGGTGAACAGCAGCATAGATGCTCTTTGCACAGAGTGATGATGATCCCCAGCTGTGGTACAATATGCTGCGAGACGGCCTGAGTCATCACTGTGGCAAATTTGAAACCCACACCATGTGTATGAAAGAAAGTGTCACTCTGACTCTTTTGCAGGAAAAGAGCAGTTTGGTGGCACCGTGACCCCTGGAGAGATGTCGATCTTGGAAATTGACATGGTTTGTAAATCTCAATATTCAATTAACTTTATAACTCTTTCAGCTACAGACATCCAGACACTCTGCTCCTCCAATGACTGGACTTTCTCTTTCAAACTTTTTAAGACACGGCGGAAGAGTACTGAAAAGAGTACTGCACAGCTTCGGATACTACAACATGTGTAAGGAGGACATATCCACAATACTAATGATTGTGGAATCATTACATTAATATGTTGGATAGCAGGCTCAATAAGACAATTTTCTTTGGAGTAAAGTGCAGAATTCTCTTTAGGCTACACTTTCATGCTG
This sequence comes from Labrus bergylta, assembly GCF_963930695.1. Taxonomy (NCBI): domain Eukaryota; kingdom Metazoa; phylum Chordata; class Actinopteri; order Labriformes; family Labridae; genus Labrus; species Labrus bergylta. Next base: position 18,070,634 of record NC_089210.1, read on the forward strand.
TCTGCGGTGAAGCTAAATTACAACACATCTATAGAAATCATTTACCCTGCAGTCTGGATGGAATCAGAAAAAAACAAATCTTAAGAGAAATGGTAAATGGAGCTTGTATATTTCTTTTCTAGTCTTCTGACTACTCAAAGCTCTTTCACACTGCAGGTCACACCTACACATTCACACCCTGATGGTAGAGGCTGCTGAGTAAAGAGACCATCAGAAGTAACTAATCACATTCATACACCGCAGACGAAGCAGCAGGAGCAACTCGGGGTTAAGTGTCTTGCCCAAGGACACATTGGACATGTTGCTGCAGGAGCTGGGGATCGAACCCTCGACCTTCCGGTTGAGAAACAACCGACTCTACAAACTGAGCCACAGCCGAAAAAATTGTTGGTTACCGACATATGTTCAAATCAAGCATAATTTTGTTACAGAATTTTTGTCAAAGCAAACTTCACAAGACGTCAGAGATCTTTGGTTGCTCAGTAGAGAACAGGAAACCTTCCTCTAGCTTTTCAGATTTAAAATCATCACAGAGGAACACAGACTGAGTGAACTATCAGGAGAAGTGGAGAATGAATCTCATTTTCTTTTGTATTGTCATCTTTTATAATGAGTTAAGAACACCTTTGAGAAACGGTTTGTTCAAAATCTTGAAATATTTTGGAGCACTCTCTTTCTACTAATGAAGGAGTCTTTGTAATCCTGTTTCAAACGGGGCATATTGTTAATGCATGACACTCTGTTTAAATCAGTCGATACAAATGAACAAGTTAAAAGCATCACACAGGCAGCTGAAGGGAAGCAGAACAGAACAGCAGCTCCGTGCAACGTGAGCAGCGTCATTACACGCCCACTCACTCTCTCAGGTTGAAAGCCTGAGTGAAAAGATTTGTACGTTTGAGTTCTCACATGCAGCCCCACTGGGCAATTTCAAGATATTTTCAGGAGTGTAGAGCATGTGCGAGCGTGTGATTGCTATTTTTCCCCACATGCTGTCTAAAAAGCTTGTTTGACAGTACATGGGCACCGAGGCGGTGAGGGAGATCCAACATGGTCAGTGGCTGTGAGGACAACGCTGACTCATTGTTGTCCTGCAGGAATTGTGAACATATAATCAATACCTCAGGGGACTTTGGAGGCACCTGTTCTGCTTTTTTCCAAGAGTCAACAAGGCACCTGAGGAGAGGCCGCAATCCTGACCCGGGTACCACAGGGTTTCTGAAGCAACTACTGTAATCGACTTCTTCTTTTCAACGAGAAACACACAAAAAAAGCTCTGCCCTGACAAGTTTGTGTTTGAAATTGTCTTTAGGTCCTGACAGACATTAATAACTCATGTGCTCTGAAAAGATGTACAAAGAAAATCCGTCATCTGTAGCAGTTGTAAGCCTGTAAAAACTTCAACCAATGTCTGCCACGAGGTACCAATCTGAAGAACCAATCACACGCCTCCCTTTCTCCCTGCTCGCTCTCTACCCCATGCATGCACGAGCCCACACTCAAAGCATGAGCTGAGGTCCGCTTCTGGACCAACGGCGCTCTGTGCATGTAAGTGAGGGGGCGTGGCTTTAGAGGGAGTACAGAGGGGAGGGGGGTGGGTGCAGACGGAGCACTGAGGGAAGGCTACTTTTCAAAACCATGCAAGTTTTAGAAAATTACCAACACTGCCTTTAAGGTCAGAAATTTTGAAGGAAATCTTAAAATCCTCACCTATTACGTCTGACTGTCATGCCCTCATAACAACATGTCGCACAGTCAAAAAAAGATTCAGCCAGCACATTTAGATACATTAACCAGAAATGAGCAGAAAATCTGCTTTTATCTGCAGCAGAAAAAATCATTTTGTCTTCTTCTATAATGAAAACAGTCGTTCAGTCATTCAGCGACGAGGCTGGATTTGTCAGAGAAATTCTGCTCATGTCTTTATGCTTCTACTCGGACACAAATGTATTGTAAAAAAAAAAAAAGACTCCCACTCAAACAGCCAGGCCTGTACACACTGTGCTTTCCAATGTCACGCATTAATGTTCCTGTCCGTTGGTAAGCAGGAGAAGCAGATGTGTCAAACTAAATAGATGAATGACAGGCAATTATAATACAACTTTAACTGAGTTGATTCTCTGAGGTGTTATCACTGTTTTTATAATGTAGCTCCACGTGGACCAGCTTATCTTCTTCCACTTCATCAAGCTGCAGCTCCAGGAACCAACATCAACCTTCAGTCATTTCTGACCTCAGATGTCAAATGTAAACACTGCAGGGCTGGTCTGACTGCTATGTTAATAACAAGTCAGTGAGCATGCCCAGACGTAGCCACAGCTCCTCTGGGAGTTTTTCCACAAGGGATAATGCAGCAGCCCATTTGCACCACCTAAAAAGCCCAATCTCTCACTCTTTGTTATCTTTTACTGGTCAGTAATGAGCGATAACAGTGAGGAAAACACATGTTGAGGAAACTATTTTCTCGGTATTTCTTCGCTCTTCATGCAAGAGCACTTTTATAACTTTGATGTGAAGCAGGCACAAATCAAGGACACGTTTGTATCGGTGCTGGGAGGCATTTTTGGGAAGTGACCCCTCCGCCAAACATCCTGTCTGCTGAAATATTCTGTGTGTGCATGGACAGGGCTGCAGCTCAGGACTCTGCTGCTGTGTTTGGATAAGAGGGGAAAAGCCTCTGGCCTCCACATTCACACAGTGTTGTCTTTGAATCCGTTTAACACCTTAGAAAGGGCGGGACCTGTTTTTATTACCTAAGTTATGCTGCTTTTTATTTTCATCCCCCGAACTCTGATTAGGAGAAACTCCACAGCTGCACTGTTTGAATTTAGAATCTGAGAGTCAAGCTTAACTTTTGCGGCCTAAAAGACAAACCGGATCATACAAGTGTTTTCTGTCACAGCAGACTCCCAACACTTTGAGCATTTTTGAAGTCCACTTATTATTTTTCTTCACACAGGGTTGCTACCAGAAACATTGAGCCCTGAGGTGCTAATCTCAGTGAAATCTTCCTTCATTTCTAAAACACAATTTGTCCGTTCACCCTTCTTTTTGAGTGTTCAGACCGAAGCCCGCAGCTGCTCTGCTTCATTTCAGAGGATGAGTTCTTGTGATGCCTTCCTGACACTTGACAGAAAAATCAAAGGCTACAGCAACACATTTCACCCTGAAATGAAGCAGCAGAGTCTGACGCTATGCTTTAAATAAATGCTAAGTGTAGTTTGACACATTCATAATAACAACAAAAGGGAAGAGGAGAACACACTTTGAAAGTAAGTTTCGTTACATACTGAGATGCCGATCTGGCTTCCAGCCAATGGTCATGCTGTGGACGCACGATACAAACGTCCCCACTCCCTCCCGCTTGCTCCTGATGAATTTTCCTCTATATTTCCTGTTGCATTGTCACGTCGGGTTACCCATTTTTCATGCTGAAAATTCACAAAGGGGCTGCCAGGAAAATTCCCGGCTAAAGTGGCAGTGAAAAAAAGAGTCTGATGATTGTGTTCACACAAGCAGCTCACCCCAAAAAGTTAAGGAAGGTTTTCAAGTGTTTCCTGCTTTCCCCCTCCTATCCTACTGTTTCTGTTTGTATCTGCTCCAGCGGAGTGTTTCCAGGTATCATTGATTGATGTAAAATTTACTGGGTGATGGTTATCACATTTTTGCAGAGGCAACAAATAGTACAAAATTTTATTTGGGGCTACATAACAAATACCTGAATGTGCAAATGTGCAAAAAAAACTTGGTGTTGATGAAGTGCGACGACACTGCTCAGAATTATGTAATAGCATGAAAAACACAATTTGCAAAGTGGAGAATAAGTAGATTGTATATTCCGAGTGTGTGCTCAGCAATCTCTGTTATTGCATGAATTGGTAATGTCAGCGCCGTCACCCTCGCTCAGTGATTTACAGTTTCAGCATTAGAGGAGGTGTCAACACCAAAAACAAATGGTCCAGGAGTTAATGTGCTGGCGTGCACGACATGCGAGCTGAATTTTCCAAGGACAAAGTGTTCTGCATTGATTAAAGCCTTTTTTTAATGTTCAGTGTGAAGTTCAGAGTTATAATTGAAACCCTGAGGCTGCGATGAGATGAAACCAGAGGCTGCTCTGGGCTCTGTTGTCGCTCTTGATAAGGGAGGGGGAAGAAGACGGGCTGAACTGGTGGTGAAAGAGGGTTTTTTTAGTTTTTTTTTAGATTTCAACAACTTTATTTGTGCTTATATGCAGGTGGTGGGCGAGCAGACACACACTCAAACACACACCCACAGTTTTGGCAGTGGAACACACTCGCACACCCACACAGACTGGGGGGGACTGACTAATGAGATGTGTTTGTCTAGATTCCAGCAGAGCTTCCTTTGGCAGTAACAAAGGTTGAAGAGTGTTAATGTTTCACTCACTCTGCCCAGTCAATCTGCCAAGTTCCTTAAAATGCAATATCGGCCTCTCTCTCTCTCTCTCTCTCTCTCTCTCAGAACTAAACGTACAATGACCTATGTATAGTCAGACAGGACCATACTGAGTATAGCTCTCAGGCCTGAGGCTTGCTCTGTCAGCCCTCATGAGTCCAGCTGAGTAATGGGAGACCCTCTCAGTCTGTTGCCGGGTAGAGGCACATCTCCACCCCTCGCTGTGATTGGTGGATGCAGTGTTTAAAGGTCCCACCTCTCTGAAAAGTTGGTGTCTTCTTCTCTGTCACAAATCCTGACAACTGCTCTGTGATGATCCGTCGGCTGTTAAAGTTAGAGAGCACACACGGTGAGGTCACCTGATGAACTTTACTCCACTTTGTTTCACACTGATCCAAACTGTGATCAACGCTTTTATCTCCTGTTGATTTCTCGGTGAAAGATGAGAAAACTTTCTTTTGCGGAGACACCGATTTCTACCCGATCAATCCTGATAGAAGATAAACTGACCTGATAAACCATTTTACCATCGTTGTTGAGGACACACTGTATGACTGTTTCACTTTCACATTACAGATAAAAGATCAAGAAGACAACGGCAGAAATTAAAGAGATCATATTCAAGTTTCCCTATATCCTAGTGTCCTAGAGATGTTTATACCCTTCTGTGATTGTTCCCCTATGTGCTTTGCCTCGTTCTTCTGCTGATATAAAAGGCAAAATATCATAATAGTGTCTGAATCGTCTGCCACTTCCGCATTATTCTTTTCAGGTCATGTCTTCCCTCCTGAGAAGAGCCCTTCTACCCGTGCGACAGTCTCACACATGTGGCTCACTGTCTCCCACTGTGAGGCACATGTGTGAAGTAGCAGGTCAGGAAGATTTCAGGGGCAGTCCGTGTGTGAAAATGGATTTTGATTATTGTTCAACATAAGGTGGCGAGGCATGATAAAGAAGAAATCTCATTCCTTTTATGCCCATGTTAACAACTGTCCAGTGTATTGACTCCCTCTAATTAGATGCAGAATGTTCCCCGTTAGCGGCAGCCATCTTGGTTTAACCAAATGAGGTTGTAGTTTTAAACATGCTCAATATCAAAAGAGCACTTGTGATATAAACATCATTGACCCATATATAGGCAGCACAGCTTATCGGAACGCATGTTTTATTAATGCTATGAGTTACACCAGTGTTTGGCAGCTGTACATATTTACATGACTCAGCAAAATCTGAGCAGTGGGTGGTGATTCAGGCTATCTGCTCCCTGATCTCCTGCCGCTCTGATGTTCACCATCTGCAGTATGATGTTTTTTTTTTTTTTTTTGTAGCAGGGTGCACCCAGGTGTGAGATTGCACAATGTAATCTTCCCTCACACGGCTCCTATACTCCTGCTGAATGTATAGAGGCTTCCAGAAAAAACTCTATGAAAGATGAGATGGTCCTGTTGTAAATCTTGTTCACAATAGCTCTGTGTCCTCCTCTGTTTGTGCCATCTGCCCATCCATTACATCACCATCGGATACTCTCCCTTTCAGCCTAATCCCTCCTTCTTTACCTCTAATTAGTTGGCATTAATATCCTTTCTCTCTGTGCTGTGTGAGGACGAAACTGGAGGCTCCATGTTGATGTTGTCCTGAATATTTAATCTCGTAAAAATCAGGGCAGTGTTGATTCAAACAACTGATAATCACGTTACATCATGCAGTAAACGGATGCGCCTCATCTTCTCCCTGCTGCTTAAACCTCTCGCTACATTTTTGAAACAAATGCTATTTCAGTTGAATAATCTCCCAACGCTTTTTAAAATAATTTGATGCTGTCAACGGACATGACTTTAAACTACGTATTTTAAAGGCTTTATATGTGATTTTTCACTCTTTAATGTAATATAAATCAAGTATATCCTCTGAAAATAACTCTGTGAGTCATGACTGTCTACAATGGGTGTAACACCCGAGTCCCACTGTCTGTGATGTTTTCAGAGTCCTATCTTCAGTTTGTTTACATCGCCAGGACGGCCAGCTGACTCCTCCCCTCACGTATAAAAGTAGTTTAATTGAGGGACTAGAGAAAAGAAGAATAACATACTGTACTCACTGCTTAACTGTGTTTCTAGATCACGCTCATTTCAGGTAAATTTACATGCAGTGTGAAGATACGAGCATAATAAAGATCGCTAGCATTAGCATGCTAACACAACAATGCAGCGCGAGTTGTTTTGGTTTCATGCTGGTGCTCAAGGGCGACATCTGCTGGATCAAAAGTCACATTAAGCACAGCATGAATAAAAACACATTTGTTTGTTCCTGTTCTGATTAAGTTGTTGGATGCATTTGTCTCGTGTAAACATACATTGCCATATTGTCCTAAAAAAACAGAGCTAAATGTGCACAAACGCTATCAGCTGTAGCAACGCAACTGCTCCGCTCTGCAAATAGTGAATCTGAAAATCAAACATTCGATCAAACATGCTGACGGGGAAGAGCTGATCTGCTGAACACACAGGGAGAAGCTCTTTGGCACAAATACTGGCACAGAGGATGAACTAATACCTGAACATGTCACTTAGTGTGTGCACATTTTAACAAGTCTTTAAAGGAGGAACTGACATGAGCAGGTCAGTCTCTTTCAATCAGTTCATTGTGTTCATATTAAAGTCTTGTGTCAGAGTTTTATACGTGTCTCCTCAGACACTGTAAACATAGATTGTATTTGTGTGTCCTGGTTGGCTCTTTCTAAATGAGTGTTCTTCAATAATACTATATTCCTCTGCCTGGCACTAGCATGGTCTTCCCCCTAAATCAACACACCCACACAGGCATGCTCTCTGTCTCGGACAAACCCTAACCCTAAGAGGAGAGGATAGAAACCATTTGAGGACTTTATGAAATGTAGAGAGAATGGAGTACTTCTACAGGAGGAAGACTCAGCTTAAGGCTCAGGTGTTTAAAATCAATTCAGGCATTGTTTAAAACAACAAACAACCAAAGAGTTGGACGTCAGGCCGACCTTTAGCCTCATGGTGAACAGCTACAGCACGTCCACCTGTCAAACACATGAGCCACAGCTTTTACTATGCACGCTCCTTAACCTTAATTAAAGCAAAATGGATGATATGTAAAAAATAATTAACCCCAGTACTGTGTGAACCAATTCTGCACCTGAAGCGCAGACTGACGACCCAGAGGAGGGAGAAGCATCAACTCAGTTACTGACTAGTCTTTCTAAAAAAAAACTTGCCCACATGAGGAGCTTCTTTATGGCACAACTTTCTTTAAAGGCTTTATATGCGATTTTTTCATCCAGCAGATGTCAACCCTTGAGCTCCAGCATGAAACCAAAACAAACTTGCGGTGCATTGTTGTGTTAGCATGCTAATGCTAGCGATGCTCGTATCTTCACACTGCATGTAAATTTACCTGAAATGAGCGTGATCTAGAAACACAGTTAAGCAGTGAGTACAGTATGTTATTCTTCTTTTCTCTAGTCCCTCAATTAAACTACTTTTATAAGTGAGGGGAGGAGTCAGCCGGCCGTCCCGGCGATGTAAACAAACTGAAGATAGGACTCGGAAAACTCTTAAAACATCACAGACAGTGGGACTCTGGTGTTACACCCATTGTAGACAGTCATGACTCACAGAGTTATTTTCAGAGGATATACTTGATTTATATTATATTTAAGTGTGAAAAATCACATATAAAGCCTTTAAACCTCTCTGTGAGAATGAGCATATACTGTAACCTGAGGGAGATTTTTGGCATGAATGGTAGAAAAGGGAGTTTGTTTCTGCATGTGTTGAGAGTGTGTATTTATGTGCCACAGTAGCTGTAAGAAGTCCTTCCAGAGATCGGAGGTGATCACAAACAAAACAAACAGAGAGGGCAGTGGACATCTCTCAGTGGAGGAGGTAGTAGTCTGGACAAATAAATACCACCATGATTCATGTTCATTCTAAGCTCTGCAATAAGTATCGTAATGTAGAAGTAAAGCAGTTGATCTTTGGATGACGGGGAGAAAAAGAGCAGCAGTAAGAATTAACTGTGGCGTTCCTCTCATGTTTTATTCATCAGAGCACATGTTGTTGCTTTTAAAAGATGAGAGTGCTGAAACCCCTAAATCATTTGAGTGCTGACTAAGTGTAGAAGCAGCTGGCCTTTATTCTAATGGCAGTCCTTTAAGATAAAATAAATAAATGATTTTAAGTGTGTGATGAGGTAAAGTGGACAAGTGCAGGGAAAAACATCAGTAGGTTTCTCAGCTGTTTACTACAAGCAAGGTTAAAGATCTGGAAACATCCAGGTGATTTTTCCAGCTCAGGGAAGGTTCACTGCTGTCTTATTGCAGGTCAGAGCAGAATACACCGCTGAGCAACGACCACAAGAGTTACTCCTCCGTTTCCCCCCTCTCTCTCCATTCCCCCCTCTCTCTCCATGCGTACTCCCTCAACCACTTGACCACCTGGCATCAGACGGCTCGCTCCCCCTTCCATCTGCTCGGATTCTCAAGCCGAGGGAACGCGGGGAGACAGACGGATGGGATGGAAAAATAGGAGTCGGAAAAGTAAACAGTAAGGTCAGCGCTGAATGCAGCGGAGTGTCTTTATCAGCTTCAGATTAACAGAGAGCACAACATGAGAGCACATGTGATACAAAATGAGCAATTATTAACTGAAAGAGGTGGAAAAGAATCATGTGAGGTTCAGTTTGAAAAGGAAAGTCTGTTGTTTGTTTTGCATTTGGCCCTTCGGTCCAGATGAGACTGACCTGACTATGTCATGGAAGAAGTCCTGCACGTGTGATAAAAGTCAAAAATCAGATGTTGAGGCGTGCAGTCACAGCTCGCTAACACATTGATCGACATCGGTTTTTTCATATTGATTCCTATTAAAGCACCTTTTCCTATCTGACAGCCATCCATCATCTTTTTTACGATTCAATTTAAGAAAGTGGATTTCTCGTTTGAATATGTCCGCAGCGTGTTTGTTCCCCCGTTTCTTAATGAAGTGGGGCCTGATGGAGCATGTTGATGCGACGGCTCTACTGCAATCAAAAAATCACACATGTAGACATACGATGTGCGATGGATGTGTGTTTTAGCGTGCTGTCAGACATGTGGGGCATGAATGATGTTTGCTTAGCGAGTTGGGCTAATGGGTTGCGCAGAAGAGCACATGTACCGAGGATTGTTTACCATAAGCATTCAGTTGATGTCAACACAGACTGAGAGGATGTGTGTGTGTGCGTGTGTGTGTGTGTGTTTCTCCCCGTCTGTGATGTCACATTCAGACACATCCTGGAAGTTTAGTGTCTCAATTAATCTGTGTCTCAATTAATCTGTGCAGCCAGCCCCGTGTGATCCGAGCAGGAATCACTGCGCCCCGACGGCCTCTTGCCCCCTCTCTTTCATATTTCCCAGCAGTTACAGAAATGTAAATCAGTGTGTGTGTGTGCGTGCGTGTGTGTGTGTGTAAATACAGCACACACATAAAAGGATTTAGCTCTCCCGCCTTTGAACGCATTGTCAGAGGTTGATTCTGCAGGGTGATAAAAGATAACAAGATCCATGGAGGAAACAAACGCTGTCAAACTTTTTTTAAATTTTTTTCTGCATAATGAATTCACTTAGCGTAGCCGCTTTAGCTGCACCTATACAAGCCCCAGTGGTAGCATAGCACTTTAATTAAGTGCAGAGGTGGAGGCTAGGTCGGTCTGTTTGAAGTCAAACATGAGATTACTCTTAAAGACAAACACACACACGCTGGCTACAGTTTGAATAGGACTCACATTTTTATGCATCAGAGTCTCTCTTTAATACTCCCGATGCGTTCAGCAGCAGATTTACGACCTCACCATGTGCAGGGCTCACTGCAGCCGCCGCCGCAGTGTCCCTCACATGGTGCCTCGACAAAAGTTTATAAAAGCAGAAATCCGTTCTTTTGCATCCTGCCTCTCTGGCCTGTAGAGCGTCTGGTGAGTTTTTCTATTCCTAGTTTTGCAAAGCCAGATGTGGCTTTGCAACTCTGCGACTGAAAAGTACAATTAATAAAGTGTTGAGCAAACAAAGCTATACACTCACATGTTGATTGGATTCCTACCTTTATGAACTATTCCAGAAAACACATTTAATTTCAATAATTGTTTGTTCACATTAGAATTAAAGGAGGAGGTGAGTTTATTTAGTGAATTTGTTTGCTGTAGTTTTGGTCATAACTGTAACAATAGTGTCCCAGTGAGCACCACCATAAATAAAGGAAAAGCAAGAACAGAACAGGTTCACACTGTGAATATTCTTTTAACACATCTGTGCTTTGAAAATGTTAATTTTGCAAAGTTATAACTCCCTGGAAATGACGACATACTCATAATAAATCTGAGCAAACCTTTGGATTTTATCGGCTGCATTTCCAAAGAGAAAAATCATCTTTTCAGTCGACCTCAGAGTTTGAAAGCTGTACCTGTGTTTCCTGGTGTTTCAAAATATTTCCCTTTTTAAGAAGTCATACAGATTACAATTAGAGTCTCAGAGCGTCTGTACGTTTGGATCCTTCATTTCTTCCGCCATCTAAAACCTATAGGACCCTGCAGCAGTAAAGGCAGAGTGATGAGCTGGGTAGAGGTGAGTCAGTGGACATATTTTACACTTCATATGTTCGCTGCTCTGATTCATATTAGAGACATAAAGCACAGGGAGAGGGCACTTTTGGACAGGGGTGAGGCGGGTCGGGGCATAAATCCCACAGTGCAGAGCAGATGAAAATAAAATAAAAATCGACTCACAAACCAAACCCGTTTCCGAAACATCAGCCTTTTTTTCTTTTTTACTCCTTCACTCTCTGACAAACATTTCTGACTCCATTCAACATGTCGTCTTGTTTTGTATTCAGTCAGAGTCTGACGCCTGTTCCTCCGTCCGCACAAAGGCAGCGTTGTGACCTTCACGGTATTAAGGCGTGTCCGTCCAATCTCCCGGTCTCCTCTGGGAGTGTCATAAAGCACACACGCGGCTCTGACACCTCAGGGTGCGAGGCGTAGGGGAGAGAGTTATGATGTGCTGTAAACAAAGAAAATTCTAAACATGAGTGACTGTGCACTGAGCAGAGAGGATATGTTTATGTTCTGTTTCACACAGACTTCACCCTACGACAGTCCCTTTATGATCTATGGCCACTGACGTGTCACAGGGATTTAATTCATAAACGACAGGTCACATTCAACATTCCTGCAGTTTGATTAAAGGAATGTCTTACCATTGGCTGGTGAAGTTCAATTAAAATCATATCTTGTTGAATATTGCAATAAAAAAGCTCATTTGTGGGGCGCTGGTGGTGCAGTGGTTAGTGAGTGCGCCCCATGTATGGAGGCTATTGTCCTCAAAGCGGGCAGCCCGGGTTCGAATCCGGTCTGTGGCTCCTTTTCCCGCATGACATTACTCACTCTCTCTCTCCCTGATTTCCAAATCCACAGTCCTATCTCTCCAATAAAGGCACAAAAAGCCCAAAAATAAATCTTTTAAAAAAAGGGGAAAAAAAGCTCATTTGTTTCCTATTATTGAAAATAACACTTGATACTTTGAATTAACCTTTTTTGTTATTTCCTCACTTTTGATTGTACCTCCACCACATGAATTATCAATGACTCCTAATGTCGAGAGCTCTAACATCAGGACAGGCTCTTTTCCTTTTTTCAGGTGAAGGTCATTTAAGTTTAGGTTCACCTGCACACAGGACATGACCTCAGTCTCAAAGATGATGGTTTTCTGATTGTAAATGGTAAATCGACTTGAGCTTATATAGTTCTTTTCTAGGGGTCTTTGGGGCTAAGTGTCTTGCCCAAGGACACATCAGATATCAGTATCTGCAGGAGCTGGGGATCGAACTCCCGACCTTCTACCGGACTCTACTAACTGATCCAGAGCCGCTCCATTGTACCTATACATTCCCAACAACTTAATTTCTTTGCAGACTTTCTCACTGTTAAGCTGCCTCCTGCAGGGCTGAAAAATAAAGCCAGAGGTTTTAGTAAATAATCTCAGTAATGCACAGATACCTTTGAGCAAAGTGATTCTCAAGAGTAGGGACAAATCCAAGTTACATTCTTGATAAACAGAAGGCCATTTTTAATTCTGATAGATGAACATATTATGATGTTTGCATGCTATAAGTGCTGCACCTTCCCTTTTTATTTACACCGTCTTATTTCTCCCTGGCTATTTAGAGCTTGAAGTTACTCACTGGTAGAGTGGATAGGGCTTTTTTTGGATCAGTGCTGGGTTTCTTCAGCACCAACAAGCAGATATAATTAGCTTCTCCGGCTAATATGGACAGAAATAAGAGTGCAACCTGGTTGTGGCATTTATTGATGCAGCGGTCGGCTTCCATCTCATGTTTACCGAGTCAACACAGCACACAAAGTGCAGTCTGTCTGCAAGGAGAGAGAGCATAAATAAACGGGCTGCGGGAGCAAATGTTCTTCATGGTCATTAATCAACAGTCATTTCACCGAAAAATGTCAATGTGCAGTATTTTGTGTGGATGAATGGTTACGACTCTGCGGCCGTACATTTGCAGCGTTTGTCTTCACACTTGCATGGTGTTCTAAGAATGTGTTCATAGCTGATAAAAATTATTCCAACATTCTCACTTATTTCTCTGCCAACGCTCGAAGCTGCAGGCTGTGAGGAGCCAGAGAAGCCCTTATAGTAAAGCATAGCTGTGATGAGGAGGGAAAAGAGAGAGTGTTACACAGCCCGAGTGTGTGTCCCAGACTCCTCTAGTTCACTTCTGTCGTGTGAATATTTGCCTTTTTGAGAGCCAAGGCAGCCTGCAGCTTTCCCTTAAAAGGTTTAGTGTCCAGAAAGGAAATGAGAAGAGTATGAGGGGGGATAGAGACATATTAGTGAGGAAAGGGGATACAACATTTATAAAGGAAAAATAGAAAATATTTGGGAGGAAAAGGCTATGAGACATGAATGACAATGACAAGAGGAGATGGTGGAGAAGAAAAGATAAGTGTTAGGGAGAAACAAAGAAAGGACATTAGGCCCCGACCGATTTGAGATTCAAGGCGCCGATACCGATACCGGCATTGTAGTCCGTTGTTATGATACGGGAAGACCATTTTCACACCGCTGTCGGTCACCACTCGAGAGCTGGAGATAAATGAAACCTCCAAACAGCCATTGAGAGAGATTCCTCTCACCGACTGCTGACGCTGATTCAACATGTTGAATCGGCCAAAAAAAGGCAGACGGGGGCGACACAGCAAAAACAACTGCACACCGACAGTCCAACTAGTGTGTCAGGGCCTTTATATTGATGATGCTTATTATATTGCACATAGCGCCCTCTGCTGGTGAAAGAGAAATGCTAGTGTAACACAACGTTACTTAAATTAAATGCTATTTGACTGGGAAATAAAATCGAGTAAAATCGGCGTATATCTGCAATAAAATGAGCCGATAACGATACTCACTGGATACGCTAATATCGACCGACATTATCAGCTGGCTCATGAATCAGTCGAGCTCTAGAAAAAAGTCTATCCAATAAAAATAAATAAAGATGATTCAGCAGTCGAAGAGAAAGCCATCACTCTCTCTGCTGATAAAAAGTCAAGCGAGCTGGCATACTGCTAATCTGAAGAGATTAGCTGCTCTGCCAACACCCCCACTGTGCAGCTATCTGGCACATTCACAGGTCAAACTATCAGCCAAATAATGCTGTCTTTACTTTAACCAGTGAGTTCTTACTATATCACTTATATTATGTCAGCACTGTAGATCATTTCTCATGACTGATCAAAAGAAGTTTGATATCATTTTTATCTGTGATATCACCTGCAACGGGTCACACAGATAGGACAAATTAAACATGAAAATCGAATCCAGCAAGTTCCCTGTTTTTTTTATATCCCCCTTTTTGTTATTCAGTACGCTGACAGACTGAAGCGCACACAGAGAATGTGGAAAATGTGAGTTAGGTTGAGAGAGCATTTTTCTAAATGGTGACCACCATTGTTGGGCTTCAAATATGCGCTTCAGAATCCACTGGGTGACATCACTGAGACTACATCCATGTTTTATACAGTGAATAGAAATCAAAATGAATGATACATGGATCCTTGTAGGATGGATCCTCTTTCACTCAAACTAATGCACAACCCAGCAAGAAGAAAACTGTTTTGAAAGAAACCCTTTGTCATCCTCACTCCATTTCAAGATGCTAAAGCTCTATGAGACCTGTTTTTTCAGAGTCGTTTAAAATCCCAAAAATGACCTCTTCTTCTGAATGCTGCTCCTCTCTGATGCTCTATGACCTACACACACACACACACACACACACACACACACACACACACACACACACACGTACCTTTCAAGGATTTTTAACAGCCCCTTTTCTTATCAGAAATATTGACAGAATGAGTCGATATGGACTAAAAAATTAATGGAGAGTGACTGTGTGGAGGAGGCGAGATGTGATGCCCCACTCTCAGGTGCAGAATGACAGGTTTCAATTAGAGCCAACATGTTTTTAGGTTGGAGGGTGATCATTGAAGGTCACATGCTGTTAGGATGTCTTCGATCGTGAAGGAACGGAGCACTACTTGATAATGATTTTCTTACTGCAGGTATTGATATTCAGCGCCAGTTCATCTAAGGGATGGACTCTTTGGTTTGCCTTTAAGGATCATATTTGGTGAAGATCGTCATCTGAAGACAGAAATAACGCAGGGATGATATTCAATTAGGTGTACTTTCTGTTAAATCCCTTTGGTTAAACTGTCTGTGGTGTTCATTAGCGTGCTGTCCTCGGGGAAACAGTCAGCAGAAATGTAAAGATGATGCGCTGAAAATGAGCTCAAACATGCAAAAAAAGAAATCACAGACCGGCTCCTTGTAAGATGCAAAAATTGCTTTTCTGCAGATTCTAACAAACAGGCTGTGAAAGACAATATGACCTCACAGAGAACAACTAGCATATCCTAACATTGCATATGCATTATTAATGTACATTTCTGCTGTGTCTCTGGATGCAAAGGCATAGGGAACAATCAAAGAGGTTGATATTAAAGCCATGGATCAGTGCAGCTCCTGTAGCTCAAAGCGTGTCTTTATACTCTTTGGGGACATTCTTAAAAGTTCACCGTTACTTTCTATTAATAACTTTCTCTCTTGTATAAGCTGGAGCTAGCTTTGGTGACAAACCGCGTCGAGATGACCCTAATCCCCCTCCCACTGTGGGTCACTGTCTTGTCCAGCAGAGTAGCTCTCTGGCTGTCACATTGAAGCACCAATCCGTTGTATTCTTAGACCCCGTGGCTAGCTTGTTCCCATGGCCCCGGTGGCGATTAGCCTTACTATTCAAAGCTACTCTCTCAAGCTCTCCGTCTCCTCAGCCGCTCCCCTCCAGGATGTGACTGGTCAAATACTCTGCTCGGTAAATCTACCTCAGCTAATCTAAGCAGCTGATTAGTATGGTGCTGTGGGACAAGTGTGTGTGTGTGTGTGTGTGTGTGTAGCATCATCTGTGCACAAATCATGTCCAACTTATTGAGCGTCAGGGGTCTGCTGCAACCCAACATTCACACAAAGAGTTAATAAGGCACCCAAAATTCAGCAACCTTGAAGTTCCAGCAGAATCAGTGCCCACCTTTCACAATTACGTGTTCCTCTCTCACATAACAAACAAGTACAGGTTCTGCCGCCCACAGATTTTTGCATTTAAATTTCAGAAAAGGCTGAACCTCTTCACCAGTAGCCATGTCTGAGTCTGAGTTGAAAACAATCCGTTCACCTTTGGGATTAATTAAAAAAAAGTCTGGATCTAAGGTTCTTTACCCTGCAGAATAATGAGAGCTGCCAAAGAGTGCGGACGACGACTGGAATATTTAAATATGTGATACTCAAAGACACAAAGAATTATTTAAGAAGGCATGCAGAATGAGGTGGACCGGAGAATTTGAAGGTAAGGATCAAAAACAGGATCCGCACACTGTATTAAAAGCCTCCAGCTACTTTAATTGCAAAAGCAACGTTTTGATATGACAGATCTTTTTTTAGGCACAAACTGTTAGATTGGCTTATGGGATAGGACAAGATTCATAACTTTTTTATTGTTTAGTTAATCAGTCACTCCCTGCTAAGTGGTAATGCTAACTCTCTGTCTCAGTAGAATGCCAAATGGAGCGGCAAGAAATTCAGCCAGTAGATCCTGAAGTATGTATTAATTCACAAATAGACTTTGAATCATGAATCCAGAAAATAGATTCTGAATCGAATCATGACCGCAAGAATCGAAATCGAAAATTGAATCGTGAGACACCTAAAGATTCCCAGCCCTGTTGGCTTATTGTCTACTAAACAAGTTCTTATATTCCCATGCATTTCACCGCGGGTGGTTATTTGGCATTTTAGGTATTTGCTGTGATATAAAGACAAGTCAACCTTTTAAGACGATGACCAAAACACTGCATGGAGTTTTGTTTTCTGGCTTTATAGGAAATCTTTTCTCCATGAAATAACAAGTTTACACAACCAGATAGTGATGAGGCTTGTATCTGTGGGAGGACAAGCGTAGTGACATAATAAAGAGACTGCAGCCATTGCCTATACAGACCAAACCACACACACACACACACACACACACACACACACACACACACACACACACACACACACACACACACACACACACACACACACACACACACACACACACACACACACACAGGTCTCAACAAAACACAGTTTACATACAGGTCTCATCCTCTGATTTATAATGTGATATTAACTTAGCTATCATCACTCTGCAGCTGAATCAAGGTGACACTCACTTCATTCTCATCAACTGGAGCCGTTCCAACCAAACACAAGAGAAAACTGCTGTTAGGAAAATTAAATGATTGTTCAGCATTGTGAGGAGATCAGCAGCACCCCCCCCCCCCCCCCCCCCCAAAAAAAAAGAACATTAAAACTGAGTAAGCGTCCACATTCCTGTGAAGGTAAAATCTCCCAGAGGGCCTGAGGGTTGGAGGTGTTCCCTACACCTCAGTGCACGAGAAGTTTCACAAACACTGACATTTCACACCCAAACCAGCTCCTGCTTCATTAAAAGGGCATTGTGCAACAAACCAGCAGGATACAAGAGGAACAGGCAAACACTCAAAATCATGCAGAGACTTTTAAGGAGCAGATTTCAAAGCAAGTTCATCAAGCAGTAAACCAGCAGCTCTGCAGAACCAAAAACAAAGACCACAGTCCGACAGTTTGGATCAGAGCTTTGCACGACTGCTGCCAAGCATCAACATAAACCATAAAATGCTGTCTTTATAAAACAAAGAAGACTCACATAACAGGGGGGGGGGGGGGGGGGGGGGCTGCATGTCTTCTTCACTTTTCGGGTTTTACTGCAGTCAGCATCCAGTTCGGTGCAACTTCACCTTCTTCAGGTTTTAGTTTAAATTAATTTATTTCAATCCAGAGATGCCTTTAAAGAAGCCGATATCAGTTTCCTTCCATGCACACATTCATTTTAAAAATGATTTCTTATGCTTCCTTCTACCTGCCCCACAGTCAGTGGTCTTGTTATCATTTCTTGTCTTTGGGGTGTAAAGTTGGTGCTTGTTACCAGAAAATGTTCCACTAACTTTGTCTCATGGTTTCATCTTATGTTAAGTGTAATTCAAAAATTCTCAGTCTACTTATATGAATTGTTTGAAAGGGCACATGCTCTTCTTCTTCTTTTGTGTCTCTGGCAGTCTGGAGGCCTTGCGGCACATTGCTGCCTCTCACTGGTCAGTCCTGGTATAACACTTCAAGGTATTTCCAGTAATCCTGTGGCAGATATAGAAACCAGGACAGCTCTCACAGTCTCTGCTCGGTTCTCAGGGGGATTTAGGAGACGTCTCAGTGTTACTCTCTGAATTCTAAAACATGATAAAGCAGTGTGTGTAGCTGTTGTGACATGTTTGCAGGTTCTGCAGAATTCACCCTCAGGCTTGTCTTTGCCAGATCCCATGTGAATCCCCTAAAATGGCACATGCATCAAACAAAAAGCTTTGAATACTTCCTGGTCAAACCACAATGCAACAAGAAGGGGTAAACAAATGAGACTAAATATCCTATAAAGCATGTCAGTAAGATCAATATTTCAATTAAGGCATTCAAATGGACATTTACTGTAAAATAAAGTGTTCAAGTTTGAACTCATTTCCCAAGGCTGGTTGGAAACAAATACAGAGACAGAAAAACAGCATCCTCCCCCATCGTAAAGTTAAACTTCGTACGGTCCTTATTCTTAAAAACCTGGTGGAGCATGGGGCATTCGGGCACACGTGTTCATGAGAGCATCACCCTCAACTCAACTAGGAAGTGATCCTCGGAGAGAAAACATGTTAGTTATCAAAGCGGACGAGGAAACAAATACGTTATTGATGAAATACTAAATGTAGAACGTGTATTGATCAATTTCAGCGGAACCTAATCTGAGCTGATAAAAACATATCACAGAACAAATATTCAATAAAATGAAAGATAAAGGAGTTCTTCTTCTTCTTGAGGGAGTGTTCGACCGTCCCTCTCAGGGGAACACTGAGACATCCCCGATGCAAAAACAAAGCGGTCCTGTATCCTGAGTAGCCTTTCACTTCCTTGAGCTGTGAGCTCCATGCATTTTGTAAATGTTTTTTGAAATATCATCGCATGAAACTGGATCCACATATTCTCCGCTGCAAGCACACCAACACAATATGTGACACCGCACTGTATTGATTTCCAATCTTTCATCAATCTACTCCATGCAATCACATTCTGTGAACTCTCTGCCCTCATAAAGACCAAGGTACTGTGTCACATAAAAACCTGGATGCTCCTGCACACAGAGCTGACCCTTCATCAGACGAACCAGCTCCTCGCCTCGACCTGTCATGAAGGAGACGGATGTTTGCGAGGCGCCCCCAGGGGTCACGTCTCCATGTTCCAGCCCGCAGTCCAACCTTCACAGAAAATACACGAGTACATGTAATTCCTCTCTGCTCTGCTGTCTCTGTGCGTCCTGTAAAAGTCAAGAGGCTCTGTAACTCGTGCTGTATTTCATGTTTGAGTCCGTTCAGGTTCACATGTTTTAAAGATCTCAAGATGTGCTTAAACATGCAAGAGAGGGCAACAAAATGAACAAACTAAAGAAGAACTTTGGAAATTTGTAAGGTGTTTTTGTGGGCTGTCTTAATGTAAAAGAAAATCAACGACACAAATGGAAAATGATTTATTGTAAGAGAGATATAATAAAGAGGTAGAGGTAGGAGATGTGCAGGAATGGCGTGCTGAGATACACAGAAACATAGGATGAAGGAGACACTGACAAAAAGGACAGAGAGATAAGCAGGAGGTGCATGAGTTCACGTGAATATTTCATGACGCAAGAAACATCTTATCAAAAACAGAGACCTGTTTTCTAAACCCAGGAAGACAAAAATCTAAAGGAATGCTTTTAGGAGACTTACATTTTAAATTAAGTGCTTATATCATTGGAGGATTACAGTGGTCGACAAGGGGTTTTCAGTCCTGGCCGACAATTATTGCAGCGTGGACACATGAAGCGAGTTCAGCTTGGACTTGCACATCGGGGATGAGACAGCTGAGCGAGGGTTCTGTCAGAGCAGCCCTGAGATGTCTGGAGCTAATGCTAGCTGCAGGGCTAACTGAGCTGTTGCTAACTCACTGCTCTGTATTTGACCCCGATCATTGCGGCTTTGGACCGTCGTGAGTATGAAGTTATTTTTAAAAAGGGTGATAAAAATACCTTGAAATATGTTTTTTTTTTAATTATATGAATTATTGCAGATTTTCACAAGAAGGGTTTTTCATGAAAATACTTTCTGTCCTTAATGCATGGAGGGCTTTCACTGAGCTAAAAATATAAATAAGTGCAGCATGCATTGTCTGCTTGATCCACAATTTCATCCAACTGGCAGGTTATCTGAAGCGAGTGTGTTTCCATAAAGACGTTTACCTCACACACATGTAAAAGGCATGTGTTAGGACCGTTTAAAAAAGGTAAATATGAGGTTAATATTCATGTTCTACTTTTTCCATTCTCTCCACGAACTGGCTGAGAAATCAATCCCCTTTCACCCACACACATTTTTATCGTTTACATCCAAGTTCCTTTATGCTCTACTTAAAATGTCCTTCCACCCACATCCTATGTGTATTTCTCTCACTCATACACACACACACACTCGGATACTCCCTGATACTTCACGTTGCTAAAGCTGGACAGAGGTTGTCATGGGAACACTTTGACAGTTTTCTTGGCTCACTCGTGCAAAAACACAGAAACTCGATCAGGAGGCGGAGAGAGAGAGAGAGAGAGAGAGAGAGAGAGCGCGCGCACGTGTGAGACAGCAGGGCAGCAACTTCAATCATCAAGAGACATCTGTGACGGGCAGGTGAACACAATGAGTTCTGTTTGTGGGCGAGTTATCTCTATTTATGTATTGGATTGTTGAAAAGTGCTCATAGACAGTGAGCACCTGCAGAGTCTGGATTCATCAGATATCACAGGTCTCCAAGTAGCAACTGCTTAGTGGAGATGCCAGAATCAGCTGAGCACCAAAGACATGTGTTGCTCTAACAGTAAATGATTTGCAGACTCAGTGTCTCGGTTGCGATTTGTCGGCTAGCTAGTGCATCGCTCAGTCTGTCTTCCCTGTCAGAGATATATGACTCGGCCTCACTACCACAAGCCTGCCGCTGCAGCCAAAGATGCTCAGTAATCACATCATGGTGCACGACAGCAAAATATTCCCTCATGCATTTTCTGCTGTGTTAATGTAAGTGTGAGATGGTGTGTGTGCTCCAGAGCCAAGTAAACATACATTAACATCCGCTTCCACGTGCACGGGGGTCAGCTCAGCTTCATTTCTGATTAATTTATAGAAACCAGGAGCGTGTATATAAAATGCATCTTTCTGCTTTTTTTTAAATCATGCTTTCTCTTCCAATTGTCTCTGTGACATCAAAAATACAAATGCTATATTTGTCTTACTGATGGCTGATTTCTCACACACTAGTAAGTGTAGCTGCAGGCCATCGTCTCTGTGCCTACAGCTGTCACTAAGACAGACCCAAATACATAAACGGCTATATAATGGAAATATAAACAAGGTTCAAGGCAGGTAGTTGGATACTGCAGTATATCGCTGTGTGTAGTTAGAGCTGGGTGAAAACAGGGATTTGTTTGTGTGCTTTAACACAACATAGAAGCTACATTACAAACCACTGTGAGGTCCTATTAGACAAAACAAGACCAGTTTCCAGGCAACCATCGGAGACTCCAGCATTTCACCGGGTCAAGATGAGAAATAGTTGTTGGAAATAGATGATTTATCACAGAACTGTAAAACAGAGGTTGTTCACTTTGAACACCGAGTTGTTTCTTTACATTCATACGGATCCATGCGTGCTGTCCCCACCGTTCAATCTGATTGTGGCAACGTGTATGAGAGTGGGTAGGAAAGAATCTTTAACCTTAGATATACAATTTTTTGTTAAGGTGACCTTAACACAAACCCAAAAAATATGCATAACAGGGAGTTTCACCCAAGGATTTTTTTTAATTTTAAGGCATCAGTTTTATAAGGCACTCAGGTTTGTTACATTAAGAGGCAGGAGACGTGGTTCAATTTATCAAAAATAAAGGATGTTTTAATACAAAATGGATTAAACTGCATTATAAAAACACCAAACACACAAGGACGTCAAGGGAGAAAGGGAGAGTAGCACGTCGTGCTTCCTGCTTCCCGTGCTGCAGGAAGATACAGGCCTGCAAGACACGTTATGATGAAACATCGCATAGGATGTAAGTTAGCTACATGCTAACATACCTGAACCGATGGCAGCAAGAGGAAGGAAGTGAGGCGACCCGGAGGTGGGCGGGAAAACCAAAGAGTAAGAGGGAGAGAAGACGGACACGCCTTCCCTTTAAAGAGCGTGCCAGCCCCATTGAAAGAAAGGCAACGCAGACTCACACATTAAGCAGGGATGACACATATCATCCTTATGCTGAGCTAAGTTAGCATGCTGAGGCTGGCAGTATTTCATACAGACATGAGTTTGGTATCAAGTATTATTTACTGATGATATTCTAATATAATCATTTGACTATTGCAAAGAAAGCAAACAAGCACATTTCTGCATTATGTTAATAAAGAAATGTCACAGTTCAGACTCTCCAGGTGTGAACACTGAATCATGACGGTGATGTTGCACGAACAACAACAACAACAACAGTACATGCTGGTAGATAACAGCAGAGATAAACACGTGATCATTGTGGCTGTTATTTTCAGCCAGCTGTGACACTTAAAAGATAAAACAGTAAAAGTAAATGATCCAAGCCGTTCAACCTTTGTGCTTTTCTTATTTAACACTGCTGCTTCGCTTGCATCTTTGATACATTTTACCCAGACGTACTTAAGGATCATCTTCATCAGCTCTTTGGCAAACATGAGCTCAACCAACTTACTGCCCCTGCTGAAGGCCGATAGCTTAAACCATAGACACTAATTATTGAGTGTTGCGTCACTGCCTCATTGTGCACTTTCCTTTCTGCTAATAGAAATCTGAGAAAACTGACCTTCCTCCTCTCCATCGTTTCCCCGCAACCCAATCTGAACTATTTGAGCTTTTTTTTTTTGCCACAGTTGCTCATTTCTCCACCATAAAAAACTAACCTTGCAACATGCAGTCCTACATTGGTTCATCTTTTCTGTGGTCTAACATGGACTCGCTGCAGCTGAATGCTCTCATTTCATGATAAGGACGAATGGTACACAAAGAAGGAGGTTAACAACACTACAGGCCACAAGGAAAGCATGGACATGTGTCAGTCACGCACACTCTCACACATAGATTACAGGCAGGGATGTCAGCTGCATTTGATGATGGAAGATGTCAATATTTCCCCGAGTCTCTCTCCGGGGGTCTTCACATGAGAGCGAGGAGGGCCCAGAGGAAAGGTCAGCCCCGGCTCAGAGCGGCAGCTCGGCCACATCAGACGCAACACTGAGGGATCAAAAGGGAGGATGTAGCCCACCAGTGAGACCTCACAGCGGGATCTCAAGGAGGACTGACGCTGGAGGAAGAGGTGGAGGAGATGGAGGATGAGGAGGGATGACAGAAGGAGGAGGAAAAGCGGGGACAAGCTTGAAAGTGAAGGGAGGAGATGATGGCTGTTTTTAGAGATGATATGGGCAGGAGGTTTGGATTTGAATAGAATATCACATATTATTTAGAGCTAATGAAGCTAATGATAGCTACACTGACTCAGAGGGAGAAACCGTTAGTTAGCAATCTATGATCCCATCGTGTTAAAGTCTGGGGAAGGTTTGGATTCAGGTGCTGATGGATAAGATGTTGCGTGGGCCGTTGGATCTCTAAACATCAGTTTACAGACAACAGATATCTAAGTTAAGACTTCCATTTCCTTTTCCTGGTTACTGTTTACAAATACGCAAATACAGAGCCGGTGAGCCCGTCTCTGGACTGTTTGATATAACGGCTGATGCTAAGAGGACGTTTTTAAAAAATGTTTTTAACCAGGAGAAACCTCATTGAGATTAAGAAACTCATTTAACAAAAGTGTCCTGGACGTTGACGGATGAAGCTAAGAAGAGAAAAAGAAAGAGAGAGTGACCAACAGGAAGTAGAGCGTACATCCCTGCAGATATTATTGAGAACAGGTTGCGAGTAGTGAAGTCGGGTCGGAGCAGCTTCAGCTTGCTCCTGAAAAAAAGACATTTTAAAAAGTGTTCAATGATTCATCTGAGAATTTAGTTGCAAATGATTTTGTCATCAAATCAGATTTTGTGTAACAAAGTCCTCTGACTCCAGGCTCAGTTTCACCCGGCTTCAGGGAATTTTTTTGCTTTCATTTATGCTACATTCATTTGTGTTTGAAGAAATAGCTAACATGGTTTTAGCAGTACATTAAGCATTACGGAATTGAACTCGCTTGGTTTGCGGTCTCTGAAGCTTTGCACAGCCTCATCAAACACGTTTTTCTCTCTAGAACCAATGCTTCAGCTCTTTTGTTTACATGCGTTTAGAAAAGATATAAAGCAGGAGAGTAAAAAGTAGAATGACTGTCAGAGATAGTGAAGAGCTTCTCGGGGGAGAAAACGACCGCCAGGCCTATGAATCATGAAAGGGAAAAAAAAGAGAGTGAATCATGAAACTCAAATCATCCAGCTGCTGCATGCGTGTGAAAAATATGAGAATGCAAATGAAAATGGAAAGAAGATAGAAGAGAGAGAGCGATAAGAGCAGGGTGTCTACGTCATCAGTGGGAGAGTAAGCAGACCCTCGGGGCAGAGGGGGAAAAATAAAGGAGTGAGGAGTGTGAGTAGCATCACCCTCATCTCCCCTGCTGCTGGTGGCTCTGTCGCCGGTCATGCTCTGTTGGGTGGTGATGTCACTCAGATGGTAGAGAGGCTCGTCCACCCTGCCCACCACGCCGCAAAATAAAATAATCTATCATTTCCCTCAAATGCTTTAAAGATTAAGTAACGAGCCTGTTGTGTAGATGTTAGGGGTTAAAAGACATTTGTGTTTAATTACAGTGGAGTTATATTTGTGCAGAGGCTGTGGTCCTTTGGGCGAGGGAATCGTTTGTAATCAGTATAAAATATCTGTGAATGCAGCGAGCAAAATGTACTTGTAAAGTATCAGTAAATGAGATGAACTAACTCATTTAGATCATTTCAAGACGCTCAACAAGTACATTTGACAGAACCAAAGTATTTGTTACTCTCCACCTCGGGTGTTTTCTTCCTCTTCTTGGTGTGGCTGTATGTTTCCGTGTTGAGAACAATGAGCTTTTTCTCATATCAAGAAAGAGAAAGAGAACTGAAGAGAGAGGGGGGAGAGAGAGGGGGAGAGAGAGAGAGAGAGAGAGAGAGAGAGAGAGAGAGAGAGAGATTGGAGGTTTGCACCCATATATAACCTCTGCCTCACTGCCAGCCAGCTCATGGTGTCACGCTAAACTGTGCCCCTGCTCTCAACCCCACTTCTGTCCCCTCAGCACTTTAGTCATTGGCTATAAATAGGAACACACACACACACACACACACACGCACACGCAAACGCACGCACACACACACACACACACACACACATACACACACACACACACACACACACACACACACACACATACACACACACACACACCCACACACACCCCGGCCCTCTCTGTGTATTTTCTCACTGAAGAGATTTCAGCTGCGATGAGGCCTCACCTGCAGGCTCGTGTTGTGTTTATGGTCCTCGCAGCACGCTCGGAGAACGCCTTGCTGCTCCGCTGTGTTGGCTCAGAAAATGCTTAGCCCGGCCCATCACAGTGAAATACTGAGCAGCTCCACAGGAGGCCAAAGGCACTCTCACCGGGACCGAGGGAGGCCATTAAATCACAAGCCATTACAAACACACACACACACACACATTGCAGGGGACAAATACAAAAGAAGGAAGGGGACACATAAAAATGCACAAACACCATTTCAGATATATTTCCTGGTTCAGTATCAGATTAAAAAACCATCCTAAGACATGTATGCAGAATATTTGTATTTCCTATTAACTGTTTAAATTTGAACCTGTTCGTTAGCTTACCCGCCTCGAGTACAGCGTTCTGACCGAGTTGGTTTCTGAAGCCACAATGGCCGTGTTTGGACGAGATGGTGAAGCTGCAGAGGAGTGAGAGGTCATCAAAGCCAAACAGTAAACACCAACTACTAACTGATTCACTAGAAAGAAGGCTAGTTACCCAGTGTGTTTCTTAATAAAGTGTGTAGCAATAATGCATGGGCCAACTAGCAGGCCATAGAGTAAGTGCTATCAGATGGGGCCCTCTCAGGGAGGTCTTCTACTGTCATTGCCAAATTTGCACATTTTCAGTCAATGCTGTGATTTAAGATTTGTCCGGACCTTGGGAGCCCGCTACTGGCTCGGGGCCCAAAGCAGTTCCCTGCCTTGCCTATTGACAAGCAGCGCCTCTGGTTGTCACCGTAAAAAGAGCCAAATACAGGCAAACTTTCCCCTAGTTGTGCAAGTTTCCCATAAGCATCCCCCTCACCATCACAGCTAAACATTTCTGCATTTAGAACCAGCAACTAATGTTTGAAGAACATTTTGTACTTTTCTCTATCCGCTCACACAGGTAGTCGGGATCAGCTCCCCTCTTGCAGTACCTCAGCTGTACTGCAGCACCAGCTCAGGTTTTTTTTTTTTTTTTTATAGTCTCAAGAATCCCCCGTCTGAGCCACAACACACGCTGTGACGTCAGAGAGCGCTCTACGTGTGTGCAGGCCTCGCTGTCAGCCCCCGCACGGCTTGTGAGGAGGAGGTGGGCACAGAGAGAGAGAGAGAGAGAGAGAGAGAGAGAGAGAGAGAGAGAGAGAGAGAGAGAGAGAGACGGGGGTGGGAGCTGGGCTCTACGCTGTGATGTAATTTCATGGAAATTGTTATGTGTGGTGATGCTGCAGCTGACAGGAGCTCTGAACAAGCACAGCCTCCTACTGGTCGAGGATAAAAAGCATACAAAAATAAACAGTGCACAGATGAGAGAATCAAAACAAGGGAAATATGATGATTGTGTCTCCACGTGCAGCAGTGTTTACATACATATTAAGTCCACATTTATATCTGAGGGTTCAATCTAAATGTGTAACAGTTTCTATCATGCTAAAGCTAAGCTAGTCCTGCTAGCTGTAAGCAGGATGATAAAAACTTAAATGTCACCTCTTGCAGTGATCAAAAGGTGTCCTGTGTTTAAAAGATCAGACATGAGACTCATGATCCAATGATGTGACCGCTGAGGAACAGAGAGGACGCTTCAGCATGTGTTATAGGATAAACTTACAGCGCCATCTGGTGGCTACAGGTCAGCTGTTTTGTGAGTCTGAAGCCATCCAAATGTCTCTCATTTGAGTTCCTTATCTTTAATCCTGAATGTCATTAAACCATGGTTTACAACTGCAGTAATTAGTGGGCTGGATTTTAATGACAGACTCATAGAAAAGTCTGCAGAATCTACAGCGTACAATTAAATTATAAAGGCGAGACGCAGGTGAAGATAAAAGTGCATGGCAATTATTGTTTTTCCATTTGCACGTTTTCAGTGTCATCAGTGTACCGCAGGCAGCCTATACCACCAGTGGCGTTTCTAGAGTTTGTTGGGGCCCCAGGCAAGAAATATTTGGGTTCCCTTCAACCAACATTTATCACCATTATGTCTGCCAGTGTCCCAACGCTCACTCCTCTTCCTCTTTTTTCCCCTCGTTTCTGTTTTCTCTTTTATGGACGAATCATTCCTCTTCATTTTTTCAGTTGACTTTCATTGACTAACTTTGTTTTTAGAGTGAATGTTGTCAGATGGGGCCCCCTTAGGAAGGTTTCCTACAGTCATTGCAAAATTTGCACATTTTGGGCCACTGCTGTGGTTTAAAGGTTGTGAGCCCTCAGGCCCCCCCCCCCCCCTACTGGTCTGGGGCCCCAAGCAGCGCCTATGTCACATGTTTTGGATACATTTCCTGATATCATGCCCCTGAAATCTTAGTTGTTCACACGCGTCCCTTGGAGTGTGAACTTTTCCCTTAAGGACGAGGAAGAAGAGGATCTCAGGAGGCAAAAACATGAAATATAAAAGATGCTGCAGAAATCTGCGACGTCAGATGAAGCAACACAGTCTGACACTTTGCCTTTCTATCAAATGCTAAAGCGTGAACTAACAATATTGCGAGCAGAAAAGTGAATGACAGCTACAGTACGTGCACAAAGATCACAACAGCTGCGTAATATAAATGTCATCACACTCACCCTCGCGTCTTTGTGAACTTTGGTTTTGGGGTGAGTATTTCCTGCTGTGTTTTCGTATCAGCTCCCCTGACTTCATGAAGAAGTTTTACCAGAGGGCTGGCAGGATGAGGTCCGGGTGGAGTCAGGTGAATCGTTTGTCCGTGTTCACACATGCAACTCACCGCAAGTTTTTGTGCATGTTTGAAAACATCGTCTGATTGGTTGTAGCGGACGAAGGGAATTTGACCTTTGCCGGATGAGGACGGCGCTGCTGCAAATCTACACAAAGTCGAGGTTACAAACTAACTTCTTATTCAGAAAAGTAGAAAAAGAACCAAACTGCTGTTTTCAGACTTTGTTTGAACTTGTTTTTAAATATGGATTTGTACACAGACATCCTGTGCATGACATTTATTTTTCCCTTTAAAGGTCTGCTGATTGTTTTTATAAAAGAAAATGTTTCAGACCTTTGTATCAACGTTCAGTCAAAGGGGAACGCAATTTAAACTTAAAGATATTTAGACACACAAGCAGAAACTTCTCCATGAAATTGATTTTAATAGATTGTTAAAAATAAGGCTATGATGCTATTTTTAGCAAACATTAACCAGGAGGAACCACCGTCATGGCGTCCAGAGGAGGCGGTACAGTGTGTAAATGTGACCGATCTGACGGCTGTACAGTGAGCACACATACACCGCAAATCTGCAGAGTCAAACACACACAAACTAATGTGTCCTGCTTCCACATGTACACACAAACACAGACACCCCACCCAAAACGGTGGCGCACACACACACACACACACACACACACACACAGAGACTGAGCCGAACACAAAGCAGTACTCTCTTTAGACAAACATGCATAGCTTAGTACATGGAGGTGTTATCGCTGCACACTTTGAGTTCATGGTTTGTTAAAAAGTTCCAACAAGATGACATGAATTTCTTTATTTCATTAACAATCACGTCAACGCAGTGACTATTTTCCTTTACAGTAGCCTCCTGTTATATTTTTTTGTTCTTGTAGAAAGTTACATTCTGAACCAAAAATCGGCTCCATAACATCAGAAATAAATACTGGAATGGTCAAAAAAAAAAAAAAAAAAAACACAATAAAAAGTGACTGCTTTTTGAAATGGACTGAAGTAGTCGGATATAAAAACAAATGAAAACACGGTCTGATTATTGGTATCATGTTACAGTCATGACTTCATCGACGTGTCTCACATATGAATACAAAACACTCCAAAAAAAGGGAACAACAGTTTCATTTCGGGTCTCTGTATGTTTGAAACCACAAATGAGGAATGATGCAGAAACAAGGACGGACTCTTAAAACACTGCAACATTAAAAGATTTTTTTTTTTTCTAATCCAGATTCCCTTTTTTTAAGATCTTTTTTCCAAATTAGGATGAAACCCTGACAACGCACCTACATGTCTTTAAAATTATACGACTCAAAAGATGTTTCAAATATAAAACAAAGGAATTCAGTTTCTCCTCCTCCTTTGGTTACCGGGACGACTGACCGCTAAGAAATCTTTGCATATTTTGTTCCCTTCATGAAAATTAGTGAGTAGTAGTGTTCTACATTTCCACCGGTGCGCTTCAAAAAAAATTTAAAGTGCCAATGAGCTGAAGCAAACAGGAAGCACCACGATGGTGGCACAGGCAGGTTGTCCTCACACACCAGACGACGGGGTTTAGCTTGAAAACGCCCGAGTAGGTGCACACACACACACACACACACACACACACACACACACACACACACAGACTTGGACAAACATACAGGATTCCTCCATGCAGGCTAAAGCTAACCTACAGTTCAGTACAGTAAACTGGAAGCCTTTAAGTACCCAGACTGCTCGGGTTTTACTCACATCACTAAACTAGATCTTGTGGCATACTGAGCCCCGGAGTCAGTCGCTATAGTTACGACCCTCAGAAGCAAAGTTTCATCCTCCTGCTTTTGCAGAAAGAAAGCTCGTCTCGTTGACTTCTGATTCGTCAGACTAAACAGTAGAGTTATCAACCTCCAAACACTTTGACTACATTTTGAATTGTAGGCATGATAATCTTAAAACCTGATAATAAAACTGCTAAACATGTTGGAGATTTCAGCGACACACACCCGACGCTCACACACTAACAGACATGTGGTTCAGAAAGTTTGATAAAAAATATACTTCCTGCTCCTTGTTCAATGCTTCAAAACTCGTCTCCCTTTGATCCTTCACACCAAATTCATTTTCCTACAGCGTCCACACATCCCCCTGAACAAACTCACACCTTCGGTCTCCATTCTCCCTGCGTGCACCAGCTTCACCTCCATGCATCCCTCCGCAGACGGAAACGCCTGGATGCTCGGACGGATTCTTCCAAGTCAACATCAACCTCACTTTGCCTATTTTTCTGATTCATGAAGAATAAACTGTACAAAACATGAACTAAAAATAATGTTTACAAATTAGTGGTACTACTCAGGCGTTAAGAACCATCGGTAATAAGAAATTAAAAACTCAGAGGAGGGCATGCAGGGGGGGTTTGGTGGGCGGGCCCTGGCGTTGACACAAGAGTCTGTGGGTTTTTTTTGTTGTTTTTTTTTCAGTCATGAGAGGTTGTGACCTGCCAGACGATGAGGTGGCTCTGCTCAGCCTTGGTGGGAGCTGACTGCTGGTTGGCTGAGGGCTCCGATAAACCGTCCAACTCCCCGCCTTCGTCACCTGCAGGAACAAGACACCGGATCAATCACGTCTTCTTTTTGTCCAACCAGCAGCCCCCAAAACTAAACTGTCTCCATTTGGACACAGCAACATGATTCATGGATTATTAAAGTAGTTGGTTATTGATTTTTTTCCCCCTTGATGATAAATCAGCTGATCGATGCATCTCTCCTTGACTAAGAGAAAACAGTGCTTCTTATACTCACCCATTCTAAAGTCAATGTAACCTTCCCCTCCACTCATCACCAGGTATGTCTTAGGCTCGGACGTCGCCGTGTCAGAGGATTCAGACGGAGGATCGTCTGAGCCCGAGTCTGCGCTGCCTGGAGGGGGCATCGCCTGACCTGTGATAAAAAATATAAATAAATAAAAAACAAATGAGTCAAAAACAATTACGTCAACAGGGATGAGAAAGATTTGGTGAAGCTGTGATCAGGAAGAAGCTGCTATAATCTTTCTTAATTGACCCCAAAAAAATGAATTAATTACGATTTAATCTGATATTTCAGTTTAACTATATGAGTCAAATTATTCACAAAATGCATCAAAATTAAATGCAGATTTTATTTAAGTTTAAATAAAAACTTCCATACAGGAATTCATCTCTATTAAGAAGATGAAACAGTTTTCTGCTTTTTTCCAGTTGATATTTTTGAAACATTTCAAACCGTTTGATTGATCAGTTTGTCCACCATCGTCACTTACCTGGAACGGTAACAAAGAACTTGACAGCGTCCCGGTGTCCATGGAAACACAGCTGGGCGTGGGCCATGGAGCAGTACGGCACGGAGCTGCCTGGCATGGCACAGTCTGAACCGTCGTCAGTGTAAACCCGCACAGCACTGCCGGGCCAGGTTGGCACGGTTCCCATCGTCTTGTTGGCTGAAGGATCAGGAAGAAACCGATCATTATGAAAACTCGACTTGTGAGCTAAAATGATCAACAAAAAAAAACCGCCGATGACAGAATAAGGAGTGTGCTCTGGTCCCAGTTTATGAAAACAGGTTAAAGCAGAAAATGTTTCCTGGCAGTTTGTTGTTGATCGCTCATTGAGGACACACTCATATTGAAGCATAGTTGCACTTATGGTTGGAACATAATTTCCCTCAAGGAGACTTGATAAAACAGGATTATAAGCAGAGGTGGCCTTCGCAGTCTCTAACACAGACAGCCGAGGACTCACAGCAGATTTATCAGTTTATTGTTTGTGAGACACAAGAAGCTTCTTCCCCTGCAGAGAAAACAACAACATGCGGAGAGGAAGAACATGGAGACATAACGGGACGAGAAAAAAACAACGATTTAGTCAGAAAGCAGAAGTCCTCATTTCGCCTGGTACCAGCTGTGTGGTGTGAACCTGACAAACTGTAATGTGAGAGCTACGCTGTGACTGTGAGACCTGTATCCATGGAAACGCAGTTGTCTTTTATCCACCTGGTAGTTTGCTTTGTATTTTCTGAAGCTGCCTCAAGAGAAATCTGGGACGCGGATAAAGTGAGAGGCGAGATGCAGCCAGGAGAGGATTGAATGATCAATACCAGCCTCGTGTCTGTACCGCTAATGAGAAGACGGCTCCACCAGAGGGTTAGCCTAGCTTAGTTTAGTTTAGCACAAAGATGGAAAACAGAAAAAAAACACGTCAGCATGACCATTATCAAACCACAATCATTTCCAACTTAAAAACACGTGATGTTCCTGTAACAGTGTAAAAAGAAAAGTGTAAAATCATCAGAGTGAGTCCTTCAGTCACAAATTAAAGTAGAAAACAACACAGATGAACATCAATTCATTCTTTCACCCTGGAAATAATGCAACTCTCTACTGGCAGGTCATCCTACATGTTCTATCAAACCACTGCAGATGATCCAAAACGCAGCAGCACGACTCGTCTTTAACGTCCCCAAAAGAGCACATCACTCCGCTGTTCATCTCCTTACACTGGCTCGCATCAGATTCAAAACTCTGCTGCTCGCTTACAAAACAGCGACAAAAACGTCTCCTCCTTACTTTAACTCTCTCATCCAGGTCTACACTCCCTCCCGCCCACTACGCTCTGCCAATGAAAGGCGTCTGATCCAACCTTCACAACAGGGTCCTAAGTCTCTGACTAGTCTCTTCTCCTCTGTCGCCCCCCGGTGGTGGAATGAACTTCCAAACTCCATTGGATCTGCATCTTTAAGAAAAAGCTAAAGACCCAGCTCTTTCATGAATACCTACGACCTTCATCACGATGATGGTTCTGATGCTGATTAGAACTCTAAAGAACAGCTGTCGATGTTGTGCTCTGCCTCTGGTCACTTCCTGTCAGCACCCGTGTGTCCGATCGGACTTAAAGCTGTTTGTTTTCACTTCCTGATGTTTTCTCCTCCTCTCTAGATCCTTGCTTGTGTTGTTCTAACTCTTTGATGTACGTCGCTTTGGATAAAAAGCGTCTGCTGAGTGAATTGTAGAATTGTAAATAAAGCGCCTCAGAGTGCGACTTACCTTCAGACAGCGGGATGGAGATGATGACACCGTTTCCTGTCCCCACCCACAGGCGGCTGCAGGACACCACCAGAGCTGTGATCCTCACGAAGGAGAAGCCCAGTTTACCCGTACCTGCAACACACACACACACACACACACACACACACACACACACACACACACACACACACACACACACACACACACACACACACACACACACACACACACACACACACACACACACACACACACACACACACACACACACACACACACACACACACACACACACACAGTGACATTTCGACTAAGAAGAGCGAATAAATTAGTTTCTACCTTAATTAGACGAGTATCTGAAATACACAGAGAATACTTTCAGAACTAGAGCCAAGCTATTCACCTTAAACCTTGTATTTATGTTATTTCAAAAGCTTTCACACACAAAGTCAGAGATTCATTCTCATCAAAGAGTGAGTAATAAACAACGTCCTGGTCCAATGAGGTAAAGGAAGAGACGAGGATTAAAGTGAGGAGTGTGTACCTAACATCTTGCTGACGTAGGGCTCGATGTCCACGTCCTGAAGGTGCTGGTAGGTGTGAGCGTGAAACAAGCGTAGAGTTGAATCTAGGCGGATTGACACCCAGATCCCGTCCCCAACCCAGGCCAGCTGCCGGACCTGACTCTCCTTACGAGGGTGAGCGTCAAACGACTTCTGCTCGGACGGACAAACATTCAGAGTACCGTTGAATCAAACGTTTGGTTACAGGTTGTTTTTATTTATGAATGAAAGTAGTGAGAGAGCCGTACCTCTATCCTCATGGCCTTCGGCTGAATGACGTAGATCTTGTTCCTGTAGCCGCACCACACCTTGTCGTGGACGACCGTCATACAGCGGATTGAGTGGTGAGGCCGGCCCAGATCCAACAGGTGATAATTTGTTAAATCCCACTGACCATCTGCTTGAAAACAAGGAGAGAACGAGCACGAGAATGATTCTTATTGATCCAATAAATAAATAAAAAAAGGGGAAACATAAATGATTATTATCCTGGACTCAAACTAACCTCTTACAAAAACCACGGTTACCAGAGCAGCTTTCTTTCATAACTTTTCTTATATAATAAAGCATTTAAATGGGATAGTCCTGTTCCTCTTACTTTAGGAAGCTCTGCATTAATAATACTTTGCTGTTCATCACCCTTTTAATTGATTTCTTCTTTTAGAAAGAGGTGTTATTCCTTCTAATCACAGTACTGACATGGAAAAACATCCTGTCAGCGGTGGTCTTGATTTAAAATCCTGAGTCCGCCTAGTCTGAGGTCGAGACAAGACCGAGTAACAATGCTTTTGATTCTGAGACGAGACTGAGACCAAGACCGGTTTCAGGTACTCCAACACTAATTCTCATCTTTGCCATGTTCTGCTTTTCATGCATTCCTTTCTTTTCACAGCTTCTAATAGTTTTATTGTTTGCACAAACACTGCACGTCTTCACCTGTATGTACACTGCTGAATAAAAGTGTGTATAATTATTATACTACTTTTATATGTAAATAACAATGACCATCAGTAACTGAATTCCTCAAAGATTAAACGTGAACACTTACCGATGCTTCTGTGAAAGATTGCCAACGTCCCGTCAGCCAGAGCGACCAAGACTCTCCCTTTGACATGCCTGTAGTGAGAAGAAGAGCATGTTGCTGTAGTCAGAGATGAATGTCTGTGTGTGTGTTGTACTAGATAATGACTTCATACTCACACTATGCTGAGGATGGAGTCTTTCAACTTGATGGCGTGCAGACACTTTCTCCATCGAGCCACAGACGAGTGAACGTACAGACTTAAAGAGGAAGATACCACGAGGTGAGAAGTTAAATCACAAGACGATTTCACATCATGACTGACTGAATCATAAACATGCAAACAGCGCCCTCTAGTGTCTGTTTGTATTACTCACCATCCGTTCTGAGCTCCCAGCCACATGGTGGGGAGGGCGCTGCTCATCCTCATGACCTCCCCGTCTGAGAGGTCCGAGTCCTCGGGCAGGGAGGTGACGCCATCCTGCCCAGAGCCCCTGGACCACAGAAAGGGAAGACAGCATGATTCATTTTTAGAGAAGAGTCAACTTTTTTATTTATTTTTTTACACTTTTATTGCAGTAAATTCATCTTTCAAAGTATCCATTAAAATGCATTTGAAATTTCTTTCCCCAATATTTTATAAACCCTGTTTTAAGTTTAAGACCTATGATTTGAAACTATGCTTTTTGCATATTTGCTTTTAGTAAATAAATCCCACACTCACCTCTGTGTGTCAGCAGGTGAGGGGTCGGTGGGTCCCACCCCCAGCGGGTCGGTGAACACATGCTCGGTGTAGATCCCCGGCTGGTTTGGATCCGCTGCCTGGTCCTCCTCTCCTTCTTCGCCCACACCGGCGTTGGCCTCCGTCGCCTCTGTCGCCTCCTCTGCTGGAGGAATGCCGTCTTCTGCTGGACTGGTCTCTCTGGACAGCTCCACTGTGTGCATGGCAGACCACAGGGGATTACTGATACAGACAAGTGTTCCTGCCTAACAAACTGAAGTTTAACATAGTTTAATGTCTTTCCAGTGAAAAGGTAAGATTGACTTTGTCCTGTATCTATCCGAGCATAGAGAAGTTCACACACAGGCTCACTTTCATTATGAAGCCAATTGGTAAATCAAATCAAAGAAAGTCTTAATCAAATATGTTCTCAGCAGACATCTACCTGAGCCGGAGATGCCGCAGTGCTCAGCCGGATGAGCACTGACACGTGGGGAGGCGGTCTGGGGGATGGCGGTGGTCCCCTCTGCTGCCACCGCACCATCGCTGCCTGTTGAGCCCACACTGGCCACACTGCCAGCCAGAGACACCCCGTCACCTTGACTGGCCTCCAAGTCTTGGGGTACCTCCTCACCTGCGGGATAATCCGTCTCCAGCACACCTGGAAGAAAACAAAAAAAAGTCATAAAATCCAGCGCTGTTAAGACTAAAAAGAAATGATGAGGTAAAGATGAGAAAGAAATCCGAACAAAGCGATCGCTCAGGGTACCTGGCACACTGGCAATGCAGACCACGTGGGTGTTACAGGCGTAGAAGCTGTCCAGGATGTCCGAGGGCTGACTGGCGTCCAGCACCATCACCTTGGTGGAGGAGTGTGTGCTGGTGCAGACCCACACCCTGCTGGAGATCTCATCCTGCAGGACCAGCTCCTTCTCCTGCTCACCTTTATCCTCCTGCAGGTAAACATGAAAATCAGGCAGAAGAATTTAAATCAAAAGTCTGGAGACCTTTGTATTCACTGGGTTTCACCGTGTGTTTAATTGTTACATCATTTTAAACGTCCTCTTACCTTACTCTCCTGCTCCAACTGGTCCAGGCTGCTCTGAGAACCCTTGGTCTGTTTACTGAGCTCTGAAGTTCTGCCCCCAGACATGTTGACTCCTGCAGCACACCACAGCTGGAGAACAGACAGAGAGCATGTTATAAAATGACCTTAAGTTCATCACATGCCCATCGTATCTAAGTGTTTTGAAGTTGTAGACCTCTTTACCTTCATAGAAGCATCTTTCTGCTCCAGAGGTCTCAGGTATACGGGCACAGGTAAATTCATTTTGTTCTCCACCTGTCCACCGTTGGCCACCTGTTTGAGACAACCAGCACATGCAAATGAGCTTTAACAAAGATAACGTCTCCAATTGAGTGAAATATTTTAGGTTTTCCTCAGTAAAAAAGTAACAAAGTTAGCATTTCCTGTTTTGATTTGATTTGTTTACTCCGAACATGTAACATAATAAAAAGGTGAACATAAAAAAAAATAGACAGAATATAAAATAATAATTACAGACAGTGGAAAGTATAATTCAGAAAAAAATAAAACATTTGGACGCTATGCTTTTTTAAGTTGCATGTCCGCAAAGGAGTGGGAAGAAGTAAAAACTTTGTTTATACATGGGTCCACGAGAAACTGCTGAGAGACGACTCATTAAAACACACACAGGACTCAGGTTGTCGTCCATAATAATGTGTGTAGCTAAAGCCATGGCAAAGTTTTACTTTCTATTTGCATCCCCAGAAGCATTATGGGAAATGTAGTCCCACAAACTTTAAACATAAACACACAGGCAGACACGCACGCACACAGGCGCGCACACACACAGGCGCGCGCACGCTCGCACGCACGCACTGTTACTGCCTCTGAAGACCGTACAGAGGGGGGATTACTACGTCCCCCACTTACAGCTCTGCAACATTCAGATTGAAGGTGAAACATCACAGGGGCGTAAATATATCACGGCTTGAAACGGCAGTCTGGAGAGGGCTAGTGAGACGTGCAGAGGAGAAAATTATAATATTTTCTGTCACTTTAATTTCCATTTTACAAATTGTCATCTGTACAATAATATTTTTCTGTTTTAATGATCTTTGGTTCTCTCTAGTGGACAATCTACATCAATGTTTTTTTTTTTTTTTTTTTTTTTAAACTGTGTGGCAAAGTTAGCTGAACTAAACTAATCACTGGTGGTCCATTAGATCCTACCCAGGCCGTGATATCTGACCTTGTACTTGCTGGGCAGGCTCCAGCCGTGTGCAGTGACTCGTCCGTCCTCCTTCTGCATGTGAGCCTTCACCTGTCTGTACTGAGCTCTCTTCTGCTCCTTACGAGACGGTGAGCTGCACTGATCCTTTCTGCAGGGAGAGCAAAGTGAGAGACATGTGATCAGCTCACAGAGTTATTACAGAAGGAACGCTTCAAATGTTTAGAAAGAGGCGGGACAGAAATCAAACTTAAATATGCCGCACTGAGATAACTGTTCCGTTTTGTAAAATGTAAATAAATAAATCAACATCCAAACACTTCAACCCTAACACTGAACATCCTGGTTAACGTTTTAGCCTTGCATACATTTGGTATCTTTTCTGAGTGTCCATTAACACGTCATGTGTCAAGACAGGAACCACTAATCCTTGTTTCACTCACTCTTCGTTGAGGAAGTCGAAGGTCTTGGACTTCTCCGTGGGGAACTGGGAGAAGGTGCTGCTCCTCTTCACCAGGCTGCCCGGGGAGTTGTACTTCACGTTGGACTGGGAGTCCACCTTCTTGGTGGCGGGGAAACTGGAGGAGGCGCTAAACAGTCTGCTGAAGCTGCAGGTGGTGAAGTTACAGAAAGCCAGAAGGGAAAAAACAGAGCAGACAGGAGTGCAGGGAAAAAGCAAGGAGAGAGGGGGAGGGGGGGGTCACCAACCAACCAGATCACCAACACTTATTTTACAGTGACACAAAGCATGCTGGGAGCTGAGCTGCTCTGTCAATTGTAACCAGGACACTATGACTTTTTAAGTATCAGACATTTTGTAGTTTTTTCCCCGTCTTCAAACCGTATCATGAAAGTCCGCTTTAGCTAGGCGGTCTTGTAAATGGTTTCTGGCACCGTGTTATAAAATGAGCAGATGTAAATCAATGGATCATTAATGATAACTAATATGTTGATATTTCTGTGTTGCAGGTGATTGGGGAAACACTGACGATTTGAAAAGAGAGCTGCGGAAAGCTGAACGCTCCCCCTCCTTCTTCCTCACCTCCAACAAGAGACGATTATTGTGTTTGTTAAAATGAGATCGTTTATGTTGTTCAGTCCTCAGTATGTCGTAGGGGAGAGGAGCCTTTTCTTTGGCTTCATTTTTCTCCTGTTTTTCCCTCTTGATGACTGTATTTTATTTTCTTGATTTGAGGTAAGGTAGTTCGGTTTAACACTTAGAAGTTCTGTTTATTATTTTGCCGGCGCACTCCCTGAAGATGACTTGGTTTAGTGTTTATTGTAAATAAATCATTGTGGAGTGAGGAAGGAGAGTCTCACTTTTGAGCTATGGCCCGTTTCCCCTGGGCTGATGGTAAAATAAACCCCTCATGCAGAGAAGATGGGAAACATCGCTGTCCAGTTAAAATACTTTAAATACTCCGATGCTTCTGCAGAAACGTCCTCGTTTTGATTTCTCATCACTGACTGATTCAAACGGGGCACTAGCTCACCAACTGTTTCAGTTTGAGCATTTTCATTAACACAAAGACAACACATCATTTCATACAGATCGTGTGTATGTAGTCAGCCTGCTGGGGGGGGGGGACGCGGCCCCTCGTGAGCTCCCTGTGAGCAGACAGAGGAGTACACATGAAAATGCACACAGCAGGCAGGAGACGGGGGAAACCCAGGGGCAGAAGGAGAGTCATGTCTGAGCAGTTTGTGATAAAGAAAAGAACTGATGCACCGCACGCAGAGAACAGAGATTACGGAGACAGACACATCAAAGTGGGATCTGTGTGTGATGGAGGAGCCGCTCTGCGTCCATGGAGGGAGAGAA
This sequence comes from Labrus bergylta, assembly GCF_963930695.1. Classification (NCBI taxonomy): domain Eukaryota; kingdom Metazoa; phylum Chordata; class Actinopteri; order Labriformes; family Labridae; genus Labrus; species Labrus bergylta. The sequence goes on from NC_089210.1 coordinate 18,110,489, forward strand.
GGAGAGAGGAGGTTTGGCTGGGAGAAGCTTTATTAAACCATCTTTACCTAATGCTGCCAATTCAAAAGCACATCCCGGAGAAGATGAGAGAAAAAGTGTTTGAAAGAGATTTCAACTGGGAGTATTTGCACTGACCTCGACAGGCTGTGAGATCTTAAGCCCTATGACATAAATACTAAAAGGTCAAAAGGTCAACCGTATTTGGAGAGGACTCACAACTGCCAGATGCTGGATTTCTTCTTCTCTGCGAGTGTTGGGTTTTCTCTTGAGGCCCTAAAGAAGAGGACAGGGGACGACAAAGTACATGATGATGTCACAATGGATGTCACAAATTTTTGTTAATTTTTTTAAACATTGAGAAGTTATTGTGGCCGATTTAGGCTTAACCGATGTTGCATGGGCTGAGCGGTCAGAAAAGTTATCCTCATGTAATCTGCTCATTGCATCATTTTTAACCAGTTAAAAACTGTCACGGCGACAGATAAGAGAATCTTATATAAACCTGTGTTTGAAGTGTGATCACGTTTACATCAGCAGTCTTACCGGATCATCTCCGTCCACCGCACAGCTTCCTGGAGCTCCATCAGCCTCTCTTTGTACTGGTTCCTCTCCATCAGCACTCGGGCCATCTCCACTCTGGTGAAGCGCTTCCTCTGAGCCGTAGGGACATCGCTCTGTGGGAGCAGAGAACAGTTTAGCCCCACAATACGAGACCGCAGATATACGACAGCTAGAAGACGCATGTTTTCAAACTAATGTCTGCAGCCTGAAACACGATCACCGAAGAAACTCACATCTTCTTCGTCTTTACTTTTCTGTTTCACTTCTTCTATTTCCAGCCGCACTCTGAAAGACACAAACAAAATACACATGTAAGATTTCATGTCCTAATGCACGGTTGTCACTGTATCCTTTCTGAGAAGTAATAAACTACAGTGGCAGACGATGGAAAGAAGATATTAATAATAATAATACTGTACCAGGGAGAATAGAAACAAACGATTGGCTTTTAACAAAAAGAGAGAAACATAAAGAGCGGCCCCCTCTACAGTCTTGTTTTCAATATGCTTAATGCTGTGCTTCTGGGGAAAATACAACACGTACAACTATGATCTGTTTTCTTTCTTTTCCTTTTTTTGTGGCAGACATGGTCTAACAGGCTGCAAATTCAGAAACAATGCAAATCTCAAAACACTAAACAAAACAAAAAAATTTTACTAGCTGACCATGAAAACTGTGCTGCAGAAAACAAAAAACACTAAAAGCAAGCACGCTGCAAATGCATGCATGCTCCACTTTCCAATGCTTTATATTTATTTGCAGCACTTCTCCATCCTTACATTTGTTTGGGTATTTTGTGTATGCTTTTTCAATATGCATTGTTTCTATATTTGCAGGCTGTTCCTCTGAATGAGCATATACAGCTGCAGCCGATCAGTGCAATCTGCTCTGAAGTCCGTCTGTTGTCTTACTTTTTCAGCTCCTCCTCCACCTCTCTGTTCTTGTCCTCCAGCTTGGTCTTGGCCTGCAGCACGGCGTCGAGCTCGCCCTGCAGCATCTCCTTCTCACACGTCAACTCGTCCACCTTCAGTATCAGGTCTTTGTTCACCACGTTCAGAGCATTCCTGCAGAGAGAGAGAGAGAGAGAGAGAGAGAGAGAGAGAGAGAGAGAGAGAGAGAGAGAGAGAGAGAGATGACACTTTAGCATACAACGGGATATGAAGTGGTTGGTATCAAAAATCTAAAGTTACTTTGTGAACTCACTTTGTCTCAAGCAGCTGTGAATTCTCCTGAATGAGATTTTCAACTTCCTTGCCCATTCCTGAACAGAAGCGATGACAGAATTAGAGTTTCATCACTAAAAAAAACAATCTGACAGCAAATGACAACATAAAAACTACGAATTAGGATGCAACACTGTAGATGATCATTATTGCTACTGGAAAATCTAACAAGGCACTACAGAGGATGGGAAACATGTCCTACTGAGAGATTTGCTACTGCAGGTTTTCACAGCACAGGAAACTACCACAACACAGAACCCCACAGCACGAGGTCACATGACTGACAGGAGAAGGATGGAGAGAGTGGGTGGGGTCTTACCAATCAAACTAAGGTCTGAGAAAACCATGCAATCCATGTCAGGCGGAAAGAACAAGGAAGAGAGAGAGAGAGAGAGAGAGAGAGAGATGGGATATAGTTTGAGACAGTGGAATGACCAAAACGATGAAGGAGCCAGAGCTGAACCTGTAGCTGCTGACTCCACAAGCAAAAGATGTTTGTTTTGTTTCTAAAGCTAGAAAGATACAACAAAAACAACAACAACGGCAGCAGTACAAAGAGGAAAACAGGGAAATCGAGGGGCAAAAAATAAGCTGTAAAAAGAACCGTTAGGCAAACAAAGGGAAAGCATCGAACTCCATCATTCATGCATTGTCAAAGTCATGAGTCAACTTCTGTCAAACGTGATGATGAAGAAGAAGAAGCTATGAGCCGCAATGATGGCAAGCATGGCAGAGAGTGACTAATGAGAGGAGATCTAAGAAAAAGGTTTTGAGGTCATACACACCAGAGTACTCCACTGGGATTATGGACAAAAGGCAGAGGATGAGACACGGGAGAGAGAGAGGTGATGTTAACATGGGTAGATGGCTAACAGTGCGTACAACAACAGCTGGACCAAAGCAAGGTGTGCAGCATCGCAGGAAACAGCAGGTGTGGAGGAGAAACAACACATTTAAAACTGGAGCTATCAACACACCAACAGCTAGTTTAGCTTCAGTTAAGCAGCCTCACAAGGATTTCTAAAACCCGAGAAAGCAACGATTAAAGATGTCAGAAATATGTCAGGGTTATTGTGAAGTTCAATTGAAAAACTCAAAAACACGTCAGTGGTCTTTGGCATTTAGACTATTCCAACAACATATTTACTGCACCTTCATCTACACACTTCAGTGCTACAGTCCAGATAAAGGTTGTTGCTCACCTAGGAGGTCGGCTCCTTCATCCACGTCCCCGATGAGCCCCGTGCCTGCAGACGACAGCTCTTCAAACAGAGAGTCTGTGTTGCGGTCAAATGCCATGTTCTCGATGCCTTTAGTCGGGGTACTAGAGAGAGAGCATACAATAACTTTTTATTGACTGGGATACATTCAGACTGTTCACCCTCTCTTTAATGCCAAGGCTCATTTTTGCATTAATAATGAAATTGTGCAGCCCTGTAACTGTTGATGTAATGCTTCCCTGTGAAAGTGAACAGTAGTTCTATGAGCTACCTGCAGGGCTTGTATCCGATGAGATCCATGTCCAGCTCAGGGGTGGACTCAATAATGTCCTGCACATCTGAGCTGTCCTCATTTTCAGGCAAACCTGTGAAGTTCAAGTAAGAAAAGGAAAGAGACTGCATGTGGATTCAGATGCTTTTGAAATCATTTCCTGATATTAAACCTCTGAACTATAAGAGCTAAATGGCAAAATTCAGCTCCATACATTTTTTACACAACACAGCCCCGTTTCCACCAAGTGGTCCAGTTCAGTTCGGGACACATTTATTGGCGTTTCCACCGTCAGAAGTTGGGAAGGGTACCAAAATAAGGGATCGGTACCGTCCTACTTTTTTGGAAACCCTTCTGTTGGGGTGCCAAGGTTACCGATCTGACCCTAAAGGGTCCCTTTTGTTTACTGTGTCCCGTTCTTCTTCTTCGTTGAACATAATTAATAGCGGGATACACTGTGTTGGGCTGCTATGATGTCACACTATTACATAGCTGGCGAGGTTATCGCCATCTGGCTTACACTCCTCTTACCAAATAAGGGTACAGCTGGCTGTGGAAGTGCAAGCCAGATCAGGGATTACTGAACCAAACCAGACCCGCTTGGAGGGAACGCGGCTCAAAAAAGACAAAGCATCCAAAACAACTACTGGATGAAAAAAAATCTTAGTGTCATGAGGTGTGACCGTACCCACTGATATGGATCTGGTCCCCGGTGCAGCCTGCACCTCGGTGCTCTTAGTGGTCCCATCTTCCCTCTCCATGTCCGAGGCTGCGGTGGACATGGGCGTGACCGACTTGGAGCCGGTGAAGTCTGACAGCTCATCCTGTAATCAAAAGAAGCTCGATCACAGCCTAAATTTCCAGAGTTTTCAGAGACAAGGCAGACTTCAATTAAACCAGGGTCCCAAACAAAAAGGTGACACAACAACAACAACAACACAAAAAAAAGCACACTGTTCAGGATGCGACAGGTTAACATGATGAACACAGTAATCACAAACATAATGGTTTTACTACTTCAGCTACACATGCAGTTTAACAGGAGACACTACAGTCCAATGTCTCTCTGCTCTTGTAATATTTAGAGCGAGAGTATCGTCCATTAAACAATCTGAAAAACTAAGCTACACGGTGTTTTTTATTTCTCTGTGAAATAAGAACTTGTAAAAACATCACATGTGGACGATGAGATACTTCAAACTAACACACAAAGGAGACACTGAACTAGGCTGTGGACAGGGATAAGGTTAGCAACACAGAGTGACAACGAGTCTGACAAGGAGGTCCACACAAAGCTACACAGACTGCAGGGGGGGGGGGGGGGGGGCGCTGAAATGAAACAAGGAAGCTGCCATTTACCGCTGGTTCACAAAACAACACAACACAACAAAAACACAGAGACTCAAATGATAAATCTGGGTAACAATGAACTGTTACTTGACTACAGAACAGGATTCAAAGAAATGATTCTATGTTAGTGTGAATGAACTAAAAGTACAAAGCAGGAACAAAAATAAATAAAAAACTAATCAGAGGCCAGATGCAACCATGGTGTTATTGAGTTGAAGGTTTGATATTTCACCGTTTCAACCCGTGACACACTTTATTGTTGTGCACATTTTAAATTATCCAAATCCAGCCTCCGCAGTTTGCACAGGTCATGGTTGCATGTAGCATGACGTACCAAAAGTGATCTATGAAGTGAAGCTTGAAATAAATGTGAGCGCGAGGCTTTTTGAAAAGATGAAACAGCATAGTAAAGGAGACTATGCAAACACAAACACTGAGCAGCCTGCAGCCGGTGCAGGCGTGCCACCACCGCTGCCGGCATGTCGTCCAACTACCTTGCAGTCGTCTGCCAGTGAATTCCCCCAAGAAGAGTCCTGCGCACTCTTACTCTCCCTTCCCTTTGGGGGGTCGACAAAGTCCTTTGGGGGGGGGGGGGGGGGGGGGGGGGGGGGGAGAGTAAGAATGAAGCTCACATGTGCAGAAGCAGTTCAGCAGAAATGCAGACAAAGTGTGAATGTCTGGGAGTGAGTGAGAAAAAGGACAGTAGTAGTAGTGAAGTCATGTAGACAGCTGTTTACATCAGAGTGTTGACGTGTGGCTCTTTCAAAGTGTTCACTTCATAACTTGTCAAAATAAAGATGTAGCTGTCACACTTCAAGAAGCGTACAATGAATAACTGCTTAGATAACCACCGTTTAGTTTGTCTCATTTTTTAAACAAATATCCTCAGATCAAGCTTCTCAGTTCTTTTTTTGTGATATTAAACTGAATGCTATCTTCAGCTTCACTGTGTCCCAAAGAATACCATTTTTAAATCCTGTTACCGGTACCTGTTTTTTTAAAATCACTTAATGGTCTCGCCTCAAAATACCTCTCGGACCACCTCACACCGTATGAGGCACCCAGACCCCTCAGGCCCTCTGGGGCCGGCCTCCTCAGTAGTGTGCTCAAAACCAAGCAGGCTGAGGTAGCTTGAGGTCTTAATAGCTGCACACTGTCGACGTTGCACAAAAACATTGGAAATGTGTTTGTGTAATTTCGACAGTGTGCGGATAAATTCAGCTCTGTGACTTGAACTGAATCGATACGGGGGTCTGACAGGTGGTTCACGTCTTTGGAACTAAACGACCTCAGATTTGTTTTCATTTTGAAACTTTAAATCTCCAGCCCCTGATGTTTACGACTTCCTTTAAAGTATAAAACAGTAAGCGCCCCTTTAAGTGACATCTCTTCTATTGGTCCATTTAAATGAAGCAGGAAGCAATGAATCAGAAAATATAATTAAGCCAGATCTTAAGGCGATGGGATGGTCTTGCTTATGACTCATATCGTAGATGGATATTAGATCATGTTTGGCATGCTGCACATCATTAACCTGTCATCACTTGAAGCTCCGCCCACTCCCATAAATAAATATCATGTCTTGGTGTAAGTCCACAGAGTCCACTTGGCCGGCCTCAACAATAACTGTCCTGTAGCACTGATTACATAAGAACCAATCACATTCAGCCAGCCTTCTTCCCCCTCAGTGACTGGCTGCCGGCCATACAGCGGCATCACTCCCATCATGCATCGCTCCACCGAGCTGATGCCCCAGTTTAAAACAAAAAGGCAGCAGTGGGATGAATTAACATCGTCACCCTGCAGGTCCTTAACCGCCACAGATACAAATAACACCCCCGTACCAATAATATCTCAAAGAGGAACAGAGAGAGAAGCACTGTTTTTAGAATCACTTGTCGTCTTAACGTGCATTTAGACTCCTGAAAGTACAACGAATATAATAATCACAATCCTCTCCCCTGCTTTAAATAGAATGTCGCTGCTTTCATGAATATTCATGTGATGCATTTGATGATCTCCTCTGACTGCTGCCACAGCGGAAACAAAAAAAAACAAGTTTGCATATTCATCAATGGATAAAGAGGAGGATGTCTGGAAACAGAGGTGGCCTTGTCAGATGCCTGCTAAGATGTGCCTGCTCGCCTGAGCTTATCAAAGGAGCTCTATTTTTAACCGGATCCGAAGCCAAACATCCTACCGTCTTCAAGCACGGCCGACACAGCTGGAAACACGTCCAGGACGAGGGATTATAGAGCTCACATTATGGTTTACATTTAATGGATTTTTTTTTGTCTGTGCACTGTTGAAATATAACTAAAACACTGATTGTTCATTAAGAGGTGAATAGTTAGGTATCCGATTATTTAGAGAAATGAAAATGTGGTCTGAATACTGCACTATACTCCTTATTCATTTAAGATCAGAACATTTCAGACTCAACTGAACAGGCTCTGAGACTGGACTGATGAAATGTTTCAGACCAATACAAATCTGTCTCCCTACCGTCCTGACACTTGATTTAGTTTAAACCTGTGGACATCAGTAATCAGGATGTTTTTATCTGATCATGAACATGAGTTCATTCTCTGAAGAAGTGTCACAATAAAAGATTTGTTTGTCCACCATTTAAAGTTCACATATAGTTGCCATCCGCACACACTGACCTTGAGACTAGTGTTGGATCGCGGCTGCGTTGAGTCGTTGAACCTCCAGCCCTCTGTGCCCAGGGTCTCCGATCTGACCTGGGGGTCCGGGGTTAGCAGAGACGTACCAGCAGACGAAGGGAAGACCCCCAGAGAAAGAGGACGCTCTCTCCTAGAAGATCAAAGATGATGACGAGTTTAATGACAGACAGACTCCCACAGTCTGTCAGACCAGCAGAGTCATCCTCACATGACTAACTGTGGAGACATTCAACTGTCCTGATGAGGGGAACACTTATAAATCATGAACTCGTTGATCCGTCCCGTCTTTAAGGACAAACAAACACATCGTGCCTGTGGTCTTACCTGACGCGGCCGACTGCGCTCGACTCCGAGGTCTCACTGATCTGCTGCAGTTTGATCCTCTCTACATGCTCCATGTAATTATGAATCATCTGCAGAAGCCGAACAAACAACACAGAGAGAAAACGTGTCATGAAAGTTGTTAATAATAATTACAGAGTCTTCTCTCCCCCATCCCTCCTCTCCTCTCCTCCTCACCTCTGTGTGTCTCTGGTGGAGGGAGTTATATTCCTTCTTCAGCTCCAGCTCACGTTCTTCTAACCTGCCGACTAAAGCACAAACAACCATGTTCAGTGTAAGGCGGACACTTCACAATGGCCAGTACATGCATCACATTTAGTATTAAAACCATGTTTGATTTGGGTTTGGGTTTTCTAACCCTAACCCTTAATACCATTCTGATGTTTGTATGGTCGATATTAAGCTTCCTCGAGCAGCTGGTTAGCTTAGCTAAGAATACAGACAGGAAACATGTTGAAACAGCAAGTTTTAAAGATCAGTTATTAACACCTCATTCTTTGTTGTTACATAAACCTAACCCGGATACCCTGGTGTTGTAGTCAAGATCAAGGCAGAATACCTTGGTCGTGATATTTATGGTCTTGGACAGAGACAAGACCAAGACCATAAATATCACAGAGCAATCATCATTTCCTTCTCATCACAACCTCTAATCCAGTATTGATTTAAAATCCTGAGTCCGCCCAGTCTGAGAAAATAGGCCGAGACCTTCAAACAGTGATCTTAAGACTAAGACTACAACACTAGGATACCTCCTCAGAGCCCACAAAGAAAATACCCTCCTCCTGCACTTTTAGAAAAAATTATACGTTCATTTTTAGGCATATAAAACCAGTAAGATCAAATGTGTACATGTGGAAAATTGCTATCGTTAACGTTGCTGGTTTGACTGTGTTTAAAGTCATTACACTAAGCTTACTAGCTGCTGCTGGCGGTGTCTTCACATCAACTCTATAAACACGACAGTGGGATTTATCTTCATCTCACTCTCCACTCAAGATCTCAAATTATGTTGAACTTTTCCTTTACGTTGCACATAAATGAGTGTGCATCAAAGTTGCATCATCGTGCCGCTCCATGCAGGCACGGGGGACTTAGCAGAGCGGCTTATCCCACTCAGATAGATTTCACTGTTGTTACAAAGTGACAAAAACACCTAATCCTGTATTAGTGCGTCAGGTTCGGTCTAAACTGCATCCAAAGACAGACTCGCTGCATAAAGCCTGGATACTCTCCACCACAGCAGCTGCAGCGTCTGCATGCTTTATGATGACGTCTCAGCAGCTGGGAGTGTTTGGACATTGACTCCAGATTTTTATTCTTCTATCATGAGTCATCAAATTCATGGAGACATGTAATGCAGTGAAGACAGGGGAGGCAGCTGACGTCTGTAGTAATCCCTCCTGTGTGATGGAGGAGGAGCTGGTGTGTATAACATACCAAGGCTATGATACTGGTTGTTTTAATAGTTAACACCTTTTCCAGTTATATCCACTCTTAACATGTTATTTAACACAGACAGAGAAATAACTGCTATTCCTCTGATGTGGGCGAGAGCTGTTTAAGAACCATTTAATAAAATGTGATGAATCTGCTGGGAAGCCAAGAGGGTGAGATGTGAGTCTCTGAATAATTGTCCACCATCACCCTGCTGGATGCTTTATGTCTGACAACATGCGGCCCAACATGCTGCGGTCACGGCATTTTGACTCGTGGATGTGAGTCTGTTCCGATTATTAAGAGAGAGGTTATTCAAGATCAACTTCCAAACTCCATTCGATCTGCAGAGTCTCTTTGCACCTTTAAGTAAAAGCTAAAGACCCAGCTCTTTATGAACACCGAGATGACGACCTTAATGGTATTAAAGATGGTTTGTTTGATAATGGCGATTACAGGATGGTTTTGATGCTGAATAGAACTCTAAAGAAGAGCTGTTAATGATGTGCTCTGCCTCTGGTCACTTCCTGTCAGCACCTCTTGGTCACTTCCTGTCAGTTCCTCTTGGTCACTTCCTGTCAGCACCTCTTGGTCACTTTCTGTCAGCACCTCTGGTCACTTCCTGTCAGCAACTCTTGGTCACTTCCTGTCAGCAACTCTTGGTCACTTCCTGTCAGCACCTCTTGGTCACTTCCTGTCAGCACCTCTTGGTCACTTCCTGTCAGTTCCTCTTGGTCACTTCCTGTCACCCCCCCCCCCCCACTGGTCACTTCCTGTCAGCACCTCTTGGTCACTTCCTGTCAGCACCTCTTGGTCACTTCCTGTCACCCCCCCCCCCCCCACTGGTCACTTCCTGTCAGCACCTCTTGGTCACTTCCTGTCAGCTCCTCTGGTAACTTCCTGTCAGCACCTGTATCTCCAATCGGACTTAAAGCTGTTTGTTTACACTTCCTGACGTTGTCTCCACCTCTCTAGATCCTTGCTTGTGTTGTACTTACTCTCTGATGTACGTCGCTTTGGATAAAAGCGTCTGCTAAGTGAATTGTAGAATTGTAGAAATAGAAAATAAAGCAAAGACCAAAGCAGATGAAGAATCAGATCTACACTGATGTGGCGTCAGTGGCTCTTTAAACTCAGCAGTAGCTTTGGATTCTGTCCCACATGTCTCATCCCTGCTGCTGCTGTAAAATACAGTCATGAATGATTGACTATTTACTGGGAGTGTGATCGTTTAATGGGAGATGTTTAGTGGAATCAAATGACCGGTAGCATCATGTGCTCTACTTCTCCACATATAAAAGGTGCTTCTTAAGAAAGTTTGAGAGAAAAAAAAAAGACATGATTTAAATCTGAGAAATGAAACCGGCTGCTGGTGTTTGCTTTGTAGACGCTCGAAATGAGGAAGAAATTCATGTGAGCAGCTTTGTGTGAACGCATGACTCATTTGAAAACCAGCTCTGTTGCTTTGCGGCTGGATGCTGGACCAGCCATACTGTGGGAATTTCCAACAAGACAGACAGTGAGAGCCAACCAGCACACGTCCCCTCCCCTAATCCAGTGATGAAATGAGCGGTAATGCACTGTCGCATTAGGAGGATGGGACTAACAGAAATCCTATAATCCCATTACTGTTACCCCGCAAAGAGGGAGAACAAGTGTGAGTGTTTAAGTGTGTGTGCACGCCGACAGAGACGAGTTAAAAACAGAGAAGATGATTAACATGTATATGGAAACCGACTGATGAATAGAAAAACATACTGGAACAAACAGTAAGTACGTACACATCAGTGACAGGATGTTCCCTGCGCCACACTGCAGAGAAGAGACTGGGACGAGGACGGCGAGGTGAAACAACGTGTGTGTGTTAATGTTTCTTACTCTGGTCTGCGGAGTTCCTGATCTTCAGCTCCAGTTGTCTGGAGTGAGACTCCATCCGGTCCAGATGGTTCTGCAGGTCCTTCTTGTCCTGCTCATGAGTGTCCTCAAACTCGATGAACTTCTGCTCCGTGACACAAAGACACAAAGACAGAACGTGCTCAGACTCAATGGTCATTATTTGTAGTAAATAGCAAAGATTAGAAATAAAATAAGATCCTCCATCTGGGGTTTCTGTTGTAAATAAAAGGGAGGAAACAATAAGATTAAAGACTTTAAAGATGTTCATGCTGAGGTGCAGATGGCCTAGCGATTATGTCGTGCGCCCCATGTACAGAGGCTGTAGTCCTCATTGCAGCAGCCGTGGGTTTGAAACCGACCTCGGCCTCTTTGCAGCATCACATCACCCCCCCTCTCTCCTCCCAACATTTCCTGTCTCTCTTCAGCTTAAAGACCAAAGAAACCTTGAGTGGGGGAGATGTGCATGCCCTGAAACACAAGTTCACATAAAGAACATTTGTTAAGAATCTTGTGTCTTTCTTTTGGGGAGGTGGGAGGTGATGTTGAATGGTAGGGGAAACACTAAATGTATCAATATGTTGTGCTGAAGAGTGAGATTATCATAATGCTTAACTGTTCCAAGAACATTGTCCATCCTTTGCTGTGCATTCTCGCATGCCGCGATACGAGAGAAATATGCAAAGTGTGATTACATTAATCCACATCACAATCAGTGATGATCAGTGTGATCAATTAAAAGTCTATATTCAAAGTGTCTACGTCTATCTGATGTTTTTCAACAAGTCTGTCCCGAATCCAAAATGGATCTAAAAAGTTTTTGGTTTTTTTCAGAGGTTAGCTGCACACTTGAACGTCACCTGACTGCATCACAATTGTTTGAAAGCATTTTACCCAGGCCTCCATCTGGAGATTGACAAAGCTGAAGCTAGTGTCAGATATGGGTCCAATGGGCCACTCTATGGGGCCGATCTATACAGTTTAGTTCTATGCTATTCTGTGTTGACAGCGAGCTTGTGAGCGTGCTGCGGCTCTGTCGTTCAGACTTTTGGGATGTGTTTACTGCAAATGCTCACATCAACATAACGATGAAATTCAATAATTTGTGAAATTTCTTTTTTGTTTGGGGATTGACAAAAACCAAAAAGTCAATGATGTTGATGTATCTGAGTTATTTTATGAGCCTTATAATTAGTTCATATATGATGACTCTTACTTCAGTTACAGCTCGTCACACACAGTGTGTAACTAAACAGCTCAGACTACACTGTATCATTGTCAAAGAGCAACTTTTTTTCTGAATCAGGACTTGAGGGACAGGATGTGACTTAGTGGTCCAACTTAATGGTTCATCCGGAAGCTCTGGGTCCTCCCAGTTTCCTACTTGGTGTGTGTGTGTGTGTGTGTGTGTGTGTGTGTAATGTGTGCATCGGCATCCACATCCTGTCCGGATGAGTAAGCCAAGGCCCTGATGTGGCTACCGTCCCTCCTCTGGGCGCAGGAGTCTCACGTTACTGTGATGTGGCAGTCTTTGAAATGTTCAGAGCTGAAGCATACTGTTTTAAAGACATGAACAGATTCATCTTTTTCATCTGATTATTTCTGTTTGCTGCAGATTTGAATCGGCTTACATAGTTTTCATTCAGCTCTGGCCTAATCATCAAACAAAAACGCTGATAAGAGCAGGACTTCCTCAATCAAGAGAAACTTATTCTGAAAAATGAGATGACCATTTTATTCTTGACATCATTTTTAAAACAAAATGCCCCAAACTGCAATGTGTCCTCCTCTCTAATGTGAACATGCGCTGGTCTTTGCTGATGCCGAGCTGTTTATAATTTTTTTTGAAGTCACTCTGCACTCTGGGAAGATGGCCGTGATGAGCATGTTCCACTGTTGGCCCCAGACGTTTTATTGAGAAAGCAATCGAGAATAACTTGAGAAAATTTAAAATGACAAGGAGTCTAAGTGTGACCAGGAACCATGGAGTAATGCTAAAGGAAACATCAACAGTCCCATATTCATGTACAGCCGGTTTTGAACTATTTGAGAAACTGGAAAAGGCCAAAATGACAAATTATTGATCCGAACAGCTGTCATGATACCTGAGACTAAAATCAATAACTTTCACACACTCATCGATATCAGAAGTGATTCCTGCTGTTCTATGTTGTGTCTATCTTTTCATTACATTCTAGACTCGACGCTGCAATAGAGGGAGGGAGGTAAATGATGGTATCCGTTTTATTGTTGTTAATCCAACCAGTAAAAGGTCTAAACAACTCATGTGAAGTCTGACGTTTAATCAGATCTGGAAGCCGCCCCCCTTAAGGTAATATGACACCCTGGACTTCTCAGTAGAGTGGGGGTTAGTCTGTGACACCAGGATATGTCATGTAAACCAAAGACATGAAAAAAGAAAGGAAAACAAAAAGCATGAGACGTTCCCTCTCTGCTCATTTCTGACAAAAGATGACATGACCTGGAAGTGATAGCATGCCTCTCTGACCGGCCCTGCGTGGCCCTGCTCAGTCCTCCTCAGGGTGCGGACAAAGACCCCCCCCCCCCCCGCCCACAGTCCCACAAACAGATGTTTTAATGAGCTTTCATACCTAAAACAGCACTGTAGTAATGAATGTGTTTCATGTTTATGTGTTTGTGTGTCCGGCTGTCACACCGCCTCACTGTCACTGTGAGCACTGACGGGTCAACATGTCCGCAGCACACTGGGGGCCCCACGTCCACGCTGTCCTGATGCCCCGAGTCTACAGAAACAAGCCGAGACAGAAGGTCTGAGTCAAGTCACATCGGCCTTCATACAAACAAGCTCGGGGCCAGGAGGCAGGAAGTTCTCTCTCTCTCACACACGCACACACGCAGGCTTTATATGCAATTTTTTCATCCAGCAGATGTCAACCCTTGAGCACCAGCATGAAACCAAAACAACTTGCGGTGCATTGTTGTGTTAGCATGCTAATGCTAGCGATCTTTATTATGCTCGTATCTTCACACTGCATGTAAATTTACCTGAAATGAGCGTGATCTAGAAACACAGTTAAGCAGTGAGTACAGTATGTTCTTCTTCTTTTCTCTAGTCCCTCAATTAAACAACTTTTATACTCGAGGGGAGAAGTCAGCCGGCCGTCCCGGCGATGTAAACAAACTGAAGATAAGACTCTAAAAACTCTGAAAACATCACAGACAGTGGGACTCGGGTGTTACACCCATTGTAAACAGTCATGACTCACAGAGTTATTTTCAGAGGATATACTTGATTTCTACATTTAAGTGTGAAAAATCACATTTAAAGTCATGAATTATGATCTCTGTGTAAAAATCATGATTCTTTTTATTCTGTCAAACAAGCTGATGAAATAGAGCTTATTAAACATTATTCACAATTACATGAATGTGACTGTTTCATATACCCAATGTACTGCAGTATATTTGGTATCTTGAGCTGTTTTTTTTTTTTTTTTAAGTATCCTCCAGCGGGAGTAAGAGAGAGAGAGAGAGCAGCGATGGTCCATTTAAATTCATAGGTCAGCATGCTCTGACGTTTCTCGAATTCCTTTTGGTGTCTCGCAAACATTACGCTTTATGTCTCGTACAAACAGACAAAGACCAGAGGAGCCGACACTGCATCGATTGCACACGTGCATTAGAAAATGTTGCTGATGCATTCGCGCAGTTTTGACAGTGTAGAGAGGTGGGGGTTTTTTTTGGTAGAGATGGTCATCCTGTAGTCACATGCCAAAGTGTCCTCGAGCGAGACACTGAACCCCAAGTCGCTCCCGCTGCTCTGTCGGCAGCGTGTCAATGTGTGTGAAAAGGATTAGTTAATACTGAGGGACACTTTACAAAGCAGCCTCTGCCATCAGTGTGAATGTGTAGGTGTGACATAAAGCACTTTGAGAAGTCAGGAGATTAGAAGCAGATATATAAGCTCAAGTGTGTTAAGACGTGTTCGACGGGTATTTATGAAAGAAAATAGAAAATCAGTGTCTAGAAATCTATTTTTGTTGCAGCGGCATCAAAAACAGGCATCTATACTGTAAATAAATGTATAATTCCTGTATTGTGACAACCCTGAGGTAGAGTGCTTTGTGCAGGGTTAAAGGTCACAATGCTGACCTGCTGTCTGGAAGGTTAAATCACATAAACAGTGACATGATGAGCGTCATAAAGGATAGTGTGAGTGTCTGGTGACCTAAATTGCTTTGTAGTGTCACTATCACAAGCTAACCTGTAATCCTCATGACATCTCCTTGAAACTTGTGTTACAGCGATGTCCCAAAATGCTGAGTCACTTCACCTGCTGTTTCTCCACTCAGACGTGGCTCCAGCTGTATCTGATGCTTTGGTGGTGTACTGTAGGTGATTTGAAGGAGGAGGTGGGTGTGTTTTGCTTATAAGAAAGAGGCATTTGCATAGGCAATAATTCAAATCACCCATCCTTGGAGACACTGATCAGACACAGCTAATACAAAGAGAGAGAGGGGGGGGGGGCATTGCAGCCATGGCACTGCCTTGTTTACATCTCCAATGAGCTCCACGGGAGGAGGCTGCAGCTCTGAACACGTGTGTAGGTTAATTCACGGCACAGGGATGGAGGGGAGGGGGGAAACACCTGAGGGCAGACTTTCTTCATTCCTCCTCCTCCTCCTCCTCCTCCTCCTCCTCTTCCACAAAAAGGATGCTGGCGACCGTCCCATTCAACTCACCTCCTCTGCGTGTTTCCTCAGCGCTTTCTCCCGCTCGTACTGGGTGATGAGCTGCTCGTTGTCCTCCTTCAGCAGCTCCAGCTCCACTTCGTGCTCCTGGTTCTCCGCGAACACCGAGTCCAGGTTCTCCAGCACGGCCACGACCAGCGGCATCAGCTCCTTCACCACGTCCTCGTCGTATTTGCCGATGAGCCGCTCGAACTCGCGGTAGATGGAGTTGGCCAGGCCCGACACCCGCTCAGACATCATCGCTGATGTCCCCGGGTCGTCCTGGTACACAACTCCGTCTTCCAGCTCCATTTTTTTAGTCCTCTGCCTCACAGCTAACAGGACTAACGCGGGTTATTCCGTCTCACCCGCCACTATGAACACCGTTACCCGCTTAAATGAAAGCAGTGTTCCTTCAATTGAACGCACACATTGAGAATAAAACACGGCAGGACTATTACAATGCATGCGAGACAGGCTACGTGGATATCTTCCTCTTTTCCCCTCACTTGTCCCATGGTGCATTAAAGTGCTCATCCAAAGCTTGTACTTTTCAGTGTCACTGAAAGGCTCACACAGATGAAGTCCCGGGACATTTTTTTTGTTTACCTTGAGTGTGCAAAATATACAAATTCACGACCTGCAATTAACAAAAAAAAGTAAATAATATCGGGGGAAAAAAACACAACAATTTGTATGCTTTCCATTTCCTATTGGCCTCTTTCAAGCCCGCATTCAAAATATCTGTGGGAAAGTGAAGGCGCCACCACAACAGCTGAGTTGTTGACCAGATCACGTGATGACGTCATATCATGCCAACAACGTAAGATTATTTAGTACTGACAGGCTGATATTGTGCACAGTCTTACATAATTATTTTTAGGATTTAAAAATAAAATAGAATTGATAGCCCGTCTTTATATCTTATTTCTTATTTGCAAGCGCTTCAAATTGAGCTTTTATATTATTTCTTAAATAATTTGAACCCCTCACGCATCACTTTTTTAACTTAGATAAATGTAAAATTTTGTGTGTGTTTACTATATTCATGTTTTTCATTGATGTTATGTGTTAGTACCACCATGATCAGCTTTATTGGCCATGTATGCTCACACACACACACAAGGAATTTGTGCTCTGTGTACTAAAGTACAACATTAAATATCAACATTAACAAAGACTAATATGTACAAGACTAAATAAGTCAATAGTGCAGGGGTGAGTTGTGCAAAAATGCTGAGATAAGCACGATAATGAAAATGTAATTATGTAACATCATCATATACATGAGGTAGAGAGTGTTTGCAGTACTTACATTAAGCATTGTGCAGAGATTGATATCACATTAGGAGGATAATAATACACTATTAAAATGATTAAGGTATTGACCCTAAAATGACTGTCAAATGAAAAATGTGTGACTTTTTTTATCCAGTAGATGTCGCCCTTGAGCACCAGCATGAAGCCAGTGGTGAAGTGCAAAGTATACAGAGTATACCCACTTATTTTTCAGTCTCCAAAGGGTATACCCAATTCTAAATCCATTCTGATTCACAATATTCAGTATGCTGCAATGTGTTTTCCCTAGGCTGGTGAAGGGACTATGTAGTTGTCTCATCCTGTAGTCTTTTTTTCCAGTTAAAATGATAAAACCTTACCTGCTCTTCTTTTGTGGTTTATGTTAATAACATCCCTACTCCCTTAAGTCGAGCAGCAAAAGTTGAGTGTTTACGTGTAAATACAAAAGGCCTTTTTTATAAGAGCATTAAATATGCAAGAGTAGTCTCACAATAGAGACCGATTATCCTCTGCTGGACCAGCCCCTAAAAAAAATAGTTTTCCCACTACTTCAGGCACCACTACAAAAAAAATGGACCTGAGGGCCACGTTGACGGTTGATGGGGGCCGCATGTGGCCGCCTGGCCGCCAGTTGCTCACCCAACAGCATGTCTTTGGACTGTAGGAGGTCGCTGGAGTTCCCCGGCGAGAAACCATGCATGTTCATCAACCTCAGTCTTCTCAGTTCAATCAGCTTTTTCAACAATCACGCCCACATGACATCATCCACTAACGCCTCCACCACCAGTGACTCCATGGAGGGATAGATCTTGCTTCCACTCAGGGCAGACATCTTGGATCACCCTATTCAGAGTTCAAGCGCCTTAAATTCTCTGTCAATCATTCAATGTCACATATGTAAAATAAATATTTATCTTGGATTCATGTGCTTGTCTCTCCTGGTTGAAACGAATGGAAGTAGAACACTACAAGAGATGACAGATATTTAGACGTAAAGCTTTCATGTATCAGTGTTCAAACTCAGCGATAACTGCAGTTACTGTTAACTGGTGAGACAAAAACTTCCTCGACCTCAGTGTGTCATAAACAAAGGAGCTCATGATTGACTTTCGGAAAAACTGTGAAAAACCTAAAGCTATAGTGTTGTTCTGTACAGATGTGGAGATCGTTGAAACGTACCAGTATTTGGATGCCATGTTCAACTCACAGATAAAGTTTGATGTGAACACAGAATGTATTGTAAAGTGAGGTCAACAAAATGTTGTGCATCTCTTATCAGTATTTTGTTGAAAGTCTCTTAACTTTTTCATTTGTCTGCTGGTTCGACACTTTGTGTGTAGAAGACACAGGAACGGCCTGCACAGTATTGTAAAGGTCTGCTCTAAGATAATCAGTGCCCAGCAGAGAGACTTGTGTTCTTTGCGGGAGAGGCAGGTGGTCCAGAAAGCTAAGGGAGTTCAAGGTAATGCCCTCAGGCCACCACTTCATCGTGCCCTCTTTCATTCCCTCCACCATCAGGCTGTTTAAATCTTGATAGTCCTTGTATTCTTCTCTTTGTTGATTGTGTCCCTTCCTCTTGGGTTTAATGATAAGTGGTTTATTCCTGGGACTTCTATTCCTTGAATGTAGTCTAAGGTGTGACTACGGTGCATCCTTGAATGTCTTAATTATGTATTTAATGACTTATTTATTAGTGTTGTCCTTAAAGGCTTTATATGCGATTTTTCAGACTTAAATGTAATACAAATCAAGTATATCCTCTGAAAATAACTCTGTGAGTCATGACTGTCTACAATGAGTGTAACACCCGAGTCCCACTGTCTGTGATGTTTTCAGAGTCCTATCTTCAGTTTGTTTACATCGCCGGGACAGCGGCTGACTCCTCCCCTCGCGTATAAAAGTTGTTTAATTGAGGGACTAGAGAAAAGAAGAATAACATACTGTACTCACTGCTTAACTGTGTTTCTAGATCACGCTCATTTCAGGTAAATTTACATGCAGTGTGAAGATACAAGCATAATAAAGATAGCATTAGCATGCTAACACAATAATGCAGCGCAAGTTGTTTTGGTTTCATGCTGGTGCTCAAGGACATCTGCTGGGTCAAAAAAATCGCATATAAAGCCTTTAAACTGTGCTTTTTATCTGCCCTTGTGGGTGCCATTGCTTAAAGAGACCACACGAGGGTGTCAGCATGTCAAATACTGATTTGTTTGATGTGTCTGATTAATCTCCTTCTGTTGTTTGTTTGTAAATGTTTGTGTGGTCTGGGAAGACTGTGGAACCCAATTTCCCTCTGGTATAAATACAGTTGTCTAAATCTAAGTCTAAGGAGATGGTTAAGAAATAAAAAATAAAAAATAAAAAACACCACAGGAAACCAGTTGTACACATGCAGGAGATCTTCTCTGTGAAATCACATCCTTCACAGTCCTGTCACACGGACCCATTTGAGGATTCTAAAGTAAGCCTACCTGTTGAAGCACCAATGCTCAAATGGACCTTCCTGAGAGCAATCAACAACACTCATCAATCCTTAATGACAGAACGATCTTGATTTATGCACAAACCAGGCAGATCTGCTCGTCAAGACACTTTGCAAAAGCACACAGAGGCTGTTAAATTCCAGATTGCCAGTATGCTCAAACTCAGATTGTGAATGACTAAGTGTTTATATCTGGAGCTGTACTATGCTCATGCTCGGGACTAAGTGTACGACTCATTGTTGATCATTTTTGTCATACTTCAGAAGTTGTCAAATACAGACATACACAGAATACACTGTGGTGGTAAAGTCCAAAGTATTTTAAAAAGGAAGTTATATAGTGGTTAGGTGTGCTATGAATTTAACACTTAAAAGTATGCGCAACAGAGATAAACAGTCGTCATTTTTATATTTTCAGTAGTTCTGCACTGCATGAATATCTTACATTATAATCTTTGCTTATAAACACCACAGTCACTAGTTATATTCTTACTTATACAAACAGACAGAAGAAAAACGTATAATGGTCTTTCTCGTACATGCAAAAGGTATGCTCCAGGTGCATTCAGTTAAGTTTATTATGTTCAAACAACACATCTTAAAGACTTAAAAATGCCTGAATTAGAGTAATACCACAACTAAGTCAAATACTCACAGAAGTCTACACTTACACAAACTTATTTTTTACATGGCAATAATTAAACCCAGGAACATTTATTAATTCAAGACTAGACATCATTCAAACGTGTTATCTATATTAGGTTAACGCTTTATTCAATAAAGCTCAATTATGCGTTGAAGACAACTGAGTGCATTTGAGTTTGAACTGAATGTGAAAGAGAAACGATTGAATGATTACAAATAATCTGTTATAATTTACACATTTAGGCCTTTAATGGCTTCTGTATCCTGGGGGATACAGTCATTTGACAGGCTGTGGGCTGGAGGGGCAAAAAATGGGTGCACTGCAATTTCATGAGAAAAACTGAAGGGTGTGTAGTGGCTATTTGTCCAAAACAACAACAAAAAAAAACTAAATAAACTAATATCAAAAAGTAATCAAATGACCACTGATACACCGTGGGGATGTAATGTACGCAGGCAAAAGAAACCCAATGTCCATGCAGGAGAGAGAGAGAGCGAGAGCGAGAGAGAGAGAGAGAGGGCGAGAGAGGGCGAGAGAGAGAGAGAGAGAGAGAGAGAGAGAGAGAGAGAGAGAGAGAAATCAGTCCATGCTTCAAAACAGCCCAATATGTTGAATGAATGTTTTGGAAGTCATGAAGTCTGACTTCCAAAACTTTCCCCATCATCCATGATCCTCTTGGAGCTGTGCTGTCAGCAACAAGAACAATGTCTCCAGAAGTAAGACTTCTTCTGGGCCTTGTCCATTTTTGTCTCTCCTGCATCATAGGTAGATACTCAGAAATCCATCTCTTCCAAAAAAAGTTCAGCCATGTACTGTATTTGCTTCCACCTTTTCCTGACATACAGATCACCTTTGTCAAACAGACCTGGTGGCATGATTGGTTTGCCCTTTAACATGAGAATGTGATTTGGTGTGAGGGCTTCAATATCATCCGGATCATCTGAGACTTTTGTGATGGGTCTGTCATTCAATATTGCCTCGACTTCACAAAAACCTGTCTGAAGCCCTTCATCACCCAGAGTCTACTGTTTCAAAACTGAGGTAAGAACACTTTTCACTGAGCGAATCAGGCGCTCCCATATACCACCTTGATGGGAAGCTGCTGGTGTGTTGAAGTTCCATTTTATGCCATCATGGATCAAAGCTTTCTGAATTTTGCCATGGTTCAGAGCAGCTAGACTTTCTTTCAGTACCCGGTTGGCTGCAACAAAATTAGTGCCATTGTCAGACCTGATCGTTGAGATGGGGCCTCGTCTACAGATAAACCTCCGAACAGGATTTATACAGGAGTCTGTATCTAGTGTATATGCAAATGCACAGCACGACTGGTCATACAGGTGAATAACACTCCATAGCTTTAGAACACTTCGGCCTCTTTTTACATCAATGGGGCCAAAATAGTCAACACCAACATTTGTAAAAGCAGCTTTGTCAGGCAACACTCTCTCTTCAGGCAAGTCAGCCATCTTCTGTTCAGCAAGCCTTCCTCTGTTGCGTCTACAAACAAAACAGTCTGATATCACTTTTCTAGCGGCAGAGTTTGCATTAATGATCCAGTACTTCTGCCGTAACCTGGACAGCATGTGATTTCTTCCTGCATGTCCCAGCTGACAATGAATGTGGCGCAATATTAGTATGGCTACATGTGTGTCTTTAGACAGAATAACTGGATGTTTAGATTCAGATGGCAGTGCTGCTTTATTCAGCCGACCTCCCACTCTGAGAACTCCATCATTCATCACTGGGTCCAGTTTGTATAGAGGACTTTCCTTGGAGATGTTTTTTAAGTCACACTTGAGTGAGGTGATTTCAGCTTTGTAATGTTGTCTTTGCACATGCTGAATGATTGACTGCTCTGCTTTTGCAAGATCTTCGGGAGTCAGACTTTGTCCCTTGAGTGTGACTTTAAAACTCTTAATTCTTTTTTCCACTTGATGCTCTTGAATCTGTAGATTGTCTTGATTGAGGCTTACAGAAGCACACCACTCTTTTTTCTTCTGTACCAACATCATTAGAACTTCCTTGACCTTTAGAAACCAAGCTACAGATGATTTTAACTTAATCCAGGATGAAAAGTAACAGATCAGGTGATTGGTGGCATTTTCCACATCCTTGACAATAACATTCACTGCCAAGTCCCTGTTGACCTCTGGGTCATCTGCAGAAATCACATCAAGCTCCTCAAGCTTAGGCCACTCCTCCTTTGACCTAGAGAGGAACTCAGGTCCATTTATCCATCTCCTGCCTTTCAGGAAATCCTGAGTTTTCAATCCTCTCGATGCTTCATCTGCAGGATTCTCTTTTGAAGCCACATATCTCCACTGATCAACATCTACTGCTTCTCTGATGATGGCAGTTCTGTTTGCCACAAAAGTGTGGAATTGCCTGTTTTCGTTACAGATATATTTTAGGACCGTTGTGCTGTCTGTCCAAAAAACTGACTTCTCCAACTGAAGTTGCAGCTCCTTCTGCAGAATTTTATCAACTCGAACAGCAGCTGTGAGTTCCAGTCGTGGAATTGTAGTCTGCTTAAGGGGAGCAACTCTGGCCTTTCCCAAGAGAAATGCAACATGTACCTTTTGATAATTTTCCAGTCTCAGGTAGGACACTGTTCCATATCCAACCTGACTGGCATCGGAGAAGTGATGAAGCTGTGCTGTGACAGAGTCTCCAAAGTCTCTGGGTTTAATACAGCGTTCCACCTTAAACTCAGCCACGTTTTGAAGGTCCTCCAACCACTCAGACCATTGCTTAGAGAAGGAATGGGGAATAGCTTCATCCCAACCCAAGTTTCTCCTACAAAGCTCCTGCAGCAACAGCTTGGCTGGCATTGTGAATGGTGCTAGAAACCCCAAAGGGTCATAAAGTGAGCATACCACTGACAGAATACCTCTTCTGGTTTGCGGCTTTTCTTGCACTGAGATCTTGAACTTGAAACTGTCAGTTTCAATGCACCACTGTAGTCCTAGTGCACGCTCCATTGGAAGTTGATCTGTATCCAAATCCAGTTCCATCATTTCTGATGCTCTCTTTTCCTCAGCAACTGATAGTAGCACTGTGCGGCTGTTGCTGACCCATTTTGAAAGATTGAATCCTCCTTTGTGACAAAGAGCATTCAAATCCCTGATCATTTGCATAGCGTCCTCCTCTGTAGCCATGGATTTCAGGCAGTCATCCACATAAAAGTTATTTTTGACTGTTTTGACCACTTCAAAGGGGGAAATGATGAGCGTTATCCTCTGCTGTTCTTCTCACAGCATAATTTGCAATGCTTGGGGATGATACTGCTCCAAACAAATGTACCTTCATGCGATACTCCACTGGAGAATGTGCAGTGTCACCATCTGTCCACCAGAGGAAGCGGAGAAAGTCGATGTGCTTGTTTGGGACATGTACCTGGTGAAACATGGCTTTGATGTCTGCCATAACTGCAACTGGCTCTTTTCTAAATCGAATGAGGACTCCAATGAGAGTGTTTGTAAGATCGGGTCCCTGCAAGAGCTGACAGTTCAGTGACGTGCCTTTAAATGTTGCTCCACAATCAAAAACAACTCTCAGTTTGCCTTTTCTGGGGTGATAAACACCATGATGAGGTATGTACCACACATTTCCATCACTTTGTTTTAGTTGTCCTGCAGGCACCTTTTCGGCATATCCTTGAGTTATCATGTCATTGAGAAATGCAATGTATTCCTCCTTGAATGAGCTGTTTTTGTGAAATTTTCTTTTCAGGCACTGGAGGCGCTGTTCTGCAACACAACGATTGTCTGGTAAGAAAGGGTTTTCCTGTTTGAAAGGTAAGTCAACACAGTAATGACCTCCAATACATTGAGCTGTGCTGCTCACAACATTCATGAACTTAATGTCTTCTCTGGACATTTCAATTTGCTCTTCTGACGATCTCTCATTAAAATCATGGTTGTACTGTTTAACAAGCATTTCTTGAAGGTGTTCAACAGAGATTCGGTTGGCAGTTACAGCAGGGCAGCCACTCTTGCTCCTATTGCTTCCACCTCGAAGAGGACCATTAATGACCCAACCAATCCTGGTTCTTACTGCGTAGGGTCCTTCATCCTGACTGTTTATCAGCTCCCAAGGCTCCAATACTTTAGGGGCATCAGTACCAATCAGAAGATCCACTCCAGCATCAATGTCATGGAGCTCTACATCCTTTAGATAAGGCCATTGAACAAGATCCTCTTGTCGTGGGACATTCAGTGAAGAAACAGGCATGGTCTTTTGTGTTAAAACATCAGGTAACTGAATGAAATCATTTGCATTTACAGCAGACACTGCAAGATCTGACAGAACATGAGCATTTACAATCTTCCTTTGTCCCACTGTTCTCAACAAAACACTTGTCCTTTTACCTTTCAGGTTCAATTTTCTTGACAGGTTCTCCGTGCAGAATGTTCCTGAACTTCCTGGATCCAAAAAGGCGTATGTTTGCACAGTTCTATTACTCCTCTGGCTCTTAACTTTGACAGCAACAATAGAAAAGATTGAATCGGCTTCACCACCAGCCCCAATATGGCCACAGGTCTGAGACATGACAGTAGAAACACTTGAATGGCTCACGGACTGTTGTGATTGTTCGGAGGATGTGCCTTTATCCTACCGCTCGATATGAAGGACTCCTGGGTGCTTTTGGTGACACACGTCGCAATCCAAACGACTCCTGCAGTCTTTGCTTGTGTGGCCTACTTTCAGGCAACCAAAACAAACTCCCTTTTCTTTAATGAAATTAATCTTATCACGATGTAGTTTACCTTTAAATTGAAAGCATTTTTCCAATGTGTGGTTACCTTTTGTGCAAAACAGACAGTTATAAAGAGACGAGGACTTGGTCTTGTTTCCTGCATAATGAGTAATGACTCATTCCTTTACTGCAGTGACATTAGTAGCAAAACTGCTTTCCCTTTTTCTTTGCTGTGAATATTTAGCGTTGGAGACCTTGGAGTTGGTGGGTTGTGAGTCCTGAATGTTGCCAAAAAGTGGGTCTGAGGCAACTCTAACTTGCTTTTCAATGAAGCCAACAAGATCAATAAACATTGCTCTGCGACCACTACGCTCTTGAAGATCACATGCAACACTTCTCCATCTTTCCCTGAATTTGTAAGGCAGTTTTAAGATGATGCTCCTCATGTTAGAAGGTAAGTCTAATTCCTTCATTGCATCATTTGCTCTGTTAGATTTGAGCATCCTCGAAGAAACAGTGAGAATGATTGTAGTGCTTTAGTATCCTCACTTTTAACAGGTGGCCAGTTGTGAATCTTATCCATATAGGCAGCTGCAATTTTGTATTTGTTTCCAAAATGCTCTGCTAAAAGACCTTTGGCTCTATGGTATCCAATTTCTGAAGGCAGATGTTGACAGCTGTGCACCAAGTCCCTTGGTTTCCCCCTGGTGTACTGTTTGAGAAAATGCAAGCAGTCGCTCCAGTTGGCTGTTTTCTCCTCCACTCCATTCTCAAAAGCTCTTATGAAAGACTTGTATTGAAGAGGGTCTCCATCAAATACCGGGATGTTTCTTGATGGGAGAATAGAACTCAGATTTTGCTGGACCAGCAGAGAAGTAATTTCATTTTGTCTCTGCATTATGTTTACAATGTCATTCTGATAGTTGTCAGTCTGCTTACATACAAGTCCTGTTTGATGTTCATTAGCAGTTTCAGTCACTTTTACTGGAGCATGAAGCTGTAACATCTCATCCTTTTGTGTTTCTTGTCTTTGTTTGGGCTTAACATCTTGTGGATGAGAGATGGTATCAAGTCCAGCAATAACATTAGCATTTTCTTCAATTACTGGTGCAAAGGTGTCAGCATTGGGATTTAATGCACTGAGCTTTTGAGAATAGTTCCTTTCAAAGTAAGAGTTCATGCCATCTGAATATTTTGAGCCACACTCTGATGAATTTATTTCCAAGACCTGAAGCTTTGCATTTGTTACAGTCAGTTAAGTTTCAAGTTCCAGTTGTTCCTTTTCTCTCCTCAGCTTTTCCTCTTGAGCTTCTATTTCATGTTTCCTTTTAAAAGCAGCAACACGCTCAATTAGAGATGCCTTGTTGACCTTGTCTTTAATGCGTGCAGAAGAGGCTGACGAGGTTCGTGATGAATGAGAACGAGTCCTCACAGAATTTGATTTTACACGTGACACATTAGAAGCCCTGTCTTCAGGGTTGATATCATCTGCAAAATCCTTTTCGTCGGGAGTGTCTCTTTGTGGCTCCACATAAGGATGACCCTTTTCAGACAGCCAGTTTTTAACCCCTTTTGTGAATTCACCGAACTTTGTCATTTTTTCTTCGAAGTATTTACTTTGTTTTGTCAGTTCATCTTGTGGCAAGGGCAGCTTGATTAAAGCTTCGTGCACGTGAGCTGCATCTTTATAACACTGAATGAACGTGACAAGCTCGGAGTTGACAGAATTGACATTTTCACTTGACTCCATTAACACGCGAATTTTTTCTCCACACTTCTTAGCTTACATTTTGCACTCATTTTTTCTTGGCACATTTCTGTGTAGAAGCACAAGCCTTTAGAAGTGATTTTAATGTTTCTTTCAGTTGACGGCATTTCAACATAATTTACAGCAACATCATCCATGTTAGCGTTTTTTTTTAAACTGCTTGTTGCGCAGCAATCAACATCCACAATGAGACAGAAAAGCAGGCCAAAAGCTTTCGACCAACATAACTGGTTTATTGGCCGATCAGATCCAGTTTTCAACACAAAGACACACTCTGCAGTCGGGTTAATTGTCAATGGAAGCAGCCGACAGTCTTGCGTAAAAGTGTTGCGTAATAGTAACACGCGGCGATTCTGCGCCGTCCAACTCCTCAAACTTCATAAACTTGGCACTTTAACGTGAAAACACTGACATTCAAACTCCAATCGTTTGGCCATTTTTCAATACAGCAGTCGTGTCACATACCAGTTTCTTGTGAGGAGGCTGAACGTTGTGTCGATCTGGGCCAGAAGCCGGTTTCCTTCTGACGCTGATTCCACAAGTTTGAATGAAACAATCTGTGCCGTTCATCCATCCAAAATCCAATAAGTTCCAATCCGTCCAGTGATGTGGAATCCTTCCTTTCTAGTCCAAGGGCGTGTTTTTTACTTTATGTAGTGGCTATTTGTCCAAAACAACAACAAAAAAACCCTAAATAAACTAATATCAAAAAGTAATCAAATGACCACTGATACACCGTGGGGATGTAATGTACGCAGGCAAAAGAAATCCAATGTCCATTTTGCTGGTTTATTTTAATGAAAACAAACAAAAGAACCAAGAAAATCGTGGCTCCCGCTGCCTCTCTTGACCTGATAAAAAAACAATAGGCCCACCCAGGTGCATGCTGGTCCTCTACCTGCCGCTTACTTAAATAATCTCCGGTGCCCACAGTATTACCCAAATATTAGTAAACTAAATACAAAAACTAATTCTATCCCCAATTAAATAGCTCCAACAGGGTGGTTTTGGTTAAGTACTCAGTTCATTTGATTTCATGTCAACATTCGAATTGATACAAATCATTTGTTACAAAATCCAAAGTGACGGTGTGCATTAATAAAGACACCGACCATGAACTAAGTGATGTTATATTTTCATGTTTATGAGAGTATTTTGGGGACTTAGTATTTAAAACTTATTTTTTGAGGAACATTTTATAAGTTCTTGTTGAAAAATTATAAATTGGGATTTTCACAACATTGATTATCAGGCATTGAATATTTGTATCCGGACACATTGCTAGATAGGGGTATAAAACAGGTACAATCACTCATATATACATTTGTTTTATGGGTTTATACCATATAAGAAATACAAAATATATATCTATTGATTACTCTTAATTTTACTCCTAAATATGTTTTATTGGTTATTAAAGCCAATTTGCACATGTTTCATGAACAACCCCGATCATTTTTCAGCTGTGCTGGGGGAGTCTTTGCATCGTCACTGGTCAAAATATTGGCAAAATGTTAGTAAAGTACGGTGGCTGGGAAGTGCAAAGCAAAATTATAAACTGTGAAACACTTTTCCAACAGCTGAGACAAATGTACAAGTGGCAGAACACTTATACCAGTCCCCAAACAAATTGACAAACGAAAGACTCTTGAAGGAAAGGGAACGTACCAAAGGCAGGAAGTGATTGAGTGAGGTATCATTTTATTTGTTTTGGCTGAAAGACTTGGCAGTGATATGGAGTTTGTGAGTGACAGAAAGATGTTGCAAATACATGAAGGATGCATAATCATAAAGATATGTTAAAAAAAGAAAAAGGCCAAGTGGATGAGTATAGAGGAAGAAGGGGACACTGAAGGGCGGGTGGGATCAGCTGAATGTAAGAGCCAGGTGATGAGGACAGGTAAACACAGAGGGAAAGGTAGAATGAGTAAATATAAACAAATGCTAAAAAAGATACATTTAGCTATCAAGCTATCACTGCTATTATTGCAAAGACTTCAGTCAGTGAAGATATAATTTTTTTCTTCTGATTATATCTTGTGCAAATTCTGATGGACCTGCAAATTCAAAAAAACAGCCGATAAATATCAGAAAGCTAATTTCTTGGAAGTCAGAAGGCTTATCAGAAACAGACAAAAGAACAAAAGTGAAAGTAAGAGACCCTATAAAAAATCTGGACCAGCCTGCACATTTGCAGAGTCACTCCAGAACATTCAGAGCAACACAAGAAAAGGTAAGACTCTCTTCATTCTATGATTTTATTATTCATTTGATTGACGTCAGTTTGTTTTAGACTTCAAGATGTTTATAATGATAAATCTCTTTTTTATAAAGGACTCCTTTTACTGCTGAGTTTTCCTTTTCCCTCTTTGTTTATTTTTCTTGAATGATGTGAACATGGAATTGATATTTATTTAAAAGTTACTTTAACAAACCAACTCTCACATGAACTGTTTATTTATTTTAATTTGTTTTTACTGACGAATAATTTTAATGGGCTGCATGGTGGTGCAGTGGTTAGCACACGGTGGTTCCTGGTTTGAATCCCTGTTGATCAGGCCCCTCTCTGTGTGAAGTTTGCATGTTCTCCCTGGGGAAGTGTTTCTCTCTCGGTACTTCCTCCCTCAGTCCAGAGATATGCTCGTTAGGTTAAGTGGTGACTCTAAATTGCCCGTAGGTGTGAATGTGAGTGTGGCTGGTTGTCTGTCTCTGTATGTCAGCCCTGTGGAACAGTCCAGGGTGTGACCTGCCTCTCGCTCAATGACAGCTGGATAGATGGATGAATTTTGTTGGGGTTTTGCAGAGCTAATATGCAGTGAAGCTATTTGTAACTCATGAACTGAACTGTCATGAATGTTTCACACCGAGGCTGGTTCTAGGCATGCTGTTTCACACACCAGTAAACGGTTGGAAAAATGTTGGAAATACACCAAAATAGCAATAATCAGCATTAATGGCTTCAGCTCTTACATAAATCAGTACCTAGTGACTGTATTCCTCATAATTGTTATTTTTACAGAGTTCATGATCTGAATATTCTTCCTTTATCGAGGTAAAGTCATGCACATTAACACACCACTGTTATATTTTACAGATATGGGAGGAGGAGAATCCAAACCAGCCCCAGCACCACCTTCTCGTAAGACTTTTTGCACAAATATTAAAATGATTCCTGGTCAAATATTGTGACAGTGTTTCTTGAGGTGATGTTGATTATAAGTTTAACCCTTGGTTGTCCTGCAGTTTAGTATACACTACATATACTTTATTAAATATGCCTTTGGGTGTGGGTAAGCAGGAGCACGGGGACATCTTCTGCTGTTTATCTCATACACATTAATATCCGTCTGTAGCATAGCATGACACACCCAGACTGAATAACAACAACAGTGATACATCACTTCACTGGTCTTAAAGCAATATCACTCAGCCAGCCGTAACCATGAGCAACCTTAAAGGCAAAGTGCATCATCAGACTGTTACTCTTCCAATTGTATGCAAAGTACAATTTAATTAAAAAATAAGTTATCCATAAATCAAATGATGTTTATACTCTCAACCTGAGAAAAAATTCACAAAAATAAATCTCATCTCCATCTTCCAATATTACCATCCAGTGAAACTTGATGCTGTTTAAATTGTTTAAATAGTCTGAAGTTGTCTTACTGTATGTTAACATGTGAATTTGTCTTTCAGCTCTTTTCAGTGAGCCATGGAGGACTCTGCCGATGTGAGTAAACAGGAAGTGAGGGTGATGAAACTGGGTGTGGTTCTGCCACTCAGCAGAGCATCAATAACAATGTGCCTGTTGAACGTTCAATATTCAAAACACTGAAGTAATGAATCTCATGTTCTTCTACCAACAGGAGCACTCAGGAAAATCTCCTCTTAATGAAATCTTACCAACCTCGAAACAAAGGAGTCAAACATCTCAGGATTCTGCTTCATGGACCGGTTGGTGCCGGCAAGTCCAGTTTCATAAACTCTGTTGAAAGTGCTTTGAGAGGCATTGTGTCAAAACGAGCTTTGACGGATGCTAACACCGGGAGCAGCTTCACCCTAAAGGTATGAACAACTGATGACTGTGGTGACTCCAAGCTAATATTATTCACCATTCTCTGTAAACTCCACCCCTATCTGTGAATGGCTTAGTGAGCATGTGTGTGGGTGGTGAAGCGAGTGAGGAGAGAGAGAGACAAGGCGCGTGTGTGTGTTCGACAGGTGTGTGCGAGAGGCAAGTTACTGATGCCGTGGACCGGAGCAGAATCAGCGCAGAGAAACTAGTCAGCATCTGAAGTGTATGCACAGTTTGAGCTCTGTGTGCATACTAAAAAAGTAAAAAGCCGGACTCTCCGTGTCTGTTTACAACTTGCTAAAGTTGTAAAAACTTGCTAAAACTTGCTAAAGTTGTAAACAGTTAAAGTGACAGGGGTTAGCCCCAAAGTTGAGGGCTACAACTTCAGCCCTGGAGCAGACCACGGTCGGAACGCCGAAGCAGGAAAGCTTAACATTATCTTACATTTACCTGAACGATGCAAATAATTTCTCCTTCTTCTTCACAGTACAAAACATACAACATCCATAAAGATGATCAGAGCTTCTATTCTATTGTTTTCAATGACATCATGGGCCTTGAGAAAGACGACAACAAAGGAGTCAAGGTGGAAGATATCAAACTGGCCCTGCGGGGACATGTGAGAGATGGTTACAAGGTACACTCCTAAGACGTTCTCTTCTCTTTTTAAAGGGCCCTGTGGAGTTCACTTCAACAAGTGTTTTAAATTAATGTAACTTTTGGTGTTGAAAAACGAAGCCAATTCAGAACTGCAATAACCTGCAGTTCCTCGAGTGTCCATCGGAGGCAGGCTGCAAAAGCCCTGGGCCCATAGCCAAAGAAATCATGAGAAGGAGTGAGTGTGTGTGTGTGTGTATGTGTATGTGTATGGATGCTGAAGCAGACGTTTGGGTAAATTGTAGCAGGGATAAGCTAATGTTTTTGCACATTTGTTATTACTGTTTTTATATTGTTTTGATGTATTGTCCATGCAGCAATTTCCTAGTATCTGAGACAAATTTCTCCCTAGGGAGACAAACCACCTTGAAATCCTGAGAATCCTCTCACACAGCTCCTAGCTTAAAAAATCCTCGCAAGGAGTCCTAGATGAGGAGTGATTTAGAAACACTCTCTGAGCGAGGAAGGGACAGAAACTTTTATCTTAATGAGGAGGCCTAGTTGACCTGTTGCTTAGTATGACACGTTCTTCAGAAGCTGATTGAGTGCTCTCTTACTGATAATGGGCATAGAAGTACAGGGAAATCGATTGGGTCCACTCTGCAGCGTAATTCATTTATTAAGATATTATATCTTTATTTAACCTCGGATTCAGAAAGGGGCACCACATCCTGTTACTGTTAGAAATTAACTCTAACTGTATAAGTTATTTCAAGTCAGTTTCATATCTTGAAAGAAGTTCGAGAAATGTTAAACCAGAAAACACACAGACAAAGTTCTGAATTTTATGTTTTAAATTTAATATATAAATGGTAAACAATCAGGTATAGATAAAACAGATAAGCGTATGATTCTTATGATCATCTTATGAGCAAGTTATCGAAGGAGAAAAGTTGATAAACGAATTTTAGGATTCTCTTTGGATTTAAAGGAGGGCTCTGAATAAACACGACTCATGACCTAATCTCTCAATAACCCACTGCAGGAACAAACACTCTTACTGTGAGGTGTGTTCGATTGAACTCCGCCGACTGGTCCCGCGTTTCAGTCTCCGGCAAGTGGTTATTTTCAGGCCTAGAGAGGTCCACGGGTCAGATTAGATGCCTTAGCACCTTGGTCGGAGTATGAAGCTAGGATGGAGGTGGAATGGCAGTTCAGCCGTCGTGGTTGTGTCGTCATCAGCTCCAAGTGGATCCAACAGGAAAAATATGAAAGAGTCTTTTGATACGTCGATTTCCAATTCAGATTAACCTGCCATCTCGATGAATCCAAATTAAGAAATTGGCGTTCGAAATTGAAGAGCAAAGACTTTGGAGAAGAAAATTCAAAAACCTTGTTTGTGCAAAAATAATTGATGTTTCAAAAATGTCTGTTGAAAATAAAAGTTCAGCAGGGATTGTTCTCTCTAAAGCACAAACTTAAAAGTCTTAAGGTGATTTGAACTAAAGTCCGAAGAGGAGTGAGCAAGAGCAAGAAGCAAGAACCTGAACCTTGAGATCTGAGCTGAGTCTGAACTTTTATCAGCTGCAAGAGAAGGGGACCGCCCAAGGGTTACTCCCACTCTGACCAGAGGACAAATGTTTAAATTAAACCGAGTTTACTCAATAAGATTAAGAATAAGAATCTAAACATATATACGTCACATATATGTTTCTATCAGATCCACGTTGATGTAGGTTCACGTCATATATTTAGACATGAATTTCTATCAGATCAGTCACAGTTTCGGTCAATTTGTACATAGCAGAGTGTTCTATTTCCCCTCGGTTGTTTAGTCAAGGCGTTGTAAAAGTTTAGAATATCCTGTCTTCTAGAGCCTGTCTGAGAGGGAGACTTAAATCATTGATCAGTTCCTTTGTTTCTTGATAAAAAGTAACCAAGATGTTAATCCACATTCCTGAGTCCTGCAGAAAGAGAGGTTGTGAAAAGTAGCTGCTAATATTGGCTACAACTCATACTGTAGGCCCTCACCTATCAAACGTACGGCAGAAAACAGAAAAACTAAAAACAGTTACTTTAAAAGGACAGACAAACCTCCAGAGGATACTAAATATCCACTAAATATTTTTTTATCATTTTGCTTTTTTATTCCCTGAAACATTCACGGCTCTGTGCATTGAAAAATACTATTAGAATGTCTATTTTTGTTTTTCAGTTCAATCCCTGTGGCCCACTGACAGAGGACGACCCGGGCTACAACTCCAACCCCTCTCTGGATGACAAAGTCCACGTGCTGGTCTGTGTGGTTCCTGTCAACTCAGTCTCTCTGTTAGATGACAAAGTCGTGCAGAAGTTAAGAGAAGTCAGACTAGCTGCCAGTGATCTGGGTAAGAACAGATATCGCACACTTACATTTCTATATAAGTAGGGATGTAAAGATCATTTGTGAAATCTTGAAAAATCGATTCAAAGGTGTCAAGGTTCACATCGGTACTCTGAAAAATGAATGTCAATATTGTGAGTGTCAGCAGCTGTAGAGCAGAGGCGTTTGGTAGCTGCAGAGCAAGATTTTGCAAAAAAAAAAAAAAAAAAAAAAAAGGCCAAACCACACTGACAAGTGGGTTTGTAGCCCCTAAAGGAATCTTTTTCAATCGTAATTTATAATAATCTACAGTCTGATTTTGTTAAATAAATCCTGAGAAAATTGTATCGTGAGTTTAGTGAATTGTTACATCCCTAAATATCAGGCAAATTAATTACAAGAAAAACAAATGATTAAAATACTGAAAATGTTTCCACATCTGCAGGAATTCCCCAACTGGTCATCCTCACCAAAGTTGATCAGGCCTGTCCTGAGGTTGAATCAAATATTCAGAACATGTACAAGAGCAAGTACCTGAAGGGACAGGTGAGCCGGTTTAGATTTGTTATTGTTGAGTTTCACTTCTTTTTTTCATCACATTTCCACCTTTGGTCTGAGCTTTGCAATCCCTGATTATCTGAAATTATTTGACTCCAACACGTAGGTGGAACAATTCAGCGCGAGGCTGGGAATTTCCACCAACTGCATCTTTCTGGTGAAGAACTACGAATCAGAAACCTACACAAATGATGGCATCAGTGGGCCGATACTGACCGCACTGAAACAGATGGTAACCGAAGGAGAAGACTCCTTCATCCCAACCCAGCCGCGAGAGGAAAATATTGTCACTTCATGTTTCAGCTCAATTTTACATTACTTACCACAGATTATGCATTATTGTACATTAACACAACATGTAAATGTATCCTGCTGTGGTAAGGAAAACAATGAAGGAACACAAACATGGTAACACTTTAAAATAAGGGTACATTAATTCACATTAGTTAAGGCATTATTAAGCCTTAACTAATGGTTACTAACAGTTAACTAATGTGTCTAGTAATCATTTATTAATGGTGTTCATGTTAACTATGGTATTAATTAATACATTATTTAAGGATGCTATTAATATTAGTTAATGCAGTAATACGCACAGTAAATTCATACAAAAATGAACATTAAGAAACCCTTAACAGATGTCTCTTATTAACATTAATTAAGGGTTTACATGTTAATTAAGCCTATTAACTAATATTGCTAAATGTTTGATAAAGATGTTCATTTAGATGCATGTCTTGAGGTTCACAGTTGAGTCATGTCATTAAGACAAAAGTGTTTGTTTTTAATTCATATTTATTTAAGGTTAATGACTGCTCACTTGTCCACCCGCCAACTGGTGACTTATTTTTGGTAAAGGTTGAGATCAGTGGACCACACCATGGTCTAAATGTAGACGTTAGATTGTTCCTTTATCTTCATGTAGACGTTCTTAACTTACAGCCTAACCTATCA
The DNA here is from genome assembly GCF_963930695.1 of Labrus bergylta. NCBI lineage: Eukaryota > Metazoa > Chordata > Actinopteri > Labriformes > Labridae > Labrus > Labrus bergylta. The sequence goes on from NC_089210.1 coordinate 18,145,628, forward strand.
TTATTGTTGATGTTATATAAGCATTACTTAACCATGATTAACCATTTATTAATGCTCTGAATAAGCCTTACTTAACCATAATAGACCATTTATTAATGCTCTGAATAAGCATTACTGTTAGTACGTATTTTCATGGATTCATTCATCTTGATAATTTTGTGGTGTTGAAAGATCAGAAAGAGTTATGCAATTGTTGAATTTGTTTTAACCATATATGCTCTTTTCCTTTTATTATCATTTAATGCATTTATCATTTACTTAATATATTTTCTTTTTCTTTTATTATCATTTAATCTTTTTATCATTTCATTCATATGTCATATAGTCAATACGACTTTTGTTTTCTTGGCTTTTACATTTCCTGTCAATCCTACACATACCCGCGGCGCCTATGCACCTGTGAGGTCAGGATAAGTGTGCCATACTTTGAGCAAGACCACATATGAGCTCGTAGGTGTATAGCGTTTTCTGCGAATCTGCCTGGTTCACGGTCTTCAAGCTAAAACCAAATATACCTGTGTCACCTTTATACTTTGACATTAAAACCACATATGAACTTGGTATCAAGGATGTATCACGTTTCTTCAAATCTGCATTGTTGAGGTTTTACAGAATCTTGGAAAAAAGAGACCGTCCGTTCTTTTTTACTTTTCTAAAGGACTCCACGTCACTCTGACTTTTGAATCCCCATTTTGGGACTTAGTCTCTGAGACCAAGATCTTTTAAAACCTCAAGTGTCTACACTCTCGATTTAGACTTTTGTCTTTGTATTTTGCTTTTTACATTTTTATATTTTTACTTTTACTGTTTTGTATTTGCATTTGGAATATCATTTGAAGTTTTTTGATACATTTTCTGAAACTTTTTGAAACCATTTTCTGACTGAAATCATTCACACCACAAAGACCGGAGTCTCTCTTAAGGACCCCGTGAACCTCGGAAGGTAAGCTTGAGCAGTCACACCACGGCACACTTCTACTGACTAACGGCTGGTAGGGAGCAAGTTCTAGGAAAGAGTAGACTAGTTAACTAGTGGGTGGTGAGCTTCTGTTAGCTATAGTAAAGTTATTGACCCCTTTTTGCATGTCCAGGACATGCTACAGTGGATATATCTTTAAATTGTGTCAACCATCTAAGAGTAATTCTTCTTTTAGGTTTGTGGAGCTATAATGCATGTGTAAGAGACATCATAGCTGCAGAGTTATATTTGGATTGGAGCCAAGTGTCTGTTGTGAGCAGAAAAGGAAATGAGCAGAAAAGCCAGGAATTTGTAGGATGTACCTTCTAGCAGAATATAAGCAACACTGTGAAGATGAAGACTTTGCCACTTTGCCCACGATGACCAATGAGGCCAATGATTGCAAGCGATAGTGAGATCTTGGTCAGCATGGGTCAGCGATGGTCTGCACTTTGTCAGCCATGTGTGTTGTGTTTCGATGTTGTCTGACCATGGCTGAATAAATCCTAAAATGATCCACAGTCTGTTTCAGGAATTCATCATTGTCCATTTAATACAGAAACAACCCCCACCCAACAAGACATGATGACAAACATCTTTTGTTTCAATAATCGAACTTTGATTAATCCAATTCATTGGTAAAGAATGACTTACACGAGGAACCAGCTTGTTACTGTTAGTGAATCCACTCTGGGAAATCTCAGGTTTCATAAACCATCTACACAGCAATTTACCATTTTCACACGCAGCTAATTCATGCAGAATTACAACAAAGTTTCTTTATTTCATGTTCATAATGTAAATATTCAGAATTACTTGATTGCAATGGTTTATGCAAATATACAATTTAATACACAATATAAATATTGTGTCCCACTTTTGATTTTGTACCTCTTACACAGTCATCATTAAGAAATACAAAATGTCAAACTCAACTAAGAACGGTCAGGAAATCCATTATTTGTTTCCTCCTGTCTTAACCATCAATGAATCAATCACGCCTTACATCACATGATATATCCATCATACAATAACAAAATGACAAATAACTGAAAATCACACAGCAGGTTACACTTACAGGTTTGTGTTAATGTTCCTTCATCATGCATCGTCTGCCTCAGCAGTGAGACGGTCTACATATAGTTGAGGTAGTCTTCTCCCTGGGATACCATCTGTCTCAGTGTGGTCAAAAGCGGCCCGTTGATGTCGTCAGTCGTTTTGATTTCTGACTCGTAGTTCTTCACCAGAAAGATGCAGTTGATGGGAATTCCCAGCATTGCACTGAATTTTTCCACCTGTTGGAGTCAAATAATTTCAGATAATCAAGGATTGCAAAGCTCAGACCAAAGGTGGAAATGTGATGAAAATAAATAAATGAAACTCAACAATAACAAATCTAAACCGGCTCACCTGTCCCTTCAGGTACTTGCTCTTGTGCAAGTTGTGAATATTTGATTCGACCTCAGGACAGGCCTGATCAACTTTGGTGAGGATGGCCAGTTGGGGAATTCCTGCAGATGTGGAAACATTTTCAGTATTTTAATCTTTTGATTTTCTTGTATTTCATTTGCCTGATATGGAAATGTAAGTGTGTGATATCTGTTCTTACCCAGATCACTGGCAGCTAGTCTGACTTCTCTGAACTTCTGCACGACTTTGTCATCTAACAGAGAGACTGAGTTGACAGGAACCACACAGACCAGCACGTGGACTTTGTCATCCAGAGAGGGGTTGGAGTTGTAGCCCGGGTCATTCTCTGTCAGTGGGCCATTAGTACGAAACTGAAAAACAAAAATAGACATTCTAATAGTATTTTTCAATGCACAGAGCCGTGAATGTTTCAGTGAATAAAAAAAGCACACTCTTTTTTTTACATATTCTAGTTTTACATTTTATTATTGAGAGACTTGCTTCTCACACACAGGCCTGAATCCTTGTGCTTGGGTCGCGGTACCAAACAAACATGCCTAATGGGAAAACACCCTGAGAGAGAACTCAACCAATCGCAGCTTCTGAAGAAAGTGTCATACCTAGCAACGGGGTCAACCGGGTCAACTACACCTCTTCATTAAGATAAAAGTTTCTGTCTCTTCCTCGCAAAGAGAGTGTTTCTAAATCACTCCTCATCTAGGACTCCTTGCTAGGATTATTTAAGCTGCAGCACACCTCTGGTGGAAACTCGAGGAACTGCAGGTTTTTGCTGTTCTGAACATCAGAGGGTGCTGCTTGCATTCATTTAAAACACTTGTTGAAGTGAACTCCACAGGGCCCTTTAACAAAAAAAGAGAAAGTTTTAGGAGTGTACCTTGTAACCCTCTCTCACATGTCCCCGCAGGGCCAGTTTGACATCTTCCACCTGGACTCCATTGTTGAGGTTTGCCTCCAAGCCCATGATGTCATTGAAAACAATAGAATAGAAGCTCTGATCATCTTTTTGAATTTTGTATGTTTGGTACTGTGAAGAAGAAGGAGAAATAATTTGCATCGTTCAGGTAAATCTAAGATAGACATTCCTAAACCAACAAAATAATTATTTCATTTTATTCAGTGAGGTTATTCAGTGATAATCTATGTTGATCAAATGTTTTTTATTTTATTTGTAATCTTTTACTGAAACTGAGCTGCCAAAAAAATATCAATTTCTTCAAGGAATTTAGTTTACAGAGAATGGTGAATAATCTTAGATTTGAGTCACCACAGTCATCAGTTGTTCATACCTTTAGGGTGAAGCTGCTCCCAGAGGTCGCATCCGTCAAAGCTCGATTTGTAACAATGCCTCTCAAAGCACTTTCAACAGAGTTTATGAAACTGGACTTGCCGGCACCGACCGGTCCATGAAGCAGAATCCTGAGATGTTTGACTCCTTTGTTTCGAGGTTGGTAAGATTTCATGAAGTTGAGATTGTCCTGAGTGCTCCTGTTGATAGAAGAACATGAGATTCATTACTTCAGTGTTTTGAATATTGAATGTTCAACAGGCACACTGTTATTGATGCTCTGCTGAGTGGCAGACCCACACCCAGTTTCATCACCCTCACTTCCTGTTTACTCACGTCGGCAGAGTCCTCCATGGCTGTCTTAAACAAGCTGAAAGACAAATTCACATGTTAACATACAGTAAGACAACTTCAGACTATTTAAACAATTTAAACAGCATCAAGTTTCACTGGATGGTAATATTGGAAGATGGAGATGAGATTTATTTTTGAGACATTTTTTCTCAGGTTGAGAGTATAAACATCATTTGATTTATGGATAACTTATTTTTTAATTAAATTGTACTTTGCATACAATTGGAAGAGTAACAGTCTGATGATGCACTTTGCCTTTAAGGTTGCTCATGGTTACGGCTGGCGGAGTGATATTGCTTTAAGACCAGTGAAGTGATGTATCACTGTTGTTGTTATTCAGTCTGGGTGTGTCATGCTATGCTACAGACAGATAATAATGTGTATGAGATAAACAGCAGAAGATGTCCCCGTGCTCCTGCTTACCCACACCCAAAGGCATATTTAATAAAGTATATGTAGTGTATACTAAACTGCAGGACAACCAAGGGTTAAACTTATAATCAACATCACCTCAAGAAACACTGTCACAATATTTGACCAGGAATCATTTTAATATTTGTGCAAAAAGTCTTACGAGAAGGTGGAGGTGTGGGTGGTTTGGAAGGTTGAGGTCCCATATCTGTAAAATATAACAGTGGTGTGTTAATGTCTCTGGACTGAGGGAGAAAGCCGGAGTACCGAGAGAGAAACACTTCCCCAGGGAGAACATGCAAACTCCACACAGAGAGGGGCCTGATCAACAGGGATTCAAACCAGGAACCACCGTGTGCTAACCACTGCACCACCATGCAGCCCATTAAAATTATTCATCAGTAAAAACAAATTAAAATAAATAAACAGTTCATGTGAGAGTTGGTTTGTCAAAGTAACTTTTAAATAAATATCAATTCCATGTTCACATCATTCAAGAAAAATAAACAAAGAGGGAAAAGGAAAACTCAGCAGTACAAGGAGTCCTTTATAAAAAAGAGATTTATCATTATAAACATCTTGAAGTCTAAAACAAACTGACGTCAATCAAATGAATAATAAAATCATAGAATGAAGAGAGTCTTACCTTTTCTTGTGATGCTCTGAATGCTCTGGAGTGACTCTGCAAATGTGCAGGCTGGTCCGGCTTTTTATAGGATAGGGTTTCTTACTTTCACTTTTGTTCTTAGGTATCTGTTTCTGGTCAGCCTTCTGACTTTCGAGAAATGACCATTCAGATCTTTAGTGACTTTTTTCTTTTTTTTTTTTAATGTGCAGGTTCATCAGAATTCGCATAAGATGTAATACAAAGGGAAAAATGTATCTTGACTGACTGACTATATCAGTCTTTGCATATACAGCAGTGATAGCTTGATATCTAAATGTTTTTTTCAGTATTTATTTATATTTACTCATTCTACCTTTCCCTCTGTGTTTACCTGTCCTCATCACGCTCTTACATCCAGCTGACCCCACCTGCCCTTCAGTGTCCCCTTCTTCCTCTATACTCATCCACTTAGCCTTTTTCTTTTTTTAACATGTCTTTATGATTATGCATCGTTTATGTATTTGCAGCATGTTTACCGTTTACGTTTTTACTGGTTATGTTTCAGGTTTTTGCTGCACTTTTTTTTCTTTATTCATTCTGGGGATCTGCGTGGGGGGTACTGCGGGAATATGGGGCCCCGGGGACCGTTGGTACGAGCCATCCGGTCCCTGTATGACCAAAGTGGGAGCTGTGTCCGCATCCTCTGCACAAAGTCAGACACGCACCCAGTGCGTGATGGCCTCCGCCAGGGTCGCCCCTTGTCACCGGTCCTGTTTGTGATATTCATGAACAGGATCTCCAGGAGCAGCCGTGGGCAGGAGGGTTTCAATTTTGGGGACCTCAAAATCTCGTCTCTGCTTTTTGCAGATGACGTGGTTTTGTTGGCTTCCTCAAGCTGCAACCTCCCAGCAGGCATTGCGAAGCGGCTGGGATGAGGCCCACCTCCAAGTCCGAGGCCATAGTTCTCTGCCGGAAAAAGGTGGATTGCTCTCTCCGGGTGGGGAGTGTGTCCTTGCCCCAAGTGGAGGAGTTCAAGTATCTCTGGGTCTTGTTCACGAGTGAGGGTAGGATGGAGCGTGAGATCGACAGACGGATTGGCTCGGCGTCAGCAGTAATGCAGGCGTTGTGCTGGACCATTGTGGCGAAGAGGGAGCTGAGCCTGAAGGCAAAACTCTTGATTTACCGGCCGATCTTCGTTCCAACCTTCACCTGTGGTCATTAGCTATGGGTAGTGACCGAAAGAATGAGATCGCGGATACAAGCAGCCGAAATAAGTTTCCTCCAGAGGGTGTCTGGGCTCAGCTTTAGAGATAGGGTGAGGAGCTCGGATATTCGAGGTGAACTCAAAGCAGAGCCGCTGCTCCTCCGCATCGAAAGGAGCCAGTTGAGGTGGTTTGGGCATCTGTTAAGGATGCCTCCTGGACGCCTCCCTTTGGAAGCACGACCAACTGGGAGGAGACCCCGGGGCAGACCCAGAATGTGCTGGAGGGATTATAAATCCTGTCTAGCCTGGGAACGCCTCGGAATCCCCCAGGAGGAGGAGCTGGAAAACGTTGCTGGGGAGCGGTAAGTCTGGGTTGACTTACTGCGCCTGCTGTCACCGCGACCCGACCTCGGATAAGCGGAAGAAAATGGATGAATGGATAGATGTAGTGCATTTTGGACGTTCACTTTTGATGTTACCAGATGTTTTCAAAAATCAGCTCGGCACAAACGGCCTCCAGCAAGAGATCCATCCACAAGGAATCTCAGGAGATTTCCTTTGAGCAAATGTCTGAGCTAAATAAAATCAGAGGCTTTCACTTTCAGATTGCAAAAATAACCCCCCTCTTACCTCAGCTATTCAGTCAAGACCTCAGAGTCATGCCTGCCCGACAGTGTTCCCTATCCATTGTTTCTTCGTCTGTGAGCTTCAGCCCTCTTCCACCCTCTGTTGACCAGCAGAAACAAAGATTGGGGAACCACCAAGTGCAAAAGTTATTCTCCCCTTTCTGCTCCCTTCAGAGCCCCCAGTCAGGCCTGTTAAAAACAGTCCAGAGAACACAGAACTGCTGATGGTTACTCCAATATATTTCACAGCTTAGCTGCAGAGAGTAGGTGTCATCGCCCTAGTTTTCGCGGTGTGTCCGGCTCCGTTGCTACCCCTCGACCCCCCTCGACACAGGATCAGGAAAGCCCCTTGAGCATGCCGCTGTAGTATCCATGCTTTCACCCATTAGTGCGGTTTCTCCTTATTTGTCCCTCCGTCTCTTTTTTTCTTTTTCCACTAAAAGACCAAGGGCTGACAATGCCAGCGCCATTTTCAACTTTTTATCAGACATTATTCTCCATTAGTATTCTACCTATAATGCGAGTGGTGAGCGACAGCGGTGTGAAAATGGTCTTCTCGTATCATAACAACGGACTACCGCCCCCTGCTGGCATGGAGAGTTATTTCCTCTCATGCATGTGCAGAACGTACGTGGTGGTTGGCCGTCGGCTGTAGTCTTTGCAGTGTGTTCAAGTGCAACTTTTTGGCCAAGACAAAAGGCGACGCCACAGGCTGCCTTCATCACCACTAGTTCTTTGCCGTCTGCTCAGTGTGTCAGGGCCTTAAGGGAATGCGTCCTAAAAGTTTGTCACTGAAACATGACAGAAAACAATAAAACACGAGAAAGGTGAAGAGTGAAACATCAGGCATGGAAACAGCATAACCTTGAAGACACCACACTAAATGAATTCACGACTTGACACAGTTAGGAGAAAAGTAAGGTTTCGTTTTCTCAAAGTTTTTTTACTTTGCATCTTTTTTTTGGTTACATCTCTTGTTTAATGAATTACAAACATGAATGCGGACATCAAGTCCTCCCAGTTTGATGCTCCATAGTCACAAGTGCATTTTTTAACATTTAGATTAATATCAAAACATTGCATAAACAAGTAAGGCTATTAAAAGGCCATAGAAAAGTGGTTCCATTCAGGTAATGTTCACCACCGTTTGAATATGTAGATGACTTTGTGGCAGGTTGGACAGCGATGCTCCACGTCTTTGCAGGACTCAATGCAGAACGGGAGGAAACAGCAGAGAAAACACCTGTAAGAGGAAGCAGGAGGCGTTTCAATTATTTCACCCTAAAGTTACAAAAGCTTGTATAACTGCTTTGTTTGCCTGTAAAGTTTCAAATCATTTGTTGAAAATGTTTATAGATTTCCCCCCCCCCACTAAATTCCACCCGGTGTTTGTATTTTTACCCAAAAAAGGTGAGGCCGGCACAGATGCCCCAGGTCATCAGGCCCGCTGTGTGATGCGTCACGGTGACCACTGTCTGCTGGCAGTGCGGACACAGAGCTTGTCCCGGGCTGTCATGAAGCCCCGCTGTTACAACCAGGTGAGTGACTGAGGACGAGAATTGCACAAAGCAGAACGTATAGGATTGGTCTCCATTTTCAAATTCTCAATCAATGTCATAACCTAGTTAGTTTCGGCTGATGGATGTTCAGCATGAGTCTGGTTTTGCCCAAGATTTCTGCATCTTAAAGGAAGATGTTTCAATCACCTTTAACTTTGCTAGATGCTGCTGAGTGCTCATGATGGATTAACGTTGGGTCTTTGTAGATAATATAACGAGTAAGGTCTTTAACCTGCTCTTTAGTCTCTTTTTAACTCCTTTTTCAGGTATTAATGAAGGAGTGTTCATCTTTTAAATCACACTTCATCTAGTGCAACTGTTAAGGTCAGTTTGTCCAACTCTTCTGTTGGAACTTCTTGTGTTTTAAGAATGAAATGTCTTGGCTGCAGTGACTCAAAAAGGACCAGCAGAGGGAGCCAAAAGACTGAGCAAGTTAAACATAAAAGTAGATACTGTTTCTGTCTTTCTTTGTTCCCTGCTGTGTACTTTAAGTTAACAAGCTGTTGAAGCAGTAAGAGTTTAATCGTGAACGCTGGTTCTAAAAGTGAAGTTTAAAGCTGCCATGGATGGGGGAAAATTTAAAAAACTAAAAAATTACGTACATTTAAACGTGACAATTAAAACAAATCCCTCAAATGAGACGCTCACAGTTCATATGAGCTAGTGTGTTTTAAATTTTTGGATTTCATGACAATCAGAAATGTACCTGTGAAAGGACCTCTGTTATAAGCAAAGCTCATACGGTGACCCTCAACCACACAAACAGTGAACAATAGCTTTTTGTTGAGCTCAGACGACACAAACGGGCTATTCTCCCGATGACTCTGAGCAGAGAGAGAGGATTTCACCCGATGACTTTGTGACAAAGCAAGATTTCCTCATTCCTAAAACTAGAACCGTAACATATTTACCATCTCTTTACGTGTGTTAGTGAAGGGTTGACTTGGTTGTGCACGCCCTTTTCTGAAAAATGGTAAAGTACAACAATGCATGCATCTCAGTCGTGTTGGCATACTGTAGGTGCATGACCTCACCTGTTGCTGCAGGTGCAGGAGGAGCGTAGGGAACACCTGGCAGAAAAAACACACAGTTTACCAAAGTGAGAAAGCAGAATTCAGATCTGAATTTTGATTCGATGCTCTATAACTTTGCTAATTATGTTTGCTTACATGTCAGTGTTCTCTACAGATGTAGGAGTGTTTTTACAGTGACTGGTATTTTGTGAAGCAGTTTGTATGAAAGGTAGTTGACTTGAGTTTGCGATACACCGCGGATAACCTCAGGTAGATGGAGGTCAGCATATTTTTCACCAGAGCGGCTAGCAAGACCAACGAAGCAAAGTTATAGTGGATATGTTTGGAATCTAAAACTTATATCTGTTTTAAAGGAAGAATGTGTGACTTTTCGATCGACTCTCGAGCTGCAATCACCTGTGGCCTGCATTGTTGTGTTAGCATGCTAATGTTAGCGCTCTTTAGTTAGCTTGTAGCTTCACATCTACGGAAATTGACAAAGAATGACAGTGATCGAAAAAACGCTTAGGTGTCATTCGAATAATCAGTATGTTCTTCTTCGTCTCTCTAGTCCTTGACTAAAACAGCTTTTACCGTCCTGTCCATGTAAACAAGGCTCTCACAACAACACAGCCAGCGGGTGAAACTTTTTGAAACCATTTTCTGACTGAAATCATTCACACCACAAAGACCGGAGTCTCTCTTAAGGACCCTGTGAACCTCGGAAGGTAAGCTTGAGCAGTCACACCACGGCACACTTCTACTGACTAACGGCTGGTAGGGAGCGAGTTCTAGGAAAGAGTAGACTAGTTAACTAGTGGGTGGTGAGCTTCTGTTAGCTATAGTAAAGTTATTGACCCCTTTTTGCATGTCCAGGACATGCTACAGTGGATATATCTTTAAATTGTGTCAACCATCTAAGAGTAATTCTTCTTTTAGGTTTGTGGAGCTATAATACATGTGTAAGAGACATCATAGCTGCAGAGTTATATTTGGATTGGAGCCAAGTGTCTGTCGTGAGCAGAAAAGGAAATGAGCAGAAAAGCCAGGAATTTGTAGGATGTACCTTCTAGCAGAATATAAGCAACACTGTGAAGATGAAGACTTTGCCACTTTGCCCACGATGACCAATGAGGCCAATGATTGCAAGCGATAGTGAGATCTTGGTCAGCATGGGTCAGCGATGGTCTGCACTTTGTCAGCCATGTGTGTTGTGGTTCGATGTTGTCTGACCATGGCTGAATAAATCCTAAAATGATCCACAGTCTGTTTCAGGAATTCATCATTGTCCATTTAATACAGAAACAACCCCCACCCAACAAGACATGATGACAAACATCTTTTGTTTCAATAATCGAACTTTGATTAATCCAACTCATTGGTAAAGAATGACTTACACGAGGAACCAGCTTGTTACTGTTAGTGAATCCACTCTGGGAAATCTCAGGTTTCATAAACCATCTACACAGCAATTTACCATTTTCACGCAGCTAATTCATGCAGAATTACAACAAAGTTTCTTTATTTCATGTTCATAATGTAAATATTCAGAATTACTTGATTGCAATGGTTTATGCAAATATACAATTTAATACACAATATAAATATTGTGTCCCACTTTTGATTTTGTACCTCTTACACAGTCATCATTAAGAAATACAAAATGTCAAACTCAGCTAAGAACGGTCAGGAAATCCATTATTTGTTTCCTCCTGTCTTAACCATCAATGAATCAATCACGCCTTACATCACATGATATATCCATCATACAATAACAAAATGACAAATAACTGAAAATCACACAGCAGGTTACACTTACAGGTTTGTGTTAATGTTCCTTCATCATGCATCGTCTGCCTCAGCAGTGAGACGGTCTACATGTAGTTGAGGTAGTCTTCTCCTTGGGTTACCATCTCTCTCAGTGTGGTCAAAAGCGGCCCGTTGATGTCGTCAGTCGTTTTGATTTCTGACTCGTAGTTCTTCACCAGAAAGATGCAGTTGATGGGAATTCCCAGCATTGCACTGAATTTTTCCACCTGTTGGAGTCAAATAATTTCAGATAATCAAATTGCAAAGCTCAGACCAAAGGTGGAAATGTGATGAAAAAAAGAACTGAAACTCAACAATAACAAATCTAAACCGGCTCACCTGTCTCTTCAGGTACTTGCTCTTGTGCACCTCCAAGTCCGAGGCCATAGTTCTCTGCCGGAAAAAGGTGGATTGCTCTCTCCGGGTGGGGAGTGTGTCCTTGCCCCAAGTGGAGGAGTTCAAGTATCTCTGGGTCTTGTTCACGAGTGAGGGTAGGATGGAGCGTGAGATCGACAGACGGATTGGCTCGGCGTCAGCAGTAATGCAGGCGTTGTGCCGGACCGTTGTGGCGAAGAGGGAGCTGAGCCTGAAGGCAAAACTCTTGATTTACCGGCCGATCTTCGTTCCAACCTTCACCTGTGGTCATTAGCTATGGGTAGTGACCGAAAGAATGAGATCGCGGATACAAGCAGCCGAAATAAGTTTCCTCCAGAGGGTGTCTGGGCTCAGCTTTAGAGATAGGGTGAGGAGCTCGGACATTCGAGGGGAACTCAAAGCAGAGCCGCTGCTCCTCCGCATCGAAAGGAGCCAGTTGAGGTGGTTTGGGCATCTGTTAAGGATGCCTCCTGGACGCCTCCCTTTGGAAGCACGACCAACTGGGAGGAGACCCCGGGGCAGACCCAGAATGCGCTGGAGGGATTATAAATCCTGTCTAGCCTGGGAACGCCTCGGAATCCCCCAGGAGGAGGAGCTGGAAAACGTTGCTGGGGAGCGGTAAGTCTGGGTTGACTTACTGCGCCTGCTGTCACTGCGACCCGACCTCGGATAAACGGAAGAAAATGGATGGATGGATAGATGTAGTGCATTTTGGACATTCACTTTTGATGTTACCAGATGTTTTCAAAAATCAGCTTGGCACAAACGGCCTCCAGCAAGAGATCCATCCACAAGGAATCTCAGGAGATTTCCTTTGAGCAAATGTCTGAGCTAAATAAAATCAGAGGCTTTCACTTTCAGATTGCAAAAATAACCCCCCTCTTACCTCAGCTATTCAGTCAAGACCTCAGAGTCATGCCTGCCCGACAGTGTTCCCTATCCATTGTTTCTTCGTCTGTGAGCTCCAGCCCTCTTCCACCCTCTGTTGACCAGCAGAAACAAAGATTGGGGAACCACCAAGTGCAAAAGTTATTCTCCCCTTTCTGCTCCCTTCAGAGCCCCCAGTCAGGCCTGTTAAAAACAGTCCAGAGAACACAGAACTGCTGATGGTTACTCCAATATGTTTCACAGCTTAGCTGCAGAGAGTGGGTGTCATCGCCCTAGTTTTCGCGGTGTGTCCGGCTCCGTTGCTACCCCTCGACCCCCCTCGACACAGGATCAGGAAAGCCCCTTGAGCATGCCGCTGTAGCATCCATGCTTTCACCCATTAGTGCGGTTTCTCCTTATTTGTCCCTCCGTCTCTTTTTCCACTAAAAGACCAAGGGCTGTCAATGCCAGCGCCATTTTCAACTTTTTATCAGACATTATTCTCCATTAGTATTCTACCTATAATGCAAGTGGTGAGCGACAGCAGTGTGAAAATGGTCTTCTCGTATCATAACAACGGACTACCGCCCCCTGCTGGCATGGAGAGTTATTTCCTCTCATGCATGTGCAGAACGTACGTGGTGGTTGGCCGTCGGCTGTAGTCTTTGCAGTGTGTTCAAGTGCAACTTTTTGGCCAAGACAAAAGGCGACGCCACAGGCTGCCTTCATCACCACTAGTTCTTTGCCGTCTGCTCAGTGTGTCAGGGCCTTAAGGGAATGCGTCCTAAAAGTTTGTCACTGAAACATGACAGAAAACAATAAAACACGAGAAAGGTGAAGAGTGAAACAACAGGCATGAAAACAGCATAACCTTGAAGACACCACACTAAATGAATTCACGACTTGACACAGTTAGGAGAAAAGTAAGGTTTCGTTTTCTCAAAGTTTTTTGACTTTGCATCTTTTTTTGGTTACATCTCTTGTTTAATGAATTACAAACATGAATGCGGACATCAAGTCCTCCCAATTTGATGCTCCATAGTCACAAGTGCATTTTTTAACATTTAGATTAATATCAAAACATTGCATAAACAAGTAAGGCTATTAAAAGGCCATAGAAAGTGGTTCCATTCAGGTAATGTTCACCACCGTTTGAATATGTAGATGACTTTGTGGCAGGTTGGACAGCGATGCTCCACGTCTTTGCAGGACTTAATGCAAGAGGAAGAGGAAGCAGGAAGCGTTACAATTATTTCACCCTAAAGTTACAAGAGCTTGTATAACTGCTTTGTTTGCCTGTAAAGTTTCAAATCATTTGTTGAAAATGTTTATAGATTCCCCCCCCCCCACCCACTAGATTCCACCTGGTGTTTATTTTTTTACCCAAAAAAGGTGAGGCCGGCACAGATGCCCCAGGTCATCAGGCCCGCTGTGTGATGCGTCACGGTGACCACTGTCTGCTGGCAGTGCGGACACACAGCTTGTCTCGGGCTGTCATGAAGCCCCGCTGTTACAACCAGGTGAGTGACTGAGGACGAGAATTGCACAAAGCAGAACGTGTAGTGTAAGTGCCATTTTTGCATTAATAAGTTTGATTATTATTGTTTGGATTATGATTTGCTAGAGCATAGCAGATGATATGTTTGTGTTTATCTTGGGAATATTTACTAAGATTATTTCTATTTTATTTTGAAGGTTTGTTGTGATTCTGTAAGACTTCCGTAGTCATGTGATCAGGAGACAGGAAGTGAAGTGTATTGTTATGTGTTACGCTGTCTCAGTAAAATAAACGAGTGACGGCGGAGCAACACGGTATTTTTACCGTGGACACATGGGAACATGTGTGAAGCCAACTCAACGCGTAAAACAGTGTAATGTCGTCACTATAGAGTGGTTAAGAAAGAACTCAGTTTAAGAACATAAGATTTACTAAGAAGACCGAAGAAACCACTACATTAAGTAAAACTACCAGCTCACAAACTTGAAGTCGGACGCCATGACGACGCAAGAACTGTACAAGAATAAATGTAAGATACTCAGCTTCTCGAGAAAATAAGACAACAAGCATGTTTGGTCTTACTACGATGACACTCATTATGAAAGCAGGCCGTGCTTTGTGTCATAGACCATCGTTCATGAACGCTTGTTGAACTAGAAGTTGTGTAAAAGAGGCATCATGGCGGACGACGACGCGCAGGATCCCGGACCTGGCGCACAGAGCTGCAGTAGCAGGGCTGACCAGAAGAGGGCGCCAAAGTACACAGAAAAGGGTTTGGAAGAGTGCCTGAACAGGTACATTAATGCAAGACGATCTAAGCTCTCACAGCTAACAGCAAAAACGAATAAGATTAATGGACTTATGAAAGATAATGAGAGTCCAGAGATTGTTGATGATCTCTTGAATGAATGCTCAAAACTACAGAATGAGTTTATTCATACAAATGATAATGTACTGTTGCTGCTACCCGAAGAAGAAAAAGAGGCTGATCAAACATTTTGGTTCAAGCCAAAAATTGAGCAAGTTAATAAATTCATGCTTGAGGTTGAGGGATGGACATCTAATATAAGACAACAACACCAAGATGACGTGAATCCAGATGATAGTGTGTCTGTTGCTGATGCACCCTTAAAAACGACATTTGGGTCATGTGTTGTACGAAGCACAGCCACAAGCAGTTCATCAAGATCATCCAGAGCTTCATCCATATCATCTGTACGTCGAAGGAACAAGCAGAACGTGCCGCTTTACTTGCACGTGCAGCATCTTTGAAACAGAGACAAGTATTAGACTTTGAAGAATGCAAATTGAAGGCAAAAAGGGAACAACTTGAGATTGACACAGCTATTGCTGCTTCTACAGCCAAAATAAAAGTGTTGGAAAACTATGAATATGAAAGCTGTAAGAGTGGTGCAGTTGCTGATCCTGAAGTACGACTTTCAGTGAATCAGCCGCAAAGGAACCAGCTTCCAGAAACAAAGCTTGGACATTCAGAATGGTTAAAGGTAACTGATCATCAAATGAAACAAGAAAACCAGACACAGGAGAATGGCATCAATGATGACCCAGTAGATCTGTGTGAAGTGATGCTTAAACAAAATAACATCACTGAGATGTTAGTCTAACAACAGAGACTGTCACATTTGCCCCAAAGAGACATTCCTGTTTTCAGTGGCGATCCACTTGAGTTTAAATCGTTCATAAGAGCTTTTGACCATACAATTCAGGACAAAACAGATAGTGACAGTGATAGGTTATATTACCTTGAACAGTTTACCAGAGGCGAGCCTAGAGACTTGGTAAGAAGTTGTCAACACATGAGTCCTTATCAAGGCTATCATGAGGCAAGAAAGCTGTTGACTTATCACTATGGTAACGAGCTGAAAATTGCAACTTCCTACATGAACAGAGCATTCAACTGGCCACAGATTAAACTTGACGACGCCAAGGCTCTTCACAGTTACTCCCTGTTTCTCACCGGATGTAACAACGCAATGCAAGACATCAACCAGCTTCAAGAAATTGAGAATCCCACTAATCTCAGAATCATTGTCTCCAAGTTACCTTACAAGATAAGAGAGAAGTGGAGAGTTTCTGCTTTTGACATTCAGGAGGCAACTGGACAAAGAGCAAAGTTTTCAGATCTAGTTAGATTCATAAGCAGACAAGGTAGAATAGCTGCTGATCCTATTTTTGGAGACATAAAGGATGCTGAGGATAAGGGAAAACCTTATGCAAACATGAAAACGACAAGAACATCTAGACCAAAGGTTTGTGCTTTTGCCACAAGTGTAGCACCTTCTGCAAATGAAAAGACACATGATCATGGTAAAAACTCGTACTCCTCTACATGTTACACAGGCTGTGCATTTCAGAAACCATGTGTGTACTGTGAAAAACAACATACATTGGCAGAATGTCACAAAATCAGAAATCAGCCTTACAAGGAAAAACTTGATTTTCTTAAAGGCAAAGGTTTGTGCTTTGGATGTTTGACATCAGGACATTTAAGTAAAGACTGTAGAAAAAGAGCTTCATGTGAATTCTGTTCAAAGAAACACCCAAGCATGCTTCATTTCACAAAAGAAGAAGATAATGAAAAGGTTGACAGCAGTCAGAAAAACATCACAGAAAAGACTACAGCTGATGAATCAACACACATCTCAGGTGGGACCTGTGGAGCCACTGGGGCCGGAACAGACAGTCGTGTTTTGTCGATTGTTCCTGTGTGTGTCAAGTCAAAGAAAAGCAACAAGATAATAGAGACTTATGCATTCATGGATAATGGAAGCCAAGCCACATTCTGCTCCGAGGAGCTAATGAGGCAGCTTGACCTTGAAGGTAAGAAAACTCAGATCTCGCTTCGCACAATGGGCCAGGAAAAGTTAGAGCCAAGCTACCATCTTACTGGATTAGAGGTGTGTGGTTTGAAAGAGAACATTTACATTGACTTACCTGAGATTTACACTCATAAAGACATTCCAGTTTCCAAGGAGAACATTCCAGTGCAAGAGGATTTGGAAAAGTGGCCACATCTTCATGGTATTTAGCTGCCACAGATTGATGCAGACATTGGTTTGTTAATAGGATGTGATGTGCACAAAGCTATGGAACCGTGGGAAGTCATTCACAGTGAAGACAACGGTCCATATGCAGTTCGAACTGTCCTACGCTGGGTAATTAATGGTCCTCTCAGGAGAGATGATTGCACTACTTCATCTGAATGTGAACTCAGTGTTTCTGTGAATCGCATTTCTATTGCTAATGTAGAGAACCTCCTAGTGCAACAGTTCAACCATGATTTTCCAGAGAAAGCCTGTGAAGAAAAACAAGAAATGTCACGAGAAGATATTCAGTTCATGAACTCTGTTAATGAAACAGTGAAAAAGGTTGATGGACACTACAGTGTTGGTCTTCCTCTGAGAAACAAAGACACAAAAATGCCTGTTAACCGCAGTGTAGCTGTCCAGAGAGCAGAAAACCTGAAAAGGAAACTTGTCAAGAACAGAGACTTTCACAGAGAATATAAAGACTTCATGTCTGACCTGTTAAGCAAAGGCTACGCAGTTAAAGTATCACATGAAAAGACTGTGATTGAAAATGAGAGAGTTTGGTATATACCTCATCACGGGGTGTATCATCCACAAAAAGGAAAACTTCATGTAGTCTTCGACTGTGCAGCATCATATCAAGGCAAGTCACTGAACGGAGAACTATTGCAAGGTCCAGATCTGACCAACTCACTGGTTGGAGTGTTAACAAGATTTAGACATGACCGCATTGCTTTAATGTCAGACATAGAAGCGATGTATCACCAAGTAAGAGTACCACCAGAAGACAGTGAGCTCCTGCGGTTCCTCTGGTGGCCAGATGGAAACATAAATGAACCTCTTCAAGAGTACAAGATGGTTGTGCATTTGTTTGGTGCAACATCCTCCCCCAGCTGTGCCAACTTTGCGCTCAGAAAGACAGCTGAAGATGCTGAAGACAAGATGACACCTGCTGCAGTAAAAGCTGTTGTGAACAACTTGTATGTAGACAATTGTCTTTTATCGGTGTCAAGTGAAACACAAGCATGTGCTATGGTCAAAGATTTAACAACAGTGTGTGAGAGTGGAGGATTTCATCTTACAAAATGGATGAGTAACAGCAGAGTTGTACTCGCATCCCTTACCTGATGAGAGAGTCCTAGGAGTCAACTGGTGTACTGAGACAGATGTTTTCAAGGTTAGGATAAATGCAAAGCAAACTCCTCAGACAAGACATGGCATCCTCTCATTTGTAAGTGCCAAATATGACCCTTTGGGATTCTTGTCACCTGTCATCCTTCCAGCAAAGATGATTCTACAGGAGCTTTGTGGCAGAAAAGTCTCCTGGGATGAGGACATTCCCACTGAACTGGCTAAAAGAGCACAAATGTGGATTTCGGATCTTACAAAGCTTCATGGTTTCACATTGGAGCGGTGTTTGAAACCGATTGGATTTGGAACAATCACATCAGCACAATTGCATAATTTTGCTGATGCCAGCGAGAAAGGTTATGGTGTTGTTACCTACCTTCGAATAACCAATGAGAAAGGAGAAACTCACTGTTCATTCATCATCAGCAAGGCCAGAGTTTCGCCACTCAAGCAAACAACAATTCCGAGGCTGGAGTTAACAGCAGCTGCTGTTGCTGTTAAAATAGACCGGCTCATGAGAAAGGAGCTGCAAATGCAGCTTGAAGATTCTGTGTTTTGGTCTGACAGCACCACTGTGTTGAGATATATTGCCAGTGAAAGTGTTAGATTTAAAACCTTTGTTGCAAACAGAGTGTCGCTCATCAGAGACAACACAAAGTCAAGTCAATGGATGTATGTATGTTCTGAGCTGAACCCAGCTGACCATGCATCACGAGGTATGAATGCAGACAAGTTCATAGAGTGTCAAAACTGGATTTGTGGACCAGAGTTTTTGTTAAAGGACAACAGACATTGGCCAGTTTCACCGGACATGAGAGAAATACAAAAGGATGATGTGGAAGTTAAAGCAGCAGTGATTGTGAATGCTACAAATGTGCATGAGAATCTGCTTAACAAGTTTATCTGTCATTATTCAGACTGGAACTGTTTAAAGAAGGCAGTATCCTGGATGATGAAGTTCAAACAGTTGCTTCACAAGCTGAACACACATCGCAAGCTTCTATTCTCACAAACAAGTGATGAAGTGAGTCTGGAAAAGAAAACTGAAATGGTTGCAAGTCAAATGCAGAAGTTCAGGTCAACTATTAAAGGGTCTCTTCTCACTGTTGAAGATGTTGCAAAGAGAGAAGTTGAGATAATCAAACTTTGTCAAAGTCAAAGCTTCAGTGATGAACTTGAGTCTCTTCAGAAAGGTAACAAGCTTATAAGAAACAGTCATATTGTAAAGCTTGATCCTGTTGTGCAAGATGGGATGTTAAGAGTTGGAGGAAGATTGCATCAGTCTTCACTGCCGGCAGATGTAAAGCATCCTGTGATCCTGCCTAAAGGTCATCATGTTTCTACGTTGATCCTCAGACACATTCACCAAGAAACAGGACACAGTGGAAGAAACTACATGTTGTCAAGACTGAGAGAAAGATTTTGGATTCCACAAGCAGACTCAGCTGTGAGAAAAATACTGTCCAAGTGTGTTGCATGCAGAAAGACTTCAGCGAAACCAGGTGAGCAAAGAATGGCAAGTTTGCCTCCAGATCGACTGATTCCTGACAAGCCTCCGTTCACAAATGTGGGCATAGACTATTTTGGGCCATTTGAGGTCAAACAAGGGAGGAGTAGAGTCAAAAGATACGGTGTTTTGTTCACATGTCTTACTGTTCGAGCAATTCACATAGAAGTTGCCCATTCACTTGATACTGACTCGTGCATAAATGCATTTAGAAGGTTTATAGCAAGGAGAGGCCAAGTATCTGTTATGAGATCAGATAATGGTACTAACCTGGTTGGAGCAGAAAAAGAAATGCGTGAAGCGATCAAAGGTTGGAATCATTCAAAAATAACAGAGACATTAACGCAGAAAGGCATTACCTGGATGTTTAACCCACCAGCGGGTTCACATTTTGGTGAGAGACAGATTCGTTCTGTGAGGAAAATTCTTATCCAGATCCTGAAACAGCAACCACTTGAAGATGATGAACGCCTCCGCACATTGTTTTGTGAAGTCGAAGCAATTGTCAACAGCAGGCCGATAACAAGAGTCTCTAATGATCCAAACGATTTAGAGGCACTTACACCTAACCATTTGCTTCTTCTTAAGAGACAACCAGTACTACCTCCTGGAGTGTTTCAGAAGGAGGACTTGTATGTGAAGAGAAGGTGGAAACAGGTACAATACCTGACAGACATTTTTTGGAAGCGATGGACTAAGGAGTACTTGCCGCTTCTACAAGAGAGACAGAAGTGGTTAGTACCCAGAAGAAACCTGAAATCAGGAGATGTTGTTCTTATTGTGGATGAGAGTGCACCCAGAGGTTCCTGGTTGATGGCAAAAGTTGAAAGGACAGTTTCTGACTCAAGGGGACTTGTCAGACGTGCATTTGTTAAAACTAAAACTAATGTTTTGGAAAGGCCAATAGATAAGTTATGTCTGTTGCTTGAAATGGATGAATGAGTTAAGTTCATTGTGTTAAGTAATATGCTTGTGTTTAAAGTGTGAGACTTAGCATGAGTAACATATTACATTTGAGTGAATTTTTGAGTTCTACTAAAAGTGAATTTGACATTTGTTGTTGTTTAGCAGTGATGACTATATATTATGTTAAACAAGTCAGTGAAATTATTCCCGATCTGAAGTTAAATGTCACTTTAATGTTTGAGATATAATTGTTATGCTTTGCAGTAACAATTAGGGGCCGGAATGTAAGTGCCATTTTTGCATTAATAAGTTTGATTATTATTGTTTGGATTATGATTTGCTAGAGCATAGCAGATGATATGTTTGTGTTTATCTTGGGAATATTTACTGAGATTATTCCTATTTTATTTTGAAGGTTTGTTGTGATTCTGTAAGACTTCCGTAGTCATGTGATCAGGAGACAGGAAGTGAAGTGTATTGTTATGTGTTACGCTGTCTAAGTAAAATAAACGAGTGACGGCGGAGCAACACGGTAGTTTTACCGTGGACACATGGGAACATGTGTGAAGCCAACTCAACACGTAAAACAGTGTAATGTCGTCACTATAGAGTGGTTAAGAAAGAACTCAGTTTAAGAACATAAGATTTACTAAGAAGACCGAAGAAACCACTACATGTAGGATTACTCTCCATTTTCAAATTCTCAATCAATGTCATAACCTAGTTAGTTTCGGCTGATGGCTGTTCAGCATGAGTCTGGTTTTGCCCAAGATTTCTGCATCTTAAAGGAAGATGTTTCAATCACCTTTAACTTTGCTAGATGTTGCTGAGTGCTCATGATGGATTAATGTTGGGTCTTTGTAGATAATATAACGAGTACGGTCTTTAACCTGCTCTTTAGTCTCTTTTTAACTCCTTTTTCAGGTATTAATGAAGCAGTGTTCATATTTTAAATCACACTTCATCTAGTGCAACTGTTAAGGTCAGTTTGTCCAACTCTTCTGTTGGAACTTCTTGTGTTTTAAGAATGAAATGTCTTGGCTGCAGTGACTCAAAAGGACCAGCAGAGGGAGCCAAAAGACTGAGCAAGTTAAACATAAAAGTAGATACTGTTTCTGTCTTTCTTTGTTCCCTGCTGTGTACTTTAAGTTAACAAGCTGTTGAAGCAGTAAGAGTTTAATCATGAATGCTGGTTCTAAAAGTGAAGTTTAAAGCTGCCATGGATGGGGGAAAATTTAAAAAACTAAAAAATTATGTACATTTAAACGTGACAATTAAAACAAATCCCTCAAATGAGACGCTCACAGTTCATATGAGCTAGTGTGTTTTAAATTTTTGGATTTCATGACAATCAGAAATGTACCTGTGAAAGGACCTCTGTTATAAGCAAAGCTCATACGGTGACCCTCAACCACACAAACAGTGAACAATAGCTTTTTGTTGAGCTCAGACGACACAAACGGACTATTCTCCCGATGACTCTGAGCGGAGAGAGAGGATTTCACCCGATGACTTTGCGACGAAGCAAGATTTCCTCATTCCTAAAACTAGAACCGTAACATATATCTGTTTTAAAGGAAGAATGTGTGACTTTTCGATCGACTCTCGAGCTGCAATCACCTGTGGCCTGCATTGTTGTGTTAGCATGCTAATGTTAGCGCTCTTTAGTTAGCTTGTAGCTTCACATCTACGGAAATTGACAAAGAATGACAGTGATCGAAAAAACGCTTAGGTGTCATTCGAATAATCAGTATGTTCTTCTTCGTCTCTCTAGTCCTTGACTAAAACAGCTTTTACCGTCCTGTCCATGTAAACAAGGCTCTCACAACAACACAGCCAGCGGGTGAAACTTTTTGAAACCATTTTCTGACTGAAATCATTCACACCACAAAGACCGGAGTCTCTCTTAAGGACCCTGTGAACCTCGGAAGGTAAGCTTGAGCAGTCACACCACGGCACACTTCTACTGACTAACGGCTGGTAGGGAGCGAGTTCTAGGAAAGAGTAGACTAGTTAACTAGTGGGTGGTGAGCTTCTGTTAGCTATAGTAAAGTTATTGACCCCTTTTTGCATGTCCAGGACATGCTACAGTGGATATATCTTTAAATTGTGTCAACCATCTAAGAGTAATTCTTCTTTTAGGTTTGTGGAGCTATAATGCATGTGTAAGAGACATCATAGCTGCAGAGTTATATTTGGATTGGAGCCAAGTGTCTGTTGTGAGCAGAAAAGGAAATGAGCAGAAAAGCCAGGAATTTGTAGGATGTACCTTCTAGCAGAATATAAGCAACGCTGTGAAGATGAAGACTTTGCCACTTTGCCCACGATGACCAATGAGGCCAATGATTGCAAGCGATAGTGAGATCTTGGTCAGCATGGGTCAGCGATGGTCTGCACTTTGTCAGCCATGTGTGTTGTGTTTCGATGTTGTCTGACCATGGCTGAATAAATCCTAAAATGATCCACAGTCTGTTTCAGGAATTCATCATTGTCCATTTAATACAGAAACAACCCCCACCCAACAAGACATGATGACAAACATCTTTTGTTTCAATAATCGAACTTTGATTAATCCAACTCATTGGTAAAGAATGACTTACACGAGGAACCAGCTTGTTACTGTTAGTGAATCCACTCTGGGAAATCTCAGGTTTCATAAACCATCTACACAGCAATTTACCATTTTCACACGCAGCTAATTCATGCAGAATTACAACAAACTTTCTTTATTTCATGTTCATAATGTAAATATTCAGAATTACTTGATTGCAATGGTTTATACAAATATACAATTTAATACACAATATAAATATTGTGTCCCACTTTTGATTTTGTACCTCTTACACAGTCATCATTAAGAAATACAAAATGTCAAACTCAGCTAAGAATGGTCAGGAAATCCATTATTTGTTTCCTCCTGTCTTAACCATCAATGAATCAATCACGCCTTACATCACATGATATATCCATCATACAATAACAAAATGACAAATAACTGAAAATCACACAGCAGGTTACAGTTACAGGTTAGTGTTAATGTTCCTTCATCATGCATCGTCTGCCTCAGCAGTGAGACGGTCTACATATAGTTGAGGTAGTCTTCTCCCTGGGATACCATCTGTCTCAGTGCGGTCAAAAGCGGCCCGTTGATGTCGTCAGTCGTTTTGATTTCTGACTCGTAGTTCTTCACCAGAAAGATGCAGTTGATGGGAATTCCCAGCATTGCACTGAATTTTTCCACCTGTTGGAGTCAAATATTTTCAGATAATCAAGGATTGCAAAGCTCAGACCAAAGGTGGAAATGTGATGAAAAAAAAAAAATGAAACTCAACAATAACAAATCTAAACCTGCTCACCTGTCCCTTCAGGTACTTGCTCTTGTGCAAGTTGTGAATATTTGATCTGACCTCAGGACAGGCTTCATCAACTTTGGTGAGGATGGCCAGTTGGGGAATTCCTGCGGATGTGGAAACATTTTCAGTACTTTAATCACTTGTTTTTTAATTTGCCTGATATGGAAATGTAAGTGTGTGATATCTGTTCTGACCCAGATCACTGGCAGCTAGTCTGACTTCTCTTAACTTCTGCACGACTTTGTCATCTAACAGAGAGACTGAGCTGACAGGAACCACACAGACCAGCACGTGGACTTTGTCATCCAGAGAGGGGTTGGAGTTGTAGCCCGGGTCATTCTCTGTCAGTGGGCCATTAGTACGAAACTGAAAAACAAAAATAGACATTCTAACAGTATTTTTCAATGCACAGAGCCGGGAATGTTTCAGTGAATAAAAAAAGCACACTCTTTTTTTTACATATTCTAGTTTTACATTTTATTATTGAGAGACTTGCTTCTCACACACAGGCCCGAATCCTTGTGCTTGGGTCGCGGTACCAAACAAACATGCCTAATGGGAAAACACCCTGAGAGAGAACTCAACCAATCGCAGCTTCTGAAGAAAGTGTCATACCTAGCAACGGGGTCAACCGGGTCAACTACGCCTCTTCATTAAGATAAAAGTTTCTGTCTCTTCCTCGCAAAGAGAGTGTTTCTAAATCACTCCTCATCTAGGACTCCTTGCTAGGATTATTTAAGCTGCAGCACACCTCTGGTGGAAACTCGAGGAACTGCAGGTTTTTGCTGTTCTGAACATCAGAGGGTGCTGCTTGCATTCATTTAAAACACTTGTTGAAGTGAACTCCACAGGGCCCTTTAACAAAAAAAGAGAAAGTTTTAGGAGTGTACCTTGTAACCCTCTCTCACATGTCCCCGCAGGGCCAGTTTGACATCTTCCACCTGGACTCCATTGTTGAGGTTTGCCTCCAAGCCCATGATGTCATTGAAAACAATAGAATAGAAGCTCTGATCATCTTTTTGAATTTTGTATGTTTGGTACTGTGAAGAAGAAGGAGAAATAATTTGCATCGTTCAGGTAAATCTAAGATAGACATTCCTAAACCAACAAAATAATTATTTCATTTTATTCAGTGAGGTTATTCAGTGATAATCTATGTTGATCAAATGTTTTTTATTTTATTTGTAATCTTTTAATGAAACTGAGCTGCCAAAAAATATCAATTTCTTCAAGGAATTTAGTTTACAGAGAATGGTGAATAATCTTAGTTTTGAGTCACCACAGTCATCAGTTGTTCATACCTTTAGGGTGAAGCTTCTCCCAGAGGTCGCATCCGTCAAAGCTCAATTTGTAACAATGCCTCTCAAAGCACTTTCAACAGAGTTTATGAAACTGGACTTGCCGGCACCGACTGGTCCATGAAGCAGAATCCTGAGATGTTTGACTTCTTTGTTTCGAGGTTGGTAAGATTTCATGAAGTTGAGATTGTCCTGAGTGCTCCTGTTGGTAGAAGAACATGAGATTCATTACTTCAGTGTTTTGAATATTGAATGTTCAACAGGCACACTGTTATTGATGCTCTGCTGAGTGGCAGACCCACACCCAGTTTCATCACCCTCACTTCCTGTTTACTCACGTCGGCAGAGTCCTCCATGGCTGTCTTAAACAAGCTGAAAGACAAATTCACAACATACAGTAAGACAACTTCAGACTATTTAAACAATTTAAACAGCATCATGTTTCACTGAATGGTAATATTGGAAGATGGAGATGAGATTTATTTTTGAGACATTTTTTCTCAGGTTGAGAGTATAAACATCATTTGATTTATGGATAACTTATTTTTTAATTAAATTGTACTTTGCATACAATTGGAAGAGTAACAGTCTGATGATGCACTTTGCCTTTAAGGTTGCTCATGGTTACGGCTGGCTGAGTGATATTGCTTTAAGACCAGTGAAGTGATGTATCACTGTTGTTGTTATTCAGTCTGGGTGTGTCATGCTATGCTACAGACGGATATTAATGTGTATGAGATAAACAGCAGAAGATGTCCCCGTGCTCCTGCTTACCCACACCCAAAGGCATATTTAATAAAGTATATGTAGTGTATACTTAACAGCAGGACAACCAAGGGTTAAACTTATAATCAACATCACCTCAAGAAACACTGTCACAATATTTGACCAGGTATCATTTTAATATTTGTGCAAAAAGTCTTACGAGAAGGTGGAGGTGTGGGTGGTTTGGAAGGTTGAGGTCCCATATCTGTAAAATATAACAGTTGTGTGTTAATGTCTCTGGACTGAGGGAGAAAGCCGGAGTACCCAGAGAGAAACACTTCCCCAGGGAGAACATGCAAACTCCACACAGAGAGGGGCCTGATCAACAGGGATTCAAACCAGGAACCATCGTGTGCTAACCACTGCACCACCATGCAGCCCATTCAATTTATTCGTCAGTAAAAAAATAAAAAACAGTTCATGTGAGAGTTGGTTTGTCAAAGTAACTTTTAAATAAATATCAATTCCATGTTCACATCATTCAAGAAAAATAAACAAAGAGGGAAAAGGAAAACTCAGCAGTACAAAGAGTCCTTTATAAAAAAGAGATTTATCATTATAAACATCTTGAAGTCTAAAACAAACTGACATCAATCAAATTAATAAGAAAATCATAGAATGAAGAGAGTCTTACCTTTTCTTGTGTTGCTCTGAATGCTCTGGAGTGACTCTGCAAATGTGCAGGCTGGTCCGGCTTTTTATAGGATAGGGTTTCTTACTTTCACTTTTGTTCTTAGGTATCTGTTTCTGGTGAGCCCCCTGACTTTCGAGAAATGACCATTCAGATCTTTAGTGACTTTTTTTTTTTTTTTTTTTAATGTGTAGGTTCATCAGAATTCGCATAAGATGTAATACAAAGGGAAAAATGTATCTTGACTGACTGACTATATCAGTCTTTGCATATACAGCAGTGATAGCTTGATATCTAAATGTTTTTTTCAGTATTTATTTATATTTACTCATTCTACCTTTCCCTCTGTGTTTACCTGTCCTCATCACCTGGCTCTTACATTCAGCTGACCCCACCTGCCCTTCAGTGTCCCCTTCTTCCTCTATACTCATCCACTTAGCCTTTTTCTTTTTTTAACATGTCTTTATGATTATGCATCGTTTATGTATTTGCAGCATGTTTACCGTTTACATTTTTACTAGTTATGTTTCAGGTTTTGCAGCACTTTTTTTTCTTCATTCATTCTGGGGATCTGCGTGGGGGGTACTGCGGGAATATTGGGCCCCGGGGACCGTTGGTACGAGCCATCCGGTCCCTGTATGACCAAAGTGGGAGCTGTGTCCGCATCCTCTGCACAAAGTCAGACACGCACCCAGTGCGTGATGGCCTCCGCCAGGGTCGCCCCTTGTCACCGGTCCTGTTTGTGATATTCATGAACAGGATCTCCAGGAGCAGCCGTGGGCAGGAGGGTTTCCATTTTGTGGACCTCAAAATCTCGTCTCTGCTTTTTGCAGATGACGTGGTTTTGTTGGCTTCCTCAAGCTGCAACCTCCCAGCAGGCATTGGGGCGGTTTGCAGCCGAGTGCGAGGCGGCTGGGATGAGGCCCACCTCCAAGTCCGAGGCCATAGTTCTCTGCCGGAAAAAGGTGGATTGCTCTCTCCGGGTGGGGAGTGAGTCCTTGCCCCAAGTGGAGGAGTTCAAGTATCTCTGGGTCTTGTTCACGAGTGAGGGTAGGATGAAGCGTGAGATCGACAGACGGATTGGCTCGGTGTCAGCAGTAATGCAGGCGTTGTGCCGGACCATTGTGGCGAAGAGGGAGCTGAGCCTGAAGGCAAAACTCTTGATTTACCGGCCGATCTTCGTTCCAACCTTCACCTGTGGTCATTAGCTATGGGTAGTGACCGAAAGAATGAGATCGCGGATACAAGCAGCCGAAATAAGTTTCCTCCAGAGGGTGTCTGGGCTCAGCTTTAGAGATAGGGTGAGGAGCTCGGATATTCGAGGTGAACTCAAAGCAGAGCCGCTGCTCCTCCGCATTGAAAGGAGCCAGTTGAGGTGGTTTGGGCATCTGTTAAGGATGCCTCCTGGACGCCTCCCTTTGGAAGCACGACCAACTGGGAGGAGACCCCGGGGCAGACCCAGAATGTGCTGGAGGGATTATAAATCCTGTCTAGCCTGGGAACGCCTCGGAATCCCCCAGGAGGAGGAGCTGGAAAACGTTGCTGGGGAGCGGTAAGTCTGGGTTGACTTACTGCGCCTGCTGTCACCGCGACCCGACCTCGGATAAGCGGAAGAAAATGGATGGATGGATAGATGTAGTGCATTTTGGACGTTCACTTTTGATGTTACCAGATGTTTTCAAAAATCAGCTCGGCACAAACGGCCTCCAGCAAGAGATCCATCCACAAGGAATCTCAGGAGATTTCCTTTGAGCAAATGTCTGAGCTAAATAAAATCAGAGGCTTTCACTTTCAGATTGCAAAAATAACCCCCCTCTTACCTCAGCTATTCAGTCAAGACCTCAGAGTCATGCCTGCCCGACAGTGTTCCCTATCCATTGTTTCTTCGTCTGTGAGCTTCAGCCCTCTTCCACCCTCTGTTGACCAGCAGAAACAAAGATTGGGGAACCACCAAGTGCAAAAGTTATTCTCCCCTTTCTGCTCCCTTCAGAGCCCCCAGTCAGGCCTGTTAAAAACAGTCCAGAGAACACAGAACTGCTGATGGTTACTCCAATATATTTCACAGCTTAGCTGCAGAGAGTAGGTGTCATCGCCCTAGTTTTCGCGATGTGTCCGGCTCCGTTGCTACCCCTCGACCCCCCTCGACACAGGATCAGGAAAGCCCCTTGAGCATGCCGCTGTAGTATCCATGCTTTCACCCATTAGTGCGGTTTCTCCTTATTTGTCCCTCCGTCTCTTTTTTTCTTTTTCCACTAAAAGACCAAGGGCTGACAACGCCAGCGCCATTTTCAACTTTTTATCAGACATTATTCTCCATTAGTATTCTACCTATAATGCGAGTGGTGAGCGACAGCGGTGTGAAAATGGTCTTCTCGTATCATAACAACGGACTACATGCCGCCCTGCTGGCATGGAGAGTTATTTCCTCTCATGCATGTGCAGAACGTACGTGGTGGTTGGCCGTCGGCTGTAGTCTTTGCAGTGTGTTCAAGTGCAACTTTTTGGCCAAGACAAAAGGCGACGCCACAGGCTGCCTTCATCACCACTAGTTCTTTGCCGTCTGCTCAGTGTGTCAGGGCCTTAAGGGAATGCGTCCTAAAAGTTTGTCACTGAAACATGACAGAAAACAATAAAACACGAGAAAGGTGAAGAGTGAAACATCAGGCATGGAAACAGCATAACCTTGAAGACACCACACTAAATGAATTCACGACTTGACACAGTTAGGAGAAAAGTAAGGTTTCGTTTTCTCAAAGTTTTTTTACTTTGCATCTTTTTTTTGGTTACATCTCTTGTTTAATGAATTACAAACATGAATGCGGACATCAAGTCCTCCCAGTTTGATGCTCCATAGTCACAAGTGCATTTTTTAACATTTAGATTAATATCAAAACATTGCATAAACAAGTAAGGCTATTAAAAGGCCATAGAAAAGTGGTTCCATTCAGGTAATGTTCACCACCGTTTGAATATGTAGATGACTTTGTGGCAGGTTGGACAGCGATGCTCCACGTCTTTGCAGGACTCAATGCAGAACGGGAGGAAACAGCAGAGAAAACACCTGTAAGAGGAAGCAGGAAGCAGGAGGCGTTTCAATTATTTCACCCTAAAGTTACAAAAGCTTGTATAACTGCTTTGTTTGCCTGTAAAGTTTCAAATCATTTGTTGAAAATGTTTATAGATTTCCCCCCCCCCACTAAATTCCACCCGGTGTTTGTATTTTTACCCAAAAAAGGTGAGGCCGGCACAGATGCCCCAGGTCATCAGGCCCGCTGTGTGATGCGTCACGGTGACCACTGTCTGCTGGCAGTGCGGACACAGAGCTTGTCCCGGGCTGTCATGAAGCCCCGCTGTTACAACCAGGTGAGTGACTGAGGACGAGAATTGCACAAAGCAGAACGTATAGGATTGGTCTCCATTTTCAAATTCTCAATCAATGTCATAACCTAGTTAGTTTCGGCTGATGGATGTTCAGCATGAGTCTGGTTTTGCCCAAGATTTCTGCATCTTAAAGGAAGATGTTTCAATCACCTTTAACTTTGCTAGATGCTGCTGAGTGCTCATGATGGATTAACGTTGGGTCTTTGTAGATAATATAACGAGTAAGGTCTTTAACCTGCTCTTTAGTCTCTTTTTAACTCCTTTTTCAGGTATTAATGAAGGAGTGTTCATCTTTTAAATCACACTTCATCTAGTGCAACTGTTAAGACCAGCAGAGGGAGCCAAAAGACTGAGCAAGTTAAACATAAAAGTAGATACTGTTTCTGTCTTTCTTTGTTCCCTGCTGTGTACTTTAAGTTAACAAGCTGTTGAAGCAGTAAGAGTTTAATCGTGAATGCTGGTTCTAAAAGTGAAGTTTAAAGCTGCCATGGATGGGGGAAAATTTAAAAAACTAAAAAATTACGTACATTTAAACGTGACAATTAAAACAAATCCCTCAAATGAGACGCTCACAGTTCATATGAGCTAGTGTGTTTTAAATTTTTGGATTTCATGACAATCAGAAATGTACCTGTGAAAGGACCTCTGTTATAAGCAAAGCTCATACGGTGACCCTCAACCACACAAACAGTGAACAATAGCTTTTTGTTGAGCTCAGACGACACAAACGGGCTATTCTCCCGATGACTCTGAGCAGAGAGAGAGGATTTCACCCGATGACTTTGTGACAAAGCAAGATTTCCTCATTCCTAAAACTAGAACCGTAACATATTTACCATCTCTTTACGTGTGTTAGTGAAGGGTTGACTTGGTTGTGCACGCCCTTTTCTGAAAAATGGTAAAGTACAACAATGCATGCATCTCAGTCGTGTTGGCATACTGTAGGTGCATGACCTCACCTGTTGCTGCAGGTGCAGGAGGAGCGTAGGGAACACCTGGCAGAAAAAACACACAGTTTACCAAAGTGAGAAAGCAGAATTCAGATCTGAATTTTGATTCGATGCTCTATAACTTTGCTAATTATGTTTGCTTACATGTCAGTGTTCTCTACAGATGTAGGAGTGTTTTTACAATGACTGTTATTTTGTGAAGCAGTTTGTATGAAAGGTAGTTGACTTGAGTTTGCGATACACCGCGGATAACCTCAGGTAGATGGAGGTCAGCATATTTTTCACCAGAGCGGCTAGCAAGACCAACGAAGCAAAGTTATAGTGGATATGTTTGGAATCTAAAACTTATATCTGTTTTAAAGGAAGAATGTGTGACTTTTCGATCGACTCTCGAGCTGCAATCACCTGTGGCCTGCATTGTTGTGTTAGCATGCTAATGTTAGCGCTCTTTAGTTAGCTTGTAGCTTCACATCTATGGAAATTGACAAAGAATGACAGTGATTGAAAAAACGCTTAGGTGTCATTCGAATAATCAGTATGTTCTTCGTCTCTCTAGTCCTTGACTAAAACAGCTTTTACCGTCCTGTCCATGTAAACAAGGCTCTGACAACAACACAGCCAGCGGGACTCGAGCTTCTCACTCATTGTAGACAGTCATGACTCAGAGACACATTTACACAGGATAGACTTGATTTCTGCTGTATTTATGTGTAAAATGTTGCATATTCCTTCTTTTAAGTGTAATCTTTAATTTTGAATATTGTCACTTTCTCATCAGACCTTTTAATTGGCGCTTTGAATTGTATCCGAACATGGTTCAATAATCCTTCGCATGCAACCCACTGGCGCTTTAAAAAGCAGAAATAAACATAGCTAAGGTCTTTAGTGTTCTCAGATAAATGTTGTTGTTCAGCCTCACAGTGTCGAAATAAATGTCACACTTTAGAAAAGCAGCAGCATGATCTTTTCACGCAGGCGGACACAGACCGGCCTGGTATCCAGCGGGCGGTGCTGTTGGGTAGAATCCGGGCTGTGGGCACATCCCCGGCTGTGGGTACATCTCTGGCTGAGGCGCGGCGCCCCCATAGTTCAGAGGCGGCCCCGGGTACGGTGGAGCTGACTCCTGTGGTGGGTATCCTTTCTCCATTTTCAGAAATCCTTACTGACGTAAAAAAAGAAGAAGTGTATTATTCACATTGAAAGTCAGTCCACTGGTTTTCAAGTAAGAGACTAAACGAGCTAAACTTTTACTCAAACAACTTTTTTTTAAAAGGTTTATTTTTGGGCTTTTAATGCCTTTATTTAGCAATAGGACAGGTCATAGAGTTATGAATCTGAGCTAGAGAGAGAGACAGAGGGGAATGACACCGTAAGAAGCCACAGGTCGGATTTGAAACGCCTGCTCGGAGGACTACAGCCTCCACATGGGGCTTATGCACCAACCACTAGGCTACTGACGCCCCATAAAAAACAACATTTTAACGTCCTGAAACAACCTCATCAGTTGTCCAAGGGTTAAATGGTTTAGGTAGCTTCACAGCGTGTCATAAAGTGTATAACTGTGCTAAGCGCTGGTTTCCTTACCTGAGAATGACTCACTTCCTCTTTGTAAGGTGGCGACCACAGCAATATAACAGAAAACTTGTGATACTTTATCACAGGTCGAAAAATGTGCGCTCTAATGAAACTGAAGCAATGTTATAATGGAATATATAATAAATATTATAATGGAGAGATCATGTATCAGGTAAGTCTCTCTTATTGAGCCTCGAACTGATTTAATGTTGAAGCTCAGAAACAGAAGCAGGACAAAGTGAGAAATTGTAAAGCTTGACGTTTGTGGAGGAACAAACTCGCATTTTCCCTCTGCACTCTGTGACCACAAGTTTCACATCAGCTCTTTGAAATCAAGCCAGGCGGGGGACAAAGTGAGTCAAAATCAGATGAGGACAACATGCTCACACGAAAGACGGACTCTGGTTTTCACTTCAAACATTTCACAATATTTTATTTAAACCTGCAAAGACTGATATTTTTGGGCACTTGGGGGAAGCAGATTAAAAACAAAACATGGCAACGTTTAGAATTAATTTGTCAAACTTGTTGCCAAAGACTCGCCTATTTACATTTGAGACAGTTTTGGATAATCATTTGTTTATCAAGTTTCTGATATCCCTGCTTGATAAGCCAGACGTCAATGAGTGGTTTCTAAACAATAGAAACTCCTTGACTCTAAAGCTGCGAAAGGATTTGAAGCTTTGTTAAAGGAAAGGGCAGCAGGAGATTCAGTTAATAATTCTTGATACAATCCTCATCATAAGTTCGCTCCAAACAGTGCTCCAGGGACTTTACTTCCAGGGAGTAAAAGTCAAGTTTCTGATATCCCTGCTCGATAAGCCCAACGTCAATGAGTGGTTTTTGAACAGTAGAAACTCCTTGGGGAAATATTGACTCTCAAGCTGCGAAAGGATTTGAAGCTTTGTTAAAGGAAAGGGCAGCAGGAGATCCAGTTTCTTTGAGTAAAATTTGTGCATTCAAATGTGTTTTTCTGACATATCCGCCGCCAGCACCGAGGGGCCACGCGGCCTCGGGTGCGGGGATCTCAAAACCGGTAATGATCCTTCCGCAGGTTCACCTACGGAAACCTTGTTACGACTTTTACTTCCTCTAGATAGTCAAGTTTGATATAGCATAGAATTGTTTCACTTTTCCAACTTAAAATTTCACCAACAAACCTCCATAGTGCACCTTTCAAGAAAATGGTTATTTACAAGTGAGACTCAGGTAAAAGTCTAACAGTATTAATGGCAATATGAACTTAAGACACAACAACATGTCTCTTAAAGAGGACATATTCTCCCTCTTCTCAACCTTTTCAAACAGTCCCCTGTGGTCTAAATGAAACATCTGTGCTGTGCTTTGGTCAAAATATAACATGAATCAAGCACCAGAGGAGGTTTGTGATCCTGTATAAACCAGCTCACTCAGAACACTCCGTTTTAGGGTGTGTGTCTCTTTAAATGCAATGAGCCCCCCCCCCCCTCCCCCCCCTCCCTAAATTTTCCCAGTAGACATCACTCCTTCACTAGTGAGAATAAAAAGTTTTGCTCAAGGCTGGGGGTGGAGTCCATGGGTGGAGATACCAGGAGAGGGGAGGGGATTTTTTTTTTTTTTTTTTTTACCAAAATCCCACTGTGATGTCACAAGGAGAGCAAATTTGAAACGGAGCATTTTTCTCTGTGTTGTAAGACTTATTCAGACCACAAACAAAGGACTGGATGGGTTTATTTCAAATTTTGTGGGTCAGTAGACACTCAGGTTACCCACATATATGTTCAAAAACACATTTTTCACAGTATGTCCCCTTTAATAATATTGTTGCTTATTCATTGCAGAGACACTTGAATAACATAACTGGCATCATAGCGTTTGTTCATTGACGTTTAACATTAGCTGACGTGACTATAGAGCAGCCTGGTGTGTGCAGCACAGCTGGCCGTGACCGATTCAAGTGCACATCACGGGGAGCAAGGGTCAGGACACCAGCAGCCGACTTGATAGCTTCGCTGGCAGACTGGAAGAAAGTAAATCAGCCTGACCGAATTATCAGCCAGCCGATAATATCAGCCGATATTAGCCCATCCAGTGACTATCGGTATTGGCTAATTTGATTGTAGATACCTGTATGTGCCGATATTACTAGATTTATTCACCAGTCAAATAGCATTTAATTTGAGTTTCATTGCATTACACTAGCAATTCTCTTTGACCAGCAGAGGGCGCTATACAGACAAGCATCATTACTCTCCAAAGTGTCGAGCGGTGATGCGCATAAATGTTCAGTTATTTTCCAGTTGGGTAATCATCTTGTCTTCATTATAAATCTTTTCCACAAGTGTTTGATAACTGCATTTGAGGGATGAACACAAATGAAAGCGTGTATCTATATTTATCTATCTCTGCAAATCAAAGATACATCTACAATGTTACAATTCACTTAGCAGACGCTTTTATCCAAAGCGACGTACATCAGAGAGGAAGTACAACCATAATCCATTCATACACTGCCACCGTCAGCGGGAGCAATGCAGGGTTAAGTGTCTTGCCCAAGGACACATCGGACATGTTGCTCAGCTGGGGATTGAATCCTTGACCTACTGGTTGAGAGGCGACAACTCTACCAACTGAGCCACAGCCACCCTAAGAAAAATATCAGCCGACATATCGGTATCAGACTTTCTTCTCTCCCCAATGATGATATTTGCCCCTAAAATTCCACACCGGTCAGGCTCTAAACAGTGTTAACACTTCGTAACCATGACAGCATTGGGTTTGGACAATGTTCCAGTAGTACGCCTCCTCACAACAGTGAACTTTGGAAGAACAAAATGTGATTACGTTATGCAAATGTTTTATTGGTGTGACATAATGGTGTGTGGATTTTTCCCAACAGACTCTAGAAGTCGTATCGAAACAGGTATTGAAGTTATTTAATTTTCACTACAGTCATATCTAAGTTTAAAACTCTGGTGTTGTGACATCCCTTATAAGTACACTTTCCACTATTTGGAGAAACCATCAGTTTAAAGAAATAAAGTTAAGGAGGCATAAAGCAGAAGACGTCTTGTTTAAAAGGACTTTGTACTTTACTTAGTAGACTGTTGGATTATTGCTGTGGTTCATAAAACAGGAGGCTATATGGTCAGTCTCATGGTGAATAGGCTCAGTCAGCCATGTTATCCCTCCTGTGTCTCCTCATAAATCCATCCTAAATCAATTAGAGCAACATGAGCCACAGCCACTGATGGAGCACTCCAACTGACCACAGGATATCATCTGTGCCTTGCCCTTGTTTTGTTTGTGCAAGGTATCTGCACAACGCTGCCATCACAAACACTATTAACATTTTAATTAGCATTTCTGACTGCATCTATTGTATTCAGTGACAAAGAGGAACATGAGTAACATCAGGAATCCAAACATTTACAATCTAACACAAACAAAAAGCTGATAACTTCAACACTAAAGCAACAGGAGATGATGAGGATTATAAAAGTAGAACTGCGTCCAAAATAAGTTTTACCTACTTGTTACTTCCCATCAGAGGTTGAGCTCCCTCCTCCTGCTCCAGCTGACAGACACCCAGTGAGAACCAGAAGACAACAGTTGCTATGCAGGATGGTAAACCCAACAGAGGAAGTACAATCTGAGCTTCTTATCGCTCGCTGAGCAGTCACTGAATTCCTGAAACCTTACGATACCCCTCCCCCCTCCCCCTCCCAACTCACTTCCATGTGACTGGGAGGACGTCCAAACACATTGAGCCGACCAGCCTTACTGAGTTTGTTCAACACGTTAGTCAAATACTGACCTGCGTGGATTCAATAAGAAAGTATGCAGAAGTCCACACAAAGAGAAGAAGAAAAAGGTGTGTTAGAGAAGAACAAAATGTTTCTGCTGACCCAACAGAATGCATCATATACAATAAGTGACCGTTCCTGCCTGCAATTCTGGAAAACTCCAATTTCACAACTCACACATATGAAAACATCACACCAGTATTACAAAACACCAAGACTCAAACATTAAAGTTAAAGGACATCAGAAAGATGGAAGGTAGAATCTAAAAGACCAATTTGGTTTTTTTTCCTGTCATGACCAAAGAGCTGCTGACGTGCTCAACTCAAAAACTCCTGTGAACGCTGTCAGCAAAAAGAGGTTTGGGGGTTTTGCCACCACAGGTCCCTTGCCTTGTTTCCTGTCTTCAACTATGCAAAACCCGCACTGTGCTAGAGTCCTCACGTTCTGGTTATGAACAGCCACTTGTTCTGATGCAGACTTCACCTGTGTGTCATATCCTACATAGCAGGCCTACTATATTAATGCTCAATATATTTTATTTATTTCCGCTCCTGTTCACTTTGACAGACACATTCTCTTTAGGGCCAGCTTTAGCCAGGGGAAGTCACTGGACCTGAACAGATATAAGACACAGCTGATCATCTAAACATCCACAAGAATAATATTTACACTACAGGAGGAAAAAGAAGTATAGATTGCAAGAAATTATTTTAGGTTCTTGGTTCTTTACATGTCGTGTCTGCACCTCTGGTTTCATGTGGTTGAACTCTCTCAGTCAGTCTCACTTGATGTCCTTGAGTTTTAGTGAGTTATTAATCAGGTGCTTCTACCTTTACTTTAGACTTTATTTTCCCCATGGGGAAACTCTTTTCCTCAGCACCGTTACTGTTCAAACAGACAATTCCCACCGAGGAACATACATACACAAAACACAGAGTATATCACAAACAGTTAGACAGTAATACAGATTTCTCAGTTCAGCGAGGTCGTTTGTTCATCATGAGGGAAGTGGGGTGAGGTGAGTGTTTATTGGATGTGTGATGTCCTGTTCTATTGAGGTTGCAATGTGTGCAATGGCCCTGTTGTTGAGTTCTGTGAGGTTTGGTGGTGGTGGTTTGGGGGGGGGGGGGGGGGAATTTTTTTGGCAGCTGTGGTTGTGATGCGTGTGAGTTTGGCCTTATTTTTAACAGAATACAGAAGCAGGTGGAACAATACATTAGGATGGGCTTAATCATACCCAAAGATAAAACCTGCATGCTGTAATGATGATCCCAGATTAAAGACTTGAAATTCAACTGATCGATGAGTGGACTCTGTCAGCTCAGCAGATGTGCAGTCTAGGATTCAGAACAGGTTTTATCAGATGTCAAGGTTCCAGATGTTTTCTGTCAATTCAAATCAAAAATCTGTATTTGACCCCGGGAGGCAATTCAAAGGCACATAGAGTAAAAAAAAAAAAAGAGCAGCAAAGACAGTGCAAGGTAGACTTAAAATATAAACTATTAAATTAAATAAAAAACATTAAAATACACAATAGATAAAATAGACCAAAGATACAAGGGGACAGTGATCGGGCGACCAGCGGGAGACGAACACTGAGTGGGGAAAGTGATCATAGTGCAATGGGGAACAAAAATAGAACAGGAACTAAATAAACAGAACTACATGCAGATAGGCAAATACTGAATAAATGATGGAGGAAGGTAGCCAAAGGTCAGATTCTAGCGCAGGCCGCATGCTTTGAGGACTATCGCCTTTGTACGTGGGTCGCACATCATGCTAACCAAGGGGCGGTAGTAGCTTAGCCCGTACGGACCTTGGGTTTGGAACCGGACGGCCGCTGGTTCAAGTCCCGAAGCGGTAAGTAATATGAAAGTTGGTCAGGCAGCTGGAGAGGAGCCAGGGCAACTTCTCGAGTACTGCAGAACTGTAGCAGCCCCGCTCTGACATCTCTCCTCTAATGCATGTCCACAGGTCCTGTTTGTGTATGTGTGTGATTCGGGGCCCTCACAGCTGTGTGAGAAGCTTGTCTCTCAATAACAGAGTAAAGGGATTAATGAAGAATATGAAATATAACCCTCCAGGCGTCACTCTGATTGTACAAGAAATTCATATTCTGGGAGGCTCCATTATGAAGTGTAAATATTAAATATGATAAAGAGAAATGACACAAAATATAACAACAGAGTAAAGACTCAGTCGTTTAACATAAGATCCTGCCTCAGACCATCTCTTGTACTCATGACTCTGACGGATGAAGGCCTGCTGACTGTGAGGACGCGCCGAGAGGTCACAGGACTCTCACAAGAACATCAGCCGTCACGTCGGGAATGCATTACGCCACAGACACACTGATAATAACAGGAAGACATGGAGAGGTGCTGACTTTTCATTCCAGAGAGAATTCATTCTTCTTCTTTTTTAAATGGCCACAAGAGGTCAGCATAAGAGCATTAAACCATTTAGTCAAGACCAGAGACGAGCTCGGTGCTTTCCACCTGCTTTCTTGGCACGAGGCATCAGGGGATGAGTACATGATGTGTTGTTAAAAGAAGTTTGAATTGATCAAGTCTGCAAGATTATAACCGCATCTCTGATTTGATTTGTTACCTCAGTAAAACATTTTCTAATGAGTTTGTATTTGTTAGAGATTTTTGTCTGTGCAAAAAGTCCAGTAGAATATATATATATATATATATATATATATATATTCTACTGGACTTATATATATATATATATATATATAGCTGGAATGACAAATACTTGAGGGATGATGTTGAAAATAGTGACAGCGGTTAAGCATTGAAACTTATTTATGTTATTTAAAAACACAGTTATAAATGTTTAATTGCAGACTAATAAGTGAATCTACAATATGTTTACTGATTTTATATTTATTTAAAGGACCAATATGTAACTCTGACACCTCCAAGTTAGAAATTTTGTTAAATGGTAAATGTACTTGAGCTTGTATATTTCTCTTCTAGTCTTCAGACTACTCAAAGCGCTTTTACACCGCAGGTCACACCTACACATTCACACACTGATGGTAGAGGCTGCTGTGTAAAGAGACCATCAGAAGTAACTAATCCCATTCATACAAATTTATACGGTAGACTCCAACTCATTCAGTTTAGGTTATTCATCCACTGCACTACTCTGAGTCCAAACTGCCCCGCGGTCGCTGCTTCCTGTGACAAATGCAGGTCGGAGGATGGGACCCTATTGGTCACTATTTCTGGTCTTGTCCTAAACTTGATACTTTTTGGGACATGGTTTCGGATATACAGTGACATATATAGTGCGGTCAAAAGCGGCCCGTTGATGTCGTCAGTCGTTTTGATTTCTGACTCGTAGTTCTTCACCAGAAAGATGCAGTTGATGGGAATTCCCAGCATTGCACTGAATTTTTCCACCTGTTGGAGTCAAATATTTTCAGATAATCAAATTGCAAAGCTCAGACCAAAGGTGGAAATGTGATGAAAAAAAAAAAATGAAACTCAACAATAACAAATCTAAACCGGCTCACCTGTCCCTTCAGGTACTTGCTCTTGTGCAAGTTGTGAATATTTGATCTGACCTCAGGACAGGCCTGATCAACTTTGGTGAGGATGGCCAGTTGGGGAATTCCTGCAGATGTGGAAACATTTTCAGTACTTTAATCACTTGTTTTTTAATTTGCCTGATATGGAAATGTAAGTGTGTGATATCTGTTCTGACCCAGATCACTGGCAGCTAGTCTGACTTCTCTTAACTTCTGCACGACTTTGTCATCTAACAGAGAGACTGAGCTGACAGGAACCACACAGACCAGCACGTGGACTTTGTCATCCAGAGAGGGGTTGGAGTTGTAGCCCGGGTCATTCTCTGTCAGTGGGCCATTAGTACGAAACTGAAAAACAAAAATAGACATTCTAACAGTATTTTTCAATGCACAGAGCCGTGAATGTTTCAGTGAATAAAAAAAAGCACACTCTTTTTTTTACATATTCTAGTTTTACATTTTATTATTGAGAGACTTGCTTCTCACACACAGGCCCGAATCCTTGTGCTTGGGTCGCGGTACCAAACAAACATGCCTAATGGGAAAACACCCTGAGAGAGAACTCAACCAATCGCAGCTTCTGAAGAAAGTGTCATACCTAGCAACGGGGTCAACCGGGTCAACTACGCCTCTTCATTAAGATAAAAGTTTCTGTCTCTTCCTCGCAAAGAGAGTGTTTCTAAATCACTCCTCATCTAGGACTCCTTGCTAGGATTATTTAAGCTGCAGCACACCTCTGGTGGAAACTTGAGGAACTGCAGGTTTTTGCTGTTCTGAACATCAGAGGGTGCTGCTTGCATTCATTTAAAACACTTGTTGAAGTGAACTCCACAGGGCCCTTTAACAAAAAAAGAGAAAGTTTTAGGAGTGTACCTTGTAATCCTCTCTCACATGTCCCCGCAGGGCCAGTTTGACATCTTCCACCTGGACTCCATTGTTGAGGTTTGCCTCCAAGCCCATGATGTCATTGAAAACAATAGAATAGAAGCTCTGATCATCTTTTTGAATTTTGTATGTTTGGTACTGTGAAGAAGAAGGAGAAATAATTTGCATTGTTCAGGTAAATCTAAGATAGACATTCCTAAACCAACAAAATAATTATTTAATTTTATTCAGTGAGGTTATTCAGTGATAATCTATGTTGATCAAATGTTTTTTATTTTATTTGTAATCTTTTACTGAAACTGAGCTGCCAAAAAAAATATCAATTTCTTCAAGGAATTTAGTTTACAGAGAATGGTGAATAATCTTAGTTTTGAGTCACCACAGTCATCAGTTGTTCATACCTTTAGGGTGAAGCTTCTCCCAGAGGTCGCATCCGTCAAAGCTCAATTTGTAACAATGCCTCTCAAAGCACTTTCAACAGAGTTTATGAAACTGGACTTGCCGGCACCGACTGGTCCATGAAGCAGAATCCTGAGATGTTTGACTTCTTTGTTTCGAGGTTGGTAAGATTTCATGAAGTTGAGATTGTCCTGAGTGATCCTGTTGGTAGAAGAACATGAGATTCATTACTTCAGTGTTTTGAATATTGAATGTTCAACAGGCACACTGTTATTGATGCTCTGCTGAGTGGCAGACCCACACCCAGTTTCATCACCCTCACTTCCTGTTTACTCACGTCGGCAGAGTCCTCCATGGCTGTCTTAAACAAGCTGAAAGACAAATTCACAACATACAGTAAGACAACTTCAGACTATTTAAACAATTTAAACAGCATCATGTTTCACTGAATGGTAATATTGGAAGATGGAGATGAGATTTATTTTTGAGACATTTTTTCTCAGGTTGAGAGTATAAACATCATTTGATTTATGGATAACTTATTTTTTAATTAAATTGTACTTTGCATACAATTGGAAGAGTAACAGTCTGATGATGCACTTTGCCTTTAAGGTTGCTCATGGTTACGGCTGGCTGAGTGATATTGCTTTAAGACCAGTGAAGTGATGTATCACTGTTGTTGTTATTCAGTCTGGGTGTGTCATGCTATGCTACAGACGGATATTAATGTGTATGAGATAAACAGCAGAAGATGTCCCCGTGCTCCTGCTTACCCACACCCAAAGGCATATTTAATAAAGTATATGTAGTGTATACTTAACGGCAGGACAACCAAGGGTTAAACTTATAATCAACATCACCTCAAGAAACACTGTCACAATATTTGACCAGGAATCATTTTAATATTTGTGCCAAAAGTCTTACGAGAAGGTGGAGGTGTGGGTGGTTTGGAAGGTTGAGGTCCCATATCTGAAAAATATAACAGTGGTGTGTTAATGTCTCTGGACTGAGGGAGAAAGCCGGAGTACCCAGAGAGAAACACTTCCCCGGGGAGAACATGCAAACTCCATACAGAGAGGGGCCTGATCAACAGGGATTCAAACCAGGAACCACCGTGTGCTAACCACTGCACCACCATGCAGCCCATTCAATTTATTCGTCAGTAAAAAAATAAATAAACAGTTCATGTGAGAGTTGGTTTGTTAAAGTAACTTTTAAATAAATATCAATTCCATGTTCACATCATTCAAGAAAAATAAACAAAGAGTGAAAAGGAAAACTCAGCAGTACAAAGAGTCCTTTATAAAAAAGAGATTTATCATTATAAACATCTTGAAGTCTAAAACAAACTGACGTCAATCAAATGAATAAGAAAATCATAGAATGAAGAGAGTCTTACCTTTTCTTGTGTTGCTCTGAATGCTCTGGAGTGACTCTGCAAATGTGCAGGCTGGTCCGGCTTTTTATAGGATAGGGTTTCTTACTTTCACTTTTGTTCTTAGGTATCTGTTTCTGGTCAGCCTTCTGACTTACGAGAAATGACCATTCAGATCTTTAGTGACTTTTTTCTTTTCTTTTTTTTTAATGTGCAGGTTCATCAGAATTCGCTTAAGATGTAATACAAAGGGAAAAATGTATCTTGACTGACTGACTATATCAGTCTTTGCATATACAGCAGTGATAGCTTGATATCTAAATGTTTTTTTCAGTATTTATTTATATTTACTCATTCTACCTTTCCCTCTGTGTTTACCTGTCCTCATCACCTGGCTCTTACATTCAGCTGACCCCACCTGCCCTTCAGTGTCCCCTTCTTCCTCTATACTCATCCACTTAGCCTTTTTCTTTTTTTAACATGTCTTTATGATTATGCATCGTTTGTGTATTTGCAGCATGTTTACCGTTTACGTTTTTACTGGTTATGTTTCAGGTTTTTGCCGCACTTTTTTTCTTCATTCATTCTGGGGATCTGCGTGGGGGGTACTGTGGGAATATGGGGCCCCGGGGACCGTTGGTACGAGCCATCCGGTCCCTGTATGACCAAAGTGGGAGCTGTGTCCGCATCCTCTGCACAAAGTCAGACACGCTCCCAGTGCGTGATGGCCTCCGCCAGGGTCGCCCCTTGTCACCGGTCCTGTTTGTGATATTCATGAACAGGATCTCCAGGAGCAGCCGTGGGCAGGAGGGTTTCAATTTTGGGGACCTCAAAATCTCGTCTCTGCTTTTTGCAGATGACGTGGTTTTGTTGGCTTCCTCAAGCTGCAACCTCCCAGCAGGCATTGCGAAGCGGCTGGGATGAGGCCCACCTCCAAGTCCGAGGCCATAGTTCTCTGCCGGAAAAAGGTGGATTGCTCTCTCCGGGTGGGGAGTGTGTCCTTGCCCCAAGTGGAGGAGTTCAAGTATCTCTGGGTCTTGTTCACGAGTGAGGGTAGGATGAAGCGTGAGATCGACAGACGGATTGGCTCGGCGTCAGCAGTAATGCAGGCGTTGTGCCGGACCGTTGTGGCGAAGAGGGAGCTGAGCCTGAAGGCAAAACTCTTGATTTACCGGCCGATCTTCGTTCCAACCTTCACCTGTGGTCATTAGCTATGGGTAGTGACCGAAAGAATGAGATCGCGGATACAAGCAGCCGAAATAAGTTTCCTCCAGAGGGCGTCTGGGCTCAGCTTTAGCGATAGGGTGAGGAGCTTGGACATTCGAGGGGAACTCAAAGCAGAGCCGCTGCTCCTCCGCATCGAAAGGAGCCAGTTGAGGTGGTTTGGGCATCTGTTAAGGATGCCTCCTGGACGCCTCCCTTTGGAATCACGACCAACTGGGAGGAGACCCCGGGGCAGACCCAGAATGCGCTGGAGGGATTATAAATCCTGTC
This sequence comes from Labrus bergylta, assembly GCF_963930695.1. NCBI lineage: Eukaryota > Metazoa > Chordata > Actinopteri > Labriformes > Labridae > Labrus > Labrus bergylta. The sequence continues at coordinate 18,189,655 of NC_089210.1, forward strand.
TAGCCTGGGAACGCCTCGGAATCCCCCAGGAGGAGGAGCTGGAAAACGTTGCTGGGGAGCGGTAAGTCTGGGTTGACTTACTGCGCCTGCTGTCACCGCGACCCGACCTCGGATAAGCGGAAGAAAATGGATGGATGGATAGATGTAGTGCATTTTGGACATTCACTTTTGATGTTACCAGATGTTTTCAAAAATCAGCTCGGCATAAAAGGGCCTCCAGCAAGAGATCCATCCACAAGGAATCTCAGGAGATTTCCTTTGAGCAAATGTCTGAGCTAAATAAAATCAGAGGCTTTCACTTTCAGATTGCAAAAATAACCCCCCTCTTACCTCAGCTATTCAGTCAAGACCTCAGAGTCATGCCTGCCCGACAGTGTTCCCTATCCATTGTTTCTTCGTCTGTGAGCTCTAGCCCTCTTCCACCCTCTGTTGACCAGCAGAAACAAAGATTGGGGAACCACCAAGTGGAAAAGTTATTCTCCCCTTTCTGCTCCCTTCAGAGCCCCCAGTCAGGCCTATTAAAAACAGTCCAGAGAACACAGAACTGCTGATGGTTACTCCAATATATTTCACAGCTTAGCTGCAGAGAGTGGGTGTCATCGCCCTAGTTTTTGCGGTGTGTCCGGCTCCGTTGCTACCCCTCGACCCCCCTCGACACAGGATCAGGAAAGCCCCTTGAGCATGCCGCTGTAGCATCCATGCTTTCACCCATTAGTGCGGTTTCTCCTTATTTGTCCCTCCGTCTCTTTTTTTCTTTTTCCACTAAAAGACCAAGGACTGACAACGCCAGCGCCATTTTCAACTTTTTATCAGACATTATTCTCCATTAGTATTCTACCTATAATGCGAGTGGTGAGCGACAGCGGTGTGAAAATGGTCTTCTCGTATCATAACAACGGACTACCGCCCCCTGCTGGCATGGAGAGTTATTTCCTCTCATGCATGTGCAGAACGTACGTGGTGGTTGGCCGTCGGCTGTAGTCTTTGCAGTGTGTTCAAGTGCAACTTTTTGGCCTAGACAAAAGGCGACGCCACAGGCTGCCTTCATCACCACTAGTTCTTTGCCGTCTGCTCAGTGTGTCAGGGCCTTAAGGGAATGCGTCCTAAAAGTTTGTCACTGAAACATGACAGAAAACAATAAAACACGAGAAAGGTGAAGAGTGAAACATCAGGCATGGAAACAGCATAACCTTGAAGACACCACACTAAATGACAACTGTTAAGGTCAGTTTGTTCAACTCTTTTGTTGGAATTTCTTGTGTTTTAAGAATGAAATGTCTTGGCTGCAGTGACTCAAAAGGACCAGCAGAGGGAGCCAAAAGACTGAGCAAGTTAAACATAAAAGTAGATACTGTTTCTGTCTTTCTTTGTTCCCTGCTGTGTACTTTAAGTTAACAAGCTGTTGAAGCAGTAAGAGTTTAATCGTGAACGCTGGTTCTAAAAGTGAAGTTTAAAGCTGCCATGGATGGGGGAAAATTTAAAAAACTAAAAAATTACGTACATTTAAACGTGACAATTAAAACAAATCCCTCAAATGAGACGCTCACAGTTCATATGAGCTAGTGTGTTTTAAATTTTTGGATTTCATGACAATCAGAAATGTACCTGTGAAAGGACCTCTGTTATAAGCAAAGCTCATACGGTGACCCTCAACCACACAAACAGTGAACAATAGCTTTTTGTTGAGCTCAGACGACACAAACGGACTATTCTCCCGATGACTCTGAGCAGAGAGAAAGGATTTCACCCGATGACTTTGTGACAAAGCAAGATTTCCTCATTCCCAAAACTAGAACCGTAACATATTTACCATCTCTTTACGTGTGTTAGTGAAGGGTTGACTTGGTTGTGCACGCCCTTTTCTGAAAAATGGTAAAGTACAACAATGCATGCATCTCAGTCGTGTTGGCATACTGTAGGTGCATGACCTCACCTGTTGCTGCAGGTGCAGGAGGAGCGTAGGGAACACCTGGCAGAAAAAACACACAGTTTACCAAAGTGAGAAAGCAGAATTCAGATCTGAATTTTGATTCGATGCTCTATAACTTTGCTAATTATGTTTGCTTACATGTCAGTGTTCTCTACAGATGTAGGAGTGTTTTTACAGTGACTGGTATTTTGTGAAGCAGTTTGTATGAAAGGTAGTTGGCTTGAGTTTGCGATACACCGCGGATAACCTCAGGTAGATGGAGGTCAGCATATTTTTCACCAGAGCGGCTAGCAAGACCAACGAAGCAAAGTTATAGTGGATATGTTTGGAATCTAAAACTTATATCTGTTTTAAAGGAAGAATGTGTGACTTTTCGATCGACTCTCGAGCTGCAATCACCTGTGGCCTGCATTGTTGTGTTAGCATGCTAATGTTAGCGCTCTTTAGTTAGCTTGTAGCTTCACATCTACGGAAATTGACAAAGAATGACAGTGATCGAAAAAACGCTTAGGTGTCATTCGAATAATCAGTATGTTCTTCTTCGTCTCTCTAGTCCTTGACTAAAACAGCTTTTACCGTCCTGTCCATGTAAACAAGGCTCTCACAACAACACAGCCAGCGGGTGAAACTTTTTGAAACCATTTTCTGACTGAAATCATTCACACCACAAAGACCGGAGTCTCTCTTAAGGACCCTGTGAACCTCGGAAGGTAAGCTTGAGCAGTCACACCACGGCACACTTCTACTGACTAACGGCTGGTAGGGAGCGAGTTCTAGGAAAGAGTAGACTAGTTAACTAGTGGGTGGTGAGCTTCTGTTAGCTATAGTAAAGTTATTGACCCCTTTTTGCATGTCCAGGACATGCTACAGTGGATATATCTTTAAATTGTGTCAACCATCTAAGAGTAATTCTTCTTTTAGGTTTGTGGAGCTATAATGCATGTGTAAGAGACATCATAGCTGCAGAGTTATATTTGGATTGGAGCCAAGTGTCTGTTGTGAGCAGAAAAGGAAATGAGCAGAAAAGCCAGGAATTTGTAGGATGTACCTTCTAGCAGAATATAAGCAACGCTGTGAAGATGAAGACTTTGCCACTTTGCCCATGATGACCAATGAGGCCAATGATTGCAAGCGATAGTGAGATCTTGGTCAGCATGGATCAGCGATGGTCTGCACTTTGTCAGCCATGTGTGTTGTGTTTCGATGTTGTCTGACCATGGCTGAATAAATCCTAAAATGATCCACAGTCTGTTTCAGGAATTCATCATTGTCCATTTAATACAGAAACAACCCCCACCCAACAAGACATGATGACAAACATCTTTTGTTTCAATAATCGAACTTTGATTAATCCAACTCATTGGTAAAGAATGACTTACACGAGGAACCAGCTTGTTACTGTTAGTGAATCCACTCTGGGAAATCTCAGGTTTCACAAACCATCTACACAGCAATTTACCATTTTCACGCAGCTAATTCATGCAGAATTACAACAAGGTTTCTTTATTTCATGTTCATAATGTAAATATTCAGAATTACTTGATTGCAATGGTTTATGCAAATATACAATTTAATACACAATATAAATATTGTGTCCCACTTTTGATTTTGTACCTCTTACACAGTCATCATTAAGAAATACAAAATGTCAAACTCAGCTAAGAACGGTCAGGAAATCCATTATTTGTTTCCTCCTGTCTTAACCATCAATGAATCAATCACGCCTTACATCACATGATATATCCATCATACAATAACAAAATGACAAATAACTGAAAATCACACAGCAGGTTACAGTTACAGGTTAGTGTTAATGTTCCTTCATCATGCATCGTCTGCCTCAGCAGTGAGACGGTCTACATATAGTTGAGGTAGTCTTCTCCCTGGGATACCATCTGTCTCAGTGCGGTCAGAATCGGCCCGTTGATGTCGTCACTCGTGTTGATTTCTGACTCGTAGTTCTTCACCAGAAAGATGCAGTTGATGGGAATTCCCAGCATTGCACTGAATTTTTCCACCTGTTGGAGTCAAATAATTTCAGATAATCAGGGATTGCAAAGCTCAGACCAAAGGTGGAAATGTGATGAAAAAAAGAACTGAAACTCAACAATAACAAATCTAAACCGGCTCACCTGTCCCTTCAGGTACTTGCTCTTGTGCAAGTTGTGAATATTTGATCTGACCTCAGGACAGGCCTGATCAACTTTGGTGAGGATGGCCAGTTGGGGAATTCCTGCAGATGTGGAAACATTTTCAGTATTTTAATCTTTTGATTTTCTTGTATTTCATTTGCCTGATATGGAAATGTAAGTGTGTGATATCTGTTCTTACCCAGATCACTGGCAGCTAGTCTGACTTCTCTTAACTTCTGCACGACTTTGTCACCTAACAGAGAGACTGAGCTGACAGGAACCACACAGACCAGCACGTGGACTTTGTCATCCAGAGAGGGGTTGGAGTCGTAGCCCGGGTCATTCTCTGTCAGTGGGCCATTAGTACGAAACTGAAAAACAAAAATAGACATTCTAATAGTATTTTTCAATGCACAGAGCCGTGAATGTTTCAGTGAATAAAAAAAGCACACTCTTTTTTTACATATTCTAGTTTTACATTTTATTATTGAGAGACTTGCTTCTCACACACAGGCCCGAATCCTTGTGCTTGGGTCGCGGTACCAAACAAACATGCCTAATGGGAAAACACCCTGAGAGAGAACTCAACCAATCGCAGCTTCTGAAGAAAGTGTTATACCTAGCAACGGGGTCAACCGGGTCAACTACGCCTCTTCATTAAGATAAAAGTTTCTGTCTCTTCCTCGCAAAGAGAGTGTTTCTAAATCACTCCTCATCTAGGACTCCTTGCTAGGATTATTTAAGCTGCAGCACACCTCTGGTGGAAACTTGAGGAACTGCAGGTTTTTGCTGTTCTGAACATCAGAGGGTGCTGCTTGCATTCATTTAAAACACTTGTTGAAGTGAACTCCACAGGGCCCTTTAACAAAAAAAGAGAAAGTTTTAGGAGTGTACCTTGTAATCCTCTCTCACATGTCCCCGCAGGGCCAGTTTGACATCTTCCACCTGGACTCCATTGTTGAGGTTTGCCTCCAAGCCCATGATGTCATTGAAAACAATAGAATAGAAGCTCTGGTGATCTTTCTGGATTTTGTATGTTTGGTACTGTGAAGAAGGAGAAATAATTTGCATCGTTCAGGTAAATCTAAGATAGACATTACTAAACCAACAAAATAATTATTTCATTTTATTCAGTTGATCAAATGTTTTTTATTTTATTTGTAATCTTTTTACTGAAACTGAGCTGCCAAAAAAATATCAATTTCTTCAAGGAATTTAGTTTACAGAGAATGGTGAATAATCTTAGTTTTGAGTCACCACAGTCATCAGTTGTTCATACCTTTAGGGTGAAGCTGCTCCCAGAGGTCGCATCCGTCAAAGCTCGATTTGTAACAATGCCTCTCAAAGCACTTTCAACAGAGTTCACGAAACTGGACTTGCCGGCACCAACCGGTCCATGAAGCAGAATCCTGAGATGTTTGACTCCTTTGTTTCGAGGTTGGTAAGATTTCATGAAGTTGAGATTGTCCTGAGTGCTCCTGTTGGTAGAAGAACATGAGATTCATTACTTCAGTGTTTTGAATATTGAATGTTCAACAGGCACATTGTTATTGATGCTCTGCTGAGTGGCAGACCCACACCCAGTTTCATCACCCTCACTTCCTGTTTACTCACGTCGGCAGAGTCCTCCATGGCTGTCTTAAACAAGCTGAAAGACAAATTCACAACATACAGTAAGACAACTTCAGACTATTTAAACAATTTAAACAGCATCATGTTTCACTGGATGGTAATATTGGAAGATGGAGATGAGATTTATTTTTGAGACATTTTTTCTCAGGTTGAGAGTATAAACATCATTTGATTTATGGATAACTTATTTTTTAATTAAATTGTACTTTGCATACAATTGGAAGAGTAACAGTCTGATGATGCACTTTGCCTTTAAGGTTGCTCATGGTTACGGCTGGCGGAGTGATATTGCTTTAAGACCAGTGAAGTGATGTATCACTGTTGTTGTTATTCAGTCTGGGTGTGTCATGCTATGCTACAGACGGATATTAATGTGTATGAGATAAACAGCAGAAGATGTCCCCGTGCTCCTGCTTACCCACACCCAAAGGCATATTTAATAAAGTATATGTAGTGTATACTTAACTGCAGGACAACCAAGGGTTAAACTTATAATCAACATCACCTAAAGAAACACTGTCACAATATTTGACCAGGAATCATTTTAATATTTGTGCAAAAAGTCTTACGAGAAGGTGGAGGTGTGGGTGGTTTGGAAGGTTGAGGTCCCATATCTGAAAAATATAACAGTGGTGTGTTAATGTCTCTGGACTGAGGGAGAAAGCCGGAGTACCGAGAGAGAAACACTTCCCCAGGGAGAACATGCAAACTTCACACAGAGAGGGGCCTGATCAACAGGGATTCAAACCAGGAACCACCGTGTGCTAACCACTGCACCACCATGCAGCCCATTCAATTTATTCGTCAGTAAAAAAATAAAAAACAGTTCATGAGAGTTGGTTTGTTAAAGTAACTTTTAAATAAATATCAATTCCATGTTCACATCATTCAAGAAAAATAAACAAAGAGGGAAAAGGAAAACTCAGCAGTACAAAGAGTCCTTTATAAAAAAGAGATTTATCATTATAAACATCTTGAAGTATAAAACAAACTGATGTCAATCAAATGAATAATAAAATCATAGAATGAAGAGAGTCTTACCTTTTCTTGTGATGCTCTGAATGCTCTGGAGTGACTCTGCAAATGTGCAGGCTGGTCCGGCTTTTTATAGGATAGGGTTTCTTACTTTCACTTTTGTTCTTAGGTATCTGTTTCTGGTCAGCCTTCTGACATACGAGAAATGACCATTCAGATCTTTAGTGACTTTTTTTTTTTTTTTTTTTTTTTAATGTGCAGGTTCATCAGAATTCGCATAAGATGTAATGTTGGAAAAAATGTATCTTGACTGACTGACTATATCAGTCTTTGCAGATACAGCAGTGATAGCTTGATATCTAAATGTTTTTTTCAGTATTTATTTATATTTACTCATTCTACCTTTCCCTCTGTGTTTACCTGTCCTCGTCACCTGGCTCTTACATCCAGCTGACCCCACCTGCCCTTCAGTGTCCCCTTCTTCCTCTATACTCATCCACTTAGCCTTTTTCTTTTTTTAACATGTCTTTATGATTATGCATCGTTTATGTATTTGCAGCATGTTTACCGTTTACGTTTTTACTGGTTATGTTTCAGGTTTTTGTCGCACTTTTTTTTCTTCATTCATTCTGGGGATCTGCGTGGGGGGTACTGCGGGAATATGGGGCCCCGGGGACCGTTGGTACGAGCCATCCGGTCCCTGTATGACCAAAGTGGGAGCTGTGTCCGCATCCTCTGCACAAAGTCAGACACGTTCCCAGTTGGCCTCCGCCAGGGTCGCCCCTTGTCACCGGTCCTGTTTGTGATATTCATGAACAGGATCTCCAGGAGCAGCCGTGGACAGGAGGGTTTCCATTTTGGGGACCTCAAAATCTCGTCTTTGCTTTTTGCAGATGACATGGTTTTGTTGGCTTCCTCAAGCTGCAACCTCTCCAGCAAGAGATCCATCCACAAGGAAGCTCAGGGGATTTCCTTTGCGCAAATGTCTGAGCTAAATAAAATCAGAGACTTTCACTTTCAGATTGCAAAAATAACCCCCCTCTTACCTCAGCTATTCAGTCAAGACCTCAGAGTCATGCCTGCCCGACAGTGTTCCCTATCCATCTGTGAGCTTCAGCCCTCTTCCACCCTCTGTTGACCAGCAGAAACAAAGATTGGGGAACCACCAAGTGGAAAAGTGGTGGTTGGCCGTCGGCTGTAGTCTTTGCAGTGTGTTCAAGTGCAACTTTTTGGCCTAGACAAAAGGCGACGCTACAGGCAGCCTTCATCACCACTAGTTCTTTGCCGTCTGCTCAGTGTGTCAGGGCCTTAAGGGAATGCGTCCTAAAAGTTTGCGTGTCTTTCATTCGATCGTTGAAGAGAAGATAAAGAAGTCAATACAACAGATGCCCTTTGGTCTGAAGAAAAACATCAACAGAAGAATAGGATAACCTCCGTTAGGCAAACACTGAAACATGACAGAAAACAATAAAACACGAGAAAGGTGAAGAGTGAAACATCAGGCATGAAAACAGCATAACCTTGAAGACACCACACTAAATGAATTCACGACTTGACACAGTGAGGAGAAAAGTAAGGTTTCGTTTTCTCAAAGTTTTTTTACTTTGCATCTTTTTTTTGGTTACATCTCTTGTTTAATGAATTACAAACATGAATGCCGACATCAAGTCCTCCCAGTTTGATGCTCCATAGTCACAAGTGCATTTTTTAACATTTAGATTAATATCAAAACATTGCATAAACAAGTAAGGCTATTAAAAGGCCATAGAAAAGTGGTTCCATTCAGGTAATGTTCACCACCGTTTGAATATGTAGATGACTTTGTGGCAGGTTGGACAGCGATGCTCCACGTCTTTGCAGGACTCAATGCAGAACGGGAGGAAACAGCAGAGAAAACACCTGTAAGAGGAAGCAGGAGGCGTTTCAATTATTTCACCCTAAAGTTACAAAAGCTTGTATAACTGCTTTGTTTGCCTGTAAAGTTTCAAATCATTTGTTGAAAATGTTTATAGATTTCCCCCCCCCCACTAAATTCCACCCGGTGTTTGTATTTTTACCCAAAAAAGGTGAGGCCGGCACAGATGCCCCAGGTCATCAGGCCCGCTGTGTGATGCGTCACGGTGACCACTGTCTGCTGGCAGTGCGGACACACAGCTTGTCCCGGGCTGTCATGAAGCCCCGCTGTTACAACCAGGTGAGTGACTGAGGACGAGAATTGCACAAAGCAGAACGTATAGGATTGGTCTCCATTTTCAAATTCTCAATCAATGTCATAACCTAGTTAGTTTCGGCTGATGGATGTTCAGCATGAGTCTGGTTTTGCCCAAGATTTCTGCATCTTAAAGGAAGATGTTTCAATCACCTTTAACTTTGCTAGATGCTGCTGAGTGCTCATGATGGATTAACGTTGGGTCTTTGTAGATAATATAACGAGTAAGGTCTTTAACCTGCTCTTTAGTCTCTTTTTAACTCCTTTTTCAGGTATTAATGAAGGAGTGTTCATCTTTTAAATCACACTTCATCTAGTGCAACTGTTAAGGTCAGTTTGTCCAACTCTTCTGTTGGAACTTCTTGTGTTTTAAGAATGAAATGTCTTGGCTGCAGTGACTCAAAAGGACCAGCAGAGGGAGCCAAAAGACTGAGCAAGTTAAACATAAAAGTAGATACTGTTTCTGTCTTTCTTTGTTCCCTGCTGTGTACTTTAAGTTAACAAGCTGTTGAAGCAGTAAGAGTTTAATCGTGAACGCTGGTTCTAAAAGTGAAGTTTAAAGCTGCCATGGATGGGGGAAAATTTAAAAAACTAAAAAATTACGTACATTTAAACGTGACAATTAAAACAAATCCCTCAAATGAGACGCTCACAGTTCATATGAGCTAGTGTGTTTTAAATTTTTGGATTTCATGACAATCAGAAATGTACCTGTGAAAGGACCTCTGTTATAAGCAAAGCTCATACGGTGACCCTCAACCACACAAACAGTGAACAATAGCTTTTTGTTGAGCTCAGACGACACAAACGGGCTATTCTCCCGATGACTCTGAGCAGAGAGAGAGGATTTCACCCGATGACTTTGTGACAAAGCAAGATTTCCTCATTCCTAAAACTAGAACCGTAACATATTTACCATCTCTTTACGTGTGTTAGTGAAGGGTTGACTTGGTTGTGCACGCCCTTTTCTGAAAAATGGTAAAGTACAACAATGCATGCATCTCAGTCGTGTTGGCATACTGTAGGTGCATGACCTCACCTGTTGCTGCAGGTGCAGGAGGAGCGTAGGGAACACCTGGCAGAAAAAACACACAGTTTACCAAAGTGAGAAAGCAGAATTCAGATCTGAATTTTGATTCGATGCTCTATAACTTTGCTAATTATGTTTGCTTACATGTCAGTGTTCTCTACAGATGTAGGAGTGTTTTTACAATGACTGTTATTTTGTGAAGCAGTTTGTATGAAAGGTAGTTGACTTGAGTTTGCGATACACCGCGGATAACCTCAGGTAGATGGAGGTCAGCATATTTTTCACCAGAGCGGCTAGCAAGACCAACGAAGCAAAGTTATAGTGGATATGTTTGGAATCTAAAACTTATATCTGTTTTAAAGGAAGAATGTGTGACTTTTCGATCGACTCTCGAGCTGCAATCACCTGTGGCCTGCATTGTTGTGTTAGCATGCTAATGTTAGCGCTCTTTAGTTAGCTTGTAGCTTCACATCTATGGAAATTGACAAAGAATGACAGTGATCGAAAAAACGCTTAGGTGTCATTCGAATAATCAGTATGTTCTTCTTCGTCTCTCTAGTCCTTGACTAAAACAGCTTTTACCGTCCTGTCCATGTAAACAAGGCTCTGACAACAACACAGCCAGCGGGACTCGAGCTTCTCACTCATTGTAGACAGTCATGACTCAGAGACACATTTACACAGGATAGACTTGATTTCTGCTGTATTTATGTGTAAAATGTTGCATATTCCTTCTTTTAAGTGTAATCTTTAATTTTGAATATTGTCACTTTCTCATCAGACCTTTTAATTGGCGCTTTGAATTGTATCCGAACATGGTTCAATAATCCTTCGCATGCAACCCACTGGCGCTTTAAAAAGCAGAAATAAACATAGCTAAGGTCTTTAGTGTTCTCAGATAAATGTTGTTGTTCAGCCTCACAGTGTCGAAATAAATGTCACACTTTAGAAAAGCAGCAGCATGATCTTTTCACGCAGGCGGACACAGACCGGCCTGGTATCCAGCGGGCGGTGCTGTTGGGTAGAATCCGGGCTGTGGGCACATCCCCGGCTGTGGGTACATCTCTGGCTGAGGCGCGGCGCCCCCATAGTTCAGAGGCGGCCCCGGGTACGGTGGAGCTGACTCCTGTGGTGGGTATCCTTTCTCCATTTTCAGAAATCCTTACTGACGTAAAAAAAGAAGAAGTGTATTATTCACATTTAAAGTCAGTCCACTGGTTTTCAAGTAAGAGACTAAACGAGCTAAACTTTTACTCAAACAACTTTTTTTTAAAAGGTTTATTTTTGGGCTTTTAATGCCTTTATTTAGCAATAGGACACGTCATAGAGTTATGAATCTGAGCTAGAGAGAGAGACAGAGGGGAATGACACCGTAAGAAGCCACAGGTCGGATTTGAAACGCCTGCTCGGAGGACTACAGCCTCCACATGGGGCTTATGCACCAACCACTAGGCTACTGACGCCCCCTAAAAAACAACATTTTAACGTCCTGAAACAACCTCATCAGTTGTCCAAGGGTTAAATGGTTTAGGTAGCTTCACAGCGTGTCATAAAGTGTATAACTGTGCTAAGCGCTGGTTTCCTTACCTGAGAATGACTCACTTCCTCTTTGTAAGGTGGCGACCACAGCAATATAACAGAAAACTTGTGATACTTTATCACAGGTCGAAAAATGTGCGCTCTAATGAAACTGAAGCAATGTTATAATGGAATATATAATAAATATTATAATGGAGAGATCATGTATCAGGTAAGTCTCTCTTATTGAGCCTCGAACTGATTTAATGTTGAAGCTCAGAAACAGAAGCAGGACAAAGTGAGAAATTGTAAAGCTTGACGTTTGTGGAGGAACAAACTCGCATTTTCCCTCTGCACTCTGTGACCACAAGTTTCACATCAGCTCTTTGAAATCAAGCCAGGCGGGGGACAAAGTGAGTCAAAATCAGATGAGGACAACATGCTCACACGAAAGACGGACTCTGGTTTTCACTTCAAACATTTCACAATATTTTATTTAAACCTGCAAAGACTGATATTTTTGGGCACTTGGGGGAAGCAGATTAAAAACAAAACATGGCAACGTTTAGAATTAATTTGTCAAACTTGTTGCCAAAGACTCGCCTATTTACATTTGAGACAGTTTTGGATAATCATTTGTTTATCAAGTTTCTGATATCCCTGCTTGATAAGCCAGACGTCAATGAGTGGTTTCTAAACAATAGAAACTCCTTGACTCTAAAGCTGCGAAAGGATTTGAAGCTTTGTTAAAGGAAAGGGCAGCAGGAGATTCAGTTAATAATTCTTGATACAATCCTCATCATAAGTTCGCTCCAAACAGTGCTCCAGGGACTTTACTTCCAGGGAGTAAAAGTCAAGTTTCTGATATCCCTGCTCGATAAGCCCAACGTCAATGAGTGGTTTTTGAACAGTAGAAACTCCTTGGGGAAATATTGACTCTCAAGCTGTGAAAGGATTTGAAGCTTTGTTAAAGGAAAGGGCAGCAGGAGATCCAGTTTCTTTGAGTAAAATTTGTGCATTCAGTTCAGAAAATATAGCATAGAATTGTTTCACTTTTCCAACTTAAAATTTCACCAACAAACCTCCATAGTGCACCTTTCAAGAAAATGGTTATTTACAAGTGAGACTCAGGTAAAAGTCTAACAGTATTAATGGCAATATGAACTTAAGACACAACAACATGTCTCTTAAAGAGGACATATTCTCCCTCTTCTCAACCTTTTCAAACAGTCCCCTGTGGTCTAAATGAAACATCTGTGCTGTGCTTTGGTCAAAATATAACATGAATCAAGCACCAGAGGAGGTTTGTGATCCTGTATAAACCAGCTCACTCAGAACACTCCGTTTTGGGGTGTGTGTCTCTTTAAATGCAATGAGCCCCCCCCCCTCCCCCCCCTCCCTAAATTTTCCCAGTAGACATCACTCCTTCACTAGTGAGAATAAAAAGTTTTGCTCAAGGCTGGGGGTGGAGTCCATGGGTGGAGATACCAGGAGAGGGGAGGGGATTTTTTTTTTTTTTTTACCAAAATCCCACTGTGATGTCACAAGGAGAGCAAATTTGAAACGGAGCATTTTTCTCTGTGTTGTAAGACTTATTCAGACCACAAACAAAGGACTGGATGGGTTTATTTCAAATTTTGTGGGTCAGTAGACACTCAGGTTACCCACATATATGTTCAAAAACACATTTTTCACAGTATGTCCCCTTTAATAATATTGTTGCTTATTCATTGCAGAGACACTTGAATAACATAACTGGCATCATAGCGTTTGTTCATTGACGTTTAACATTAGCTGACGTGACTATAGAGCAGCCTGGTGTGTGCAGCACAGCTGGCCGTGACCGATTCAAGTGCACATCACGGGGAGCAAGGGTCAGGACACCAGCAGCCGACTTGATAGCTTCGCTGGCAGACTGGAAGAAAGTAAATCAGCCTGACCGAATTATCAGCCAGCCGATAATATCAGCCGATATTAGCCCATCCAGTGACTATCGGTATTGGCTAATTTGATTGTAGATACCTGTATGTGCCGATATTACTAGATTTATTCACCAGTCAAATAGCATTTAATTTGAGTTTCATTGCATTACACTAGCAATTCTCTTTGACCAGCAGAGGGCGCTATACAGACAAGCATCATTACTCTCCAAAGTGTCGAGCGGTGATGCGCATAAATGTTCAGTTATTTTCCAGTTGGGTAATCATCTTGTCTTCATTATAAATCTTTTCCACAAGTGTTTGATAACTGCATTTGAGGGATGAACACAAATGAAAGCGTGTATCTATATTTATCTATCTCTGCAAATCAAAGATACATCTACAATGTTACAATTCACTTAGCAGACGCTTTTATCCAAAGCGACGTACATCAGAGAGGAAGTACAACCATAATCCATTCATACACTGCCACCGTCAGCGGGAGCAATGCAGGGTTAAGTGTCTTGCCCAAGGACACATCGGACATGTTGCTCAGCTGGGGATTGAATCCTTGACCTACTGGTTGAGAGGCGACAACTCTACCAACTGAGCCACAGCCACCCTAAGAAAAATATCAGCCGACATATCGGTATCAGACTTTCTTCTCTCCCCAATGATGATATTTGCCCCTAAAATTCCACACCGGTCAGGCTCTAAACAGTGTTAACACTTCGTAACCATGACAGCATTGGGTTTGGACAATGTTCCAGTAGTACGCCTCCTCACAACAGTGAACTTTGGAAGAACAAAATGTGATTACGTTATGCAAATGTTTTATTGGTGTGACATAATGGTGTGTGGATTTTTCCCAACAGACTCTAGAAGTCGTATCGAAACAGGTATTGAAGTTATTTAATTTTCACTACAGTCATATCTAAGTTTAAAACTCTGGTGTTGTGACATCCCTTATAAGTACACTTTCCACTATTTGGAGAAACCATCAGTTTAAAGAAATAAAGTTAAGGAGGCATAAAGCAGAAGACGTCTTGTTTAAAAGGACTTTGTACTTTACTTAGTAAACTGTTGGATTATTGCTGTGGTTCATAAAACAGGAGGCTATATGGTCAGTCTCATGGTGAATAGGCTCAGTCAGCCATGTTATCCCTCCTGTGTCTCCTCATAAATCCATCCTAAATCAATTAGAGCAACATGAGCCACAGCCACTGATGGAGCACTCCAACTGACCACAGGATATCATCTGTGCCTTGCCCTTGTTTTGTTTGTGCAAGGTATCTGCACAACGCTGCCATCACAAACACTATTAACATTTTAATTAGCATTTCTGACTGCATCTATTGTATTCAGTGACAAAGAGGAACATGAGTAACATCAGGAATCCAAACATTTACAATCTAACACAAACAAAAAGCTGATAACTTCAACACTAAAGCAACAGGAGATGATGAGGATTATAAAAGTAGAACTGCGTCCAAAATAAGTTTTACCTACTTGTTACTTCCCATCAGAGGTTGAGCTCCCTCCTCCTGCTCCAGCTGACAGACACCCAGTGAGAACCAGAAGACAACAGTTGCTATGCAGGATGGTAAACCCAACAGAGGAAGTACAATCTGAGCTTCTTATCGCTCGCTGAGCAGTCACTGAATTCCTGAAACCTTACGATACCCCTCCCCCCTCCCCCTCCCAACTCACTTCCATGTGACTGGGAGGACGTCCAAACACATTGAGCCGACCAGCCTTACTGAGTTTGTTCAACACGTTAGTCAAATACTGACCTGCGTGGATTCAATAAGAAAGTATGCAGAAGTCCACACAAAGAGAAGAAGAAAAAGGTGTGTTAGAGAAGAACAAAATGTTTCTGCTGACCCAACAGAATGCATCATATACAATAAGTGACCGTTCCTGCCTGCAATTCTGGAAAACTCCAATTTCACAACTCACACATATGAAAACATCACACCAGTATTACAAAACACCAAGACTCAAACATTAAAGTTAAAGGACATCAGAAAGATGGAAGGTAGAATCTAAAAGACCAATTTGGTTTTTTTTCCTGTCATGACCAAAGAGCTGCTGACGTGCTCAACTCAAAAACTCCTGTGAACGCTGTCAGCAAAAAGAGGTTTGGGGGTTTTGCCACCACAGGTCCCTTGCCTTGTTTCCTGTCTTCAACTATGCAAAACCCGCACTGTGCTAGAGTCCTCACGTTCTGGTTATGAACAGCCACTTGTTCTGATGCAGACTTCACCTGTGTGTCATATCCTACATAGCAGGCCTACTATATTAATGCTCAATATATTTTATTTATTTCCGCTCCTGTTCACTTTGACAGACACATTCTCTTTAGGGCCAGCTTTAGCCAGGGGAAGTCACTGGACCTGAACAGATATAAGACACAGCTGATCATCTAAACATCCACAAGAATAATATTTACACTACAGGAGGAAAAAGAAGTATAGATTGCAAGAAATTATTTTAGGTTCTTGGTTCTTTACATGTCGTGTCTGCACCTCTGGTTTCATGTGGTTGAACTCTCTCAGTCAGTCTCACTTGATGTCCTTGAGTTTTAGTGAGTTATTAATCAGGTGCTTCTACCTTTACTTTAGACTTTATTTTCCCCATGGGGAAACTCTTTTCCTCAGCACCGTTACTGTTCAAACAGACAATTCCCACCGAGGAACATACATACACAAAACACAGAGTATATCACAAACAGAGTTAGACAGTAATACAGATTTCTCAGTTCAGCGAGGTCGTTTGTTCATCATGAGGGAAGTGGGGTGAGGTGAGTGTTTATTGGATGTGTGATGTCCTGTTCTATTGAGGTTGCAATGTGTGCAATGGCCCTGTTGTTGAGTTCTGTGAGGTTTGGTGGTGGTGGTTTGGGGGGGGGAAATGAGAAGAATGAGTCCTGTGTCATCCAGGGTGCAGTTTTTATTATTTTACTGAACAGGCATTAGCAAACAACTGATAAGCAAATGGGAGGAAACAACTGACATCTACACAGCTTTATATAGCTCTATTTCACACTCGAGCATAAATCACTTGGCGCTCACTGCCCAGCCCTGTAAGGAGGAAGGCCAGATAGGAGGTGGCCACAAGTTTCTGTCAGTTTCTGAGCAGAGAGCCTTTAAAATCAATCTAAGGACATATTCAATCATAAAGAATAGGGGACACAAGCTGGTTAAAACTGAGGGATTCATTTTTTTAATATCTATCCAGTACTATAGTAAAGTGACTTAACATTACAACCATTGTCATGCTGGACTTCCGGACCCTGACGGTGCCGGTGGGCATAGTGCGGATCCTGGAGCTGATCTTCACCTGTGTCTCCTTCAGCCTGGTGGCATCGGTTGCCCACAGCACTCACCAATACTGGACATTGTGCATGTTCGTGTGGTGCCTCTGTTTCTGTGTCACCTTCCTCATCCTTGTCCTGGAGTTAACTGGCATCAACACCAAGCTGCCGATCTCATGGGATGACTTCACTACAGCTTTTGCCATGTTGGCAACTCTATTGGTGAGTGCATTAAACTTTAATGTTACATAATAGAGCACATAGATATCAGAAGATTCAATAAAACAACCTCAGTTAAAAATTAAGATACCGAATCTGCACCATACTGTATGAAACATGGACGTAGTCTCAGTGATGTCACCTTTTGGTTTCTCAAAGAGCATTATGAAGCCAAACGAAGGCAGTTGCTCACATAAAGCAGGGTCTCCATGGTGATGTTTGACAAACATACTCCCCGTCCACCATCCCGCTGACTTTATAGCTCTTTATACCACATCTCCTGACTTCCTCCATTATTCATGCTTTGCTCTTTTCGTAATAACTGCGCCAACAATCAGACCACCTTAATGCTTATTCACAAACGGGAATTGGAATTGCGGGGTAACTTACATTAAGATACACAATACGTGGACCATTATAATGATAATAATAATATCACGATGCAGCTGTTCTGCGGAGTCAATCGATACATGCAAGACAAACATATAACGCTACAGCCCGATATCTAATTAACTGAAGAATATCAAATGTCCCTGAAAAGGTTAAGTGCCCGATTCATGTATCATTACATATCGCTGTCATCGCTTTGTTCAGCACAGACTTTAAAGTCGGGGGTAGGCAAAGAAAAACAAGGCTGAAGGTCATGGTGAACAGATATGGTCGTTTGAATTCACACGTGCACCCTGCTAGAACGATGTCTGAAATGTTCAGCAGTGCAGAACATGTGCAAAATGGGGACTCAATAGACTGTAGCCATTTAGACTTCAGACTTTATTGTCCCCGAAGGGAAATTCTTTTCCACAGCACCGTTACTGTCCAAACAGACAAGTCCCACCAAAGTCAAAAGCTCCCATTCTGGCCTGATCAGCGAGGCCTTTTGTTCAGGACCGTTATTATAGCAGGAATCAGGCTCCTCCCAAGGCGAGCCTTTCTGCACCTCATTGCTCTATACCTCCGTCCTGAGGGGAGTGGGGTGAGGTGAGTGTTCAGTGGGTGTGTGATGTCCTGTTCTATTGAGGTTGCAATGCGTGTGATGGTCCTGTTACTGAGTTCTGTTAGGTTGGGTGTGGGGAGACCGATTATTCTGGCAGCTGTGGTTGTGATGCGTGTGAGTTTGGCCTTGTTTTTTACAGACATCATGTAGAAGAAGCAGGTGGAACGGTACAGTAAGATGGGCTGGATCATGCTCTGATAGAGCAGCAGGAGGAGGTGGGGGGGCAACATGGAGTCCTTTCAGTTTGCGGATGGCTGACAGTCTTTGATGGCTCTTTTTCTGGATGTCACTGGTGTGCTGTTCAAAACTGAGTTGGTTGTCTAGTGTTACTCCAAGATATTTAAAACTGTTAACTATTTCCACTGCTTGGGAAATAATTGTTGAAATTAAATTGTTGAAATTGTTTAAAACAAAATCGTCTCACACTTGTTTGCTTCCTCTCCTGCAGGTGCTGGCTGCGTCCGTCATCTTCCCTACCATCTTTGCCAAGTATGGGTACGGCTTATACGTCGGCGCCTCTGTTACCTCCTGTCTAGCCTTCATCCTGTACGCCGTCGAGGTCGGGCTGACCCGGGCCAAACCTGGAGAACTCAGTGGCTTCCTGTCCACAGTCCCGGGCCTCCTCAAGGTTCTGGAGGCCTTTGTGGCGTGCATCATCTTCAGCTGCCTGGGGTACAGTGGTTACTGGTTTAAACCAGGCCTCCAGTGGTGTGTCGCTGTCTACTCCATCTGCTTCATTTTCGCCCTCATTGTCATCATCTTCACAATCTGCCGCCTCCTCTCTCTCTTCCCCGCTCCGTTTGAGAAAGTCCTGTGCGGCTGTAATGTGATGGCGGTGCTGATGTACATGACGGCCGTGGTTATTTGGCCACTTTACAGTTTCAAGGACTCTCCCAGGCCTGCAAATTGCTCGAATTCGCTCTACTGTCCATGGGATGATTTAGTGGTTGTTTCTTTCATGACATGTTTCAACTTGGTTGCTTACATTGTAGATACGGTTTATTCTTTTAGGCTGGTCTTCTTTGTAAGCAGAAGCTAAACTGTAAAGAAGTTGAAAAATTGAAATGTTGGACATCTTGCGTCACTGTTATGTATAATAAATTTGATCACTGTTTTTTTGCACGATCTGAAATACAGAGTTTTTTTGTGAACTGGATATTGATTTTCTTTAGCCGTTATCATGATACGCAGGTTTTAAATGTTTTAAAGAGCCCATATTATGCCATTTTTGGGGTTCTTATATTTAATCTATGTACCTACTTTTGTACGTTGCACTGTTAGACCCCACGTGGGCCAAGTCTGCTCTGATTGGTCTGCCGATCCGCTCTGTCGTTATTGGTCAGTTGCTCAACACGGTTCTCGGAAATGTTCCGCCTCTTTTACCATATTGGGAATGCAGCCACTGGCTCCGTCCGAGGGGAGCATAAACATTAGCACCTTAGCACTACTGTGCTACCGCAGGCTACGGCATATCATGGGCATGATACAGAAGTTAACAGGCCTGCAGAAGTTAACTTGCCACAACGAGCCAATGGGCTTAGATCAGTGATCTCATACTGACAATGACGTCAGACTGACAATTTTTTATCGAGGGGGGCTAGAACCAAGCGTTACATGCGGCTAATGCTACAGCTAACAGGAGGATGTAGGAGAAGCCGCATTTCCGCAGACTTTGAATTTTTGCAAATAGATGTGCCTAAACATACACAGGACACTTGGAAAACACACTAAAGAGCATATAAAACCAGAAAAAGCATAATATGGGACCTTTAACTTCTGGACAATGATATCCTCGTTTCTTCTCCCTTGCATCATTGTAACAACAGACTCTTGTCGTTCCCAGCATGTGAAATACAAATAAAATCTCATAAAAGTGTGAGGAAGTTTTGCAAAACTACATTAAGATATGTGTCATTTTGTCATTTCAGTGCAGAAGTTCATTTGCCTGTTTAATGGGTAAACAGACTCACAGGGATCCACCCTGCACTTCTCAAAGGATGTTTGCAGAGGTGTGTTGAATTGTGCAAACCCTGAAACACGCTGCACTGATAGATTTCAGCTCCACTCCCTTTTTTTATGATAGCAGGGTGAGAGAGAGAGAGAAAAAAAAGAGACAAGAGTTTGTTACACACATGCATGATGCAGAGGCTATTCATAAAAGAGTGGGCGGATTGAAAATGAATCAGCCTCTTTCTGTAGTTTTTCAAAATGGAAAAAAAAAATATCTGCACACCTGAATGTGTGGCAGGTGCATCAGTGGAGGGTGAATCTTAAAGACGAGGAGAAAACTGTCAGTGGAGCACACTGTCAGTTTCTTTCATAGTCTGTAGCTTTTCAAAATAAAATCTGTATAAACATTCGTGTGTAAAAAAGGAAATTTTTAGACAACATAGAGATCTGGGTTGAGATTTTTTTTACATTTCATAAGTTAAAAACTAACCCTTGACTAAAGGAAGCATTTTACTTTGAAAGGTTTAATCAAAGATATTCTGATAACATATATCTACGCCTCTGCATTTTCACATTAAACGATACAAAAACGAATCTAAAGAAAGATGAGTTAGTTTAAATGTATGCATGCTAAGCCTTCGTCTGACAGTGTTACAAATGCAGGAGAGTAACAGGTCAAGGTTCAAGCTAGGTAACAATGACCATGAGAAATCTTGATGTTTTACCTCTTTCTAATCCAGGAAATACTGCTCCATTTAAATTTAAGAAAGTAGCACAATGTGGATATGAGCTCACTGATATGAAAAAGGGAGAGCAAGAGAGGAAAAAAGGTCTGAAAGAAATGTAAAAAGTACAGAAATATAAGGATGTGTTTGAAAAATAACCAAACCATTTTAGAATTTTTTAAGCATTGTTTGAAAGTGTTTTGTGCCTTGGTCAAATGGACAAAAAGTGTCTCTTATATTTCATGCATTTTGCATTTCATCTGGGGGAAAAAAAGCTGTAACCCTGATGTGAAGGTACAACACTTAAAGCATGTCAGTGTGTTGGCTGTTTTACGACGTCCAACATGAACATCGACCTGCAGCAGCTCGAAACAATTTAGGAAACATCAGGAAACATTTGCTGGCTCAGTTGGTAGAATCGTCGCCTCTGAACCAGAAGGTTGAGGGTTTGATCCCCAGCTGAGCAACATGTCCAATGTGTCCTTGGGCAAGACACTTACCCCTGAATTGCTCCCGCTGCTTCAGTGGTGGTGTATGAATGGGATTAGTTACTTCTGATGATACTACATAGTGATCACTACCATCAGTGTGTGAATGGGTGGGTGTGACAGGTGGTGTAAAAGTGCTTTGAGTAGTCGGAAGACTAGAGAAGCGTTATATAAGCTCAAGTCCATTTACCATTTGCTGCAATTTCAGACACACGTGCAAAAACTCCAAAAGAAATGCAACAGTGGAAATGAATAATAATGTGCAAAAAGCAGAAGATGCAGTACCGGCAAACACGCTGCTAATGCACAAATGGTGCAAGTCAGAAAACATACAAACAACTTATAAAATTGCAAAATCCAGTGAACACAACTTCAGTGCTCCAGACAATTTCCTTAAAGAGGACATATTATCCACCTTTTCAAACAGTCCCCTGTGGTCTAAATGAAACATCTGTGCTTTGCTTTGGTCAAAATATAACATGAATCAAGCACCAGAGGAGGTTTGTGACCCTGTATAAACCAGCTCTCTCAGAACGCTCCGTTTTGGTGTGTGTGTCTCTTTAAATGCAAAGAGCCCCCACATCACTAAGAATAAAAATGGCCAACCTGCGCAAAAGTTTTGCTCTAGGCTGGGGGTGGAGTCCATGGGTGGAGATACAAGGGGAGGGGAGGGTTGTTTTTTCTTTACCAGAATCCCACTGTGACATCACAAGGAGAGCACATTTGAAACGAAGCATTTTTCTCTGTGTTGTAAGACTTATGCAGACCACAAACAAAAGGACTGGATGGATTTATTTCACATTTTGTGGGTCAGTAGACACTCAGGTTACCCAAATATATGTTCAAAAACACTGTAGAAGTGGATTTTTCATAACATGTCCAATTTAAAGGGTTCTGAGATAGAAATTCACAAAATTCATCATATTTTAGAGACTTGTTTTCTCAATGGAATAAATAAAACAGCTTTAAAAATCACTCTTTCAAAAAGTCTGTGTCTCAACTCGAACAAGTGCGTTCCAAGACAGGAAAAAGGGCGATTTTTTTTTTCTCTCAGGATGTGACCTCCACTGACATCATTGTCATCACTGACATCATTTATTGTTTTGGAGAGACTGTGTTAAAGGCTGTTGATCGCTTGCAAGCTGCTTTTAAAGAAATAGAAGCCCAACTCCTGGTAGTCTGGTACTTAATGCAGATAAAACTACAATGATGATCTTCATGGGACAAAACTAACTGTCGGCCCACTCTATTTACATTTCAAGGTACTCTTATTGAGACCATTTCCACTTTTAAATACCTTGGTATCATCCTTGATGACAATTTGTCTTTTAAACCCCATATCGAGAATCTGGCAAAGAAACCAAAGGTGAGATTGGGCTTTTATTTCTTTTGTTTCTAAAAAGAGGCTTATTGCTGCTACTTTTATTCCATTATTAGATTATGGTGATGTACTGTACATGACTGCCTGCTCTACCTCACTGCACATGCTGGATGCTATTTATCATTGTGCGTTAAGATTCATTACCGGCTGTAAATTACTCACCCATCATTGCACCTTGTACTCTAGAGTAGGCTGGCTGTCCCTGTCAGCTCGTAGGCTTCTTCACTGGTACAACTTCATTTAAAAAGCTCTTACCTCTGCACCTACCTCACTTTTAAATCAAATCCATCATACAGTTTGCGCTCTCTAGACTTTCTATCTACGTCAGTCCCCAGAACTCGTACTGAGTTTGGGAAGAGGGCCTTCATGTACTCTGCTCCCTCCACATGGAACAGGCTTCAAAAAACACTCAAATTGCAGGAACTCATCACTATTAATGCTTTTAAAACTCGGCTCACAAGTTTTTTAAAGGCTAATTTCACTGCATAGTATTTTATCATCATCACATAATTGTTCTTTTAGTGTGTATTGTGGTGTTGTGCTTTGTTTTTGTTTAACATGATCTTGTCCTCCTTCTCCTCCTCCTCCTTCTTCTTCTTCACCTTCTGGACTGTATTCGTCTCTTTTTCTCATGTCTGTGCTTTCTTTTTGGGTTTGCCTTATATTTCTTTTTTGCTGCTGCCATTTTGGCCAGGCCTTGCTTGAAAAAGAGGTCATTTGATCTTAAGCAATTCTGCCTGGTAAAATAAAGGTTAAAAAAAAAAAAAAAAATTGTGTTGTGAGATTAGCTCATGAGGGAGGCTCGGCTGGAGGAACAGAGTCCAGTGTGTTTGTCTTAAAGTGAACATGATAACACTCAGTCACCGGCCAATCAGAGGAGAGGCTCATGGGCCATAAAGTGCTCAGATAAGGTGAGGATGCTCTGTTTGCACTGCAGCACACTTTGAGTTTCATTTTAAAAGAAACACACGCACTCCCACTCTACATGGATCTCGTCAACGGGCTCGTTCCTTTGCTGAGACATGCACTCAGAGTAAAGTGACTTTGGAAACAAAACAAAGCCCTTCTATTTTTTTTAATTTTTTTTTAGGTGAAGCAGACTCGTCGTTTGCAGCCATGGTCCATGTGGATTTGCAGGCGCTCACTCAGCCCGTGGGTATCATGAGAATAATGGCGACCGTCCTCACTTGCATGTCTTTTAGCCTGGTTGGGTCTGCGGGATATGTCACGTCTCCGTACTGGGCGTGGTGCATGTTCACCTGGTGTTTCTGCTTCTTCTTCACCCTCCTCATCCTCATCCTGGAGTTCACCGCCGTCTCTTCGAAGCTCCCGTTCGCGTGGATGGACTTCACCACCGCTTTTGCCATGCTGGCGAGCCTCATGTGCTTCGCCTCCTCCATCATCTACCCCACCTTCTTCACCTGCAAGGACTGCCACCGTCAGATCGGAGCGTCCGTGGTGTCCTGGGTGTGTTTCGCCGCGTATGCAGGAGAAGTGGTCTTGACCCGCCTCCGTCCGAGCGGGGAGCACATAGGTTTCCTCGCCACGGTGCCGGGCATCATGAAGATGTTGGAGACGTTCCTCGTCTGTCTCATCTTCACGTCGCTGGAGACGAATCAGTACTCGAACGACCACGCCCTGCAGTGGTGCGTCGCCGTGTTCTCCCTGTGCTTCATCTTTAACATCGTGGTCATCCTGCTCACCATCGGGCCGTTCACCTCTTACTTTCCGATCTCCTTTGACAAAGTGGTTATCGTTTATAATATTCTAGCAGCAGTGATGTACGCGACGGCGATGGTCATCTGGCCACTGTACAGTTTCAAAACAAAGCGACCCGTTAACTGTGGACACCTCTGTCCCTGGGACAAACTGGTGATGGTCACCTTCATGACCATCTTCAACTTTATCGTTTACACACTGGACTCTGCCTACTCCATACGCCTCGTGTTCTTTGTCAGCCACCAGTGACACTGCTGCTTCATGAAACAAGAACTGGAAACAAAAATGAGTCCTGGGTTTGACTTTGTGGATCTGAAGTTTGAGGGTTTTTATAATTTTTAACAAAAGGTTATGAGTTCCCCTCGAGTTGATTTGTGTTGTTGTGGATGGGATGCACAACAAACTGTGTATTCTGCTCATCAATACAAGGAGATTCATGACAATGTTCCTGTTGAGTTTAATGTGGAAATAGAAGTAGAGTTAGGTAATGATTACAACTTAATCACTGTCGTAAAAATTAAAAATAGCCTTGAAGAACTTTGGATCCTGATACACAAAGAGTCATCAAACAGTGCAGGAGATTAAACTGAGCTCCTATTACTCGGGTTATGTCAGTGATATTGTGCATCTTAAAATATATGTTTATTTTCACATTTGTATTTGCCATGTCTTTATTTGTGAGAGCTGCTATTTGGAGAAATCGGATAAAAATATGAGTTTTTGCTGAGTGAGCTGAGAAGATGGATACCACGCCCATACCTGCAGGTCTATATAATAATAATGAATTAGATTTATATTGCACTTTTCTAAATACTCAAAGACGCTTTGACAGGAAACAACAAAAAACAAAGCAAAAACTAAGAGAACAATACAACATAGAAGTAGTGTCGAGGGAAGAGTTTGAGAGTCAGTGGTTGTAGGCGGTGATGAAAAGTTGAGCTTTTAGGGATTTCTTGTAGGAAGTGAGTGTGGGGGAGTCTCTGATGTTTTTAGGGAGAGAGTTCCAGGAAGTTGTCAGGAAGTTACTGCACCGTTGGGCAAGAAATAGTCCTGCACATTTACTGCCCGACAGGTGAGTGATGCACGCAGCACTCGTACAATGAGCTACATCAAACATGTTAATAAATGAATGGAAGTTGATCTTCACACAGGTCAGGGCTAGCTGTTTCCCTCTACTTCCAAGTTGTTGTGCCAAAGCCAGGCCAGGTGTTTTTTGGCTGATTTTCACCTGACCCTCATATCCTAACAATCGGGCTCAACAGCGTGGTTTCCGTTCTCATTCTGCTTATTTCTCTACAGTCAATCTCTTCTTGTCCTGTGAGATCACAGATGATACGAGAATACAAGAGGAGGTGCGCTGCTTTCTCTGGCTTATGATCCTATCCTAGGTTAAAGGTCTGAAACTAGAGAGAGGTGGAGATAAACTTTTTTATAGAGACATTTTGTGAGGTGTGGGAAGCTGGATTTGTTATCCGCCTCTTGTCTTCCTCGGTGCTGGTGGTGTAAATCCTGATGGTATAACATCAGCTCCTTCTTTTCTTTCTCATCCAATGAACTCGCTGAAGGACGTCACACAAAATCTCACTCCTAATCCTGCAGCTATTGTGCTGCCCCGCACACCAATCTGTGTGAGTGAACTCGGGTCAAATGGAGCAAGTGGAGCGGAGAAAATGTAGCCTTTCTTCTCGTGTCAGTCTGTCAGAAAGACACGCCCGTCAATAGTCCATAAATGTCAGAGACTGGGGGGGCAGAGAGAAGTCAGCAGAGTCACCTTATAGAGGGACAAAAATACATTCAACACTAGATGGACTTTAAATTGCTTCATAGGCAGGAAACCAGTTTGAACTCTTACAAAATAAAACATTTGTATTCCCCCCCCCCCCCCCCGAGGCTTTGAATCTGACCCTCGGCCCTTTGCTGCGTGTCATCCCCCGACTCGCTCCTCCTGACATTTCCTGACGTTTCTCCTCAGCTGTCTTATCGGTCCCGAAAAATAGCTTTGAAGAGAAGGGGCCCAAATGGTCTAGTGGTTAGTTTGCACGCCCCATGTACAGAGGCTGTAGACCTCGACCTGTTCTGCATTAAAAAAGTGCCAAAACTTTGACAGAAAAGACAACATCGATTCTAAAATAAAGTTGTGTACAAGAGGGATGACTCAATCAAAAACTGCAGGCAAACTCTAAATAGCACAAATACATGGTCACCTATACTGTTGAGAAAATTACTAAGACTTGACTCCACACAATAAGACTCAGTCGACTCAGATGGCTTACGTTGATGAAAGTTTATACATCAGATGAATACTCATGAGGAGACATGATTCAACATCACACTTCTGTACTCGTGTCTTGCTCAATCACATCTGCAGAACTTTTTAAAAGGCATTGCATATATCCTAAAAGACATTATCATTATCAGGGTAGTGTCACATTGACCCACCTAGACTAAACTGTGACGTCTATAACACTGGAGCAGACAATAAGTCTACCAAACATCCTTGCAGATATCAGGAAGAACAGCTGACACTCTCTAAGCTGTCCTTGGTGTTCTAATAACAGCTGAACTCTGTCAGGTCTGACTGTCATTAGAGAACAGTGAATAAACCTAATGACGTCTGTACATTATAATCTAAATAACTACAGAAATTCCACCACATGTACAGAACAGAAATATAGGCCCATGTTTTCATGCAGTGTGAAGGAGTTTGCCAGCAGTTTTAGAGAATTGGAAAGAGGAAATTGGTGCTCTTCTATTTTTCTTGCTGTGGTATCAAAGCAGGCATCGATATTGTTGGATCTTTACTAGTATCATATCGAAGTTTGAAAATCTGGTATCATGACAACTCTATTTCAGAGTTTAGAGACTTACAGCTTTAAAAATGATGAATGATTGTGTGCATACTACATATACACTGCCTTTATAATTATCATCATATATACAGAGTGTATGAAGGCAAACAGTGACACAGACACACACATGCATGGTCCTGAAATGTGAGCGGTCTCTCACCGTCCTCGTCAGGTCACCTGCTGTGATGCACTGAGGTGAGCCAACAGATAACCATAATGTGAGCCTTACGGCGTGTGAGTCACTCTGACTCACTCCTCCCCGTGCTCATTATCTCTCATTATAGTCGCCTCCTGATAAGCGGCCTTTGAGTCAACTGTGCAGACATCTGAGGGGTATCCTGTGAAAATGAATCACCACTAATTGATGGGCACGGTGTAACGAAGCTCTACCTTCAATCCATCTTTTGTACTTTTTATGACCACCACAAAACTATCAAAGATCCTTCAAGCAGTCTTATATGATTAATATGCAAATTAAAAAAACAGAAGGGGTGGACTGTGCTTACAGCTCTGCTTTGGCAGCTCCTGATTTTCTCTGTCTCAACGATCGTCTCAAGCTGACACAATTAGTCTCATACAAAGGACCTGACCCAGCCGGTCGACCTCACCATGCTATAAATGAATGTGTGTGCGGGAAGTGTGTGCGCTGACATAATCCTCGTCATGAAATACAGCCTGAAGGTTTTTCCTAATTAACTCTTCTTATTAGCCCGTCAGCGAACAGAACGGGAGGGCTTTGTTAGCATAAATAATAAGTACTCAAATGTATAAGCACCAAGAAGAAAAAAAAAATGAATTTACAATGTCTTTAAACTTTTTGAACTCAGCAAAGGTTTATATCTCAAAGCATTGAGGATGCCTTTAATTGTTAAAATAAAGTCTTCCTTCAGAATAAAGTGGAACACAGTATCCAGGAGAGTTTTAAAATCTTTATAGTCTTGAAGTTTCTAAACCCTTTGTGCGTTATTAATTCCATCTTTTCTGTTAAAAATAAATCAAATCAGAGGAAACAACTGCAGAAAAATCTTCAGGCTGCAGCTGAAACAAGAAACAATCTTCGTGCACGATCTGAAAATAGAAATCTAAGTTATAGTCTGACACACAGAGAGCTCTTAATGTGCAGCAACTATCAAAAAAAGAAGCTGAGAAATGCTGTTTACTCTAAAGCCTCACATTCATCTAAACACACAAAGCCTAAACTTTAACCTAGATTTAAACGTTAAGTTGTTTGCCGATGATGAGAGGTTTTAAAATGTGTTGTCTTTCCCTCTTTGTTAAGTATTTTTGATGCATAATGCGGCCTGTGTAGGAACGTTTGAAGAAATTCAACGGGTCTCATTTGCACTGGAGTATGCACTCCTGGAGAAAGTTTGTTGATTTGTTGAACTTCAGCAGCTGGACAGAAACACCCCTCCCCTTTAGCTTTGTTTCTGGTTTTGAGCTCAGAATCAGAATCAGAAATATTTCACTGAACCCCCGAGGGGAATTCAAGCAGAACAGTTAATCTGGTACAGATGTAAGAATGGACAAAGCAACAAAAACTAAAAGCACAAACTCTGTTACATATGTCCGTCAATTATAAACAATCCAAATATACAAAAGACATGGAAAAGGGGGAGGAATAGACTCCTAAATACAGCAACAGATAAAGATGAAACCCTGAGAACTGGGATCTGTGAGGTCAGTAAATGTAAATACGAGAAGTTATTGCACAATACTTTTCCCACACTGCCGATCACCTGTTGTAAATTAGCCGTGTCACATCCTGGCATCTGCCACCACACCTCTGTTCCTTTAGGGCAGCGACTACGCAGAAGTTTCACATTGTTTACTTTTAAACTCAGAGGTCTCACAACTTCTGCTCTGCTCTGGTAAGAACCGGTCAAACTGGACCCACATAGAGACGTCATTACCTCCCCACACGTCCTTTTTTAACCCCCTTTGATGCTGTGCACTGGTGGAAAATGCAGCACTGTAAACATGTACAGTATACACACACACACACACACACACACACACACACACACACACACACACACACACACACACACACACACACACACACACACACACACACAGACATCTGCACTCCTGTACCTGCTCCCAGACCAGTCCAAATGTGTGAGAGGATCGTCTGCACTGAGCTCGATGACAGCAACATGAAGTTAATGGTTTAAAAGTAGCCAGCTCTCTGAGACCATCGCCATCAAACAGCTCCTCCAGAGCCAAATTCCATCCTCCCTCCACCTCCACAACTTCTCCATTCCTCCCTAATTCGTCTCCCTCAGTCTCAGGTGTCCCGGCCCCCATGAAGCTAACTTATTCCTCAGGTTTTTTTTTGACTGCAGTGGCCCTGACTTAGTTCACTAGTCAGATTAATTCATTTATTTACCTCTTCCATTCTCCACTGATCATCTACTTTGAAATAACAAAATAATGGCAAAGTAAACATCTTTAAGGGCTCAAAAAGAAGATGTAGCCTATGCCAAGATGCAAATTTAAAGAACTTGTTAAATTGCATGCAAACTCCAGGACCGTGTCAAACTTGTATAAATACATTTATCAGCAGCCAAAACATTTTTAGTTCATTACAAGTTGGACAGTGTGCAGGAGGTTATTTTCCCCAAAATCTTACGGACTAATTCCTTATTCAGCCATGCTGTCTCATGAAATATATGTACAAAGTATATTTAAGTAGTAACATGCAACATGGAAATGTTAAAGAAACTACTGCCACCGTGCTCAACACAATCCATTGGTAATTTTAGCCTTAGTCCTATCTCTGCAAGGCAAATAGCTAATCATAGTATAGAGTCTTAGGGTGGCACTTAGGCTGGTCAATCAGATTTCAACGGGGTCCATGCCACCCATGGACAACGCTCTGGACTCGCCCCTGCAAAACAAAGAAGGTTATGAGTGTATATTAAAGATTAGGCTGCAGAGGACAACAAAAGATCACTCAGGGTTAAAATGTTTTTTCACCAACAGCCTGGTGCTGTGAGGTGTTAGTGGGTGGGGCATACATCTGCGGGCCGGGTGACATTTTCCACTTAAATATACGGGGTGCATCGAGGCACAACATAATGAACCCTGTGAGTGCATTTCTCTCCTGCTGCAAGGAACGCATGTCTACAGTCCTCACCAGTGACGGCATCCGAGAGGAAAGAGGGTTTCTGGCGCCTCTGACTGTGGGAATCTGTGTCAGACAGCTGGAAAATGCCTCAAGATGACAAGTTTAAGCGGGAGCGCTGATTCGGAGCGCACGTTTCCAAAAGCGCATGAGAGACGCGCAACACGCCAGCGGACTTTGGAGAGGATAGAGCGCACAGGAGCGCACAGGTAGGTTGAACTTCATCTTCTGAATATCACTGCATTAACAGCAATACAGAGGATTCATGAAGTGGATGGATTTAAACTCTTTTTTTCGTGGAATATGTCAGCTATCGGTGAATACTTTATGGTTTTTATTTTGTGATTTTCTTTTTTAAATGACGTATTTCCAATCAAAGGACTTGAACGTGTCGGAAGTTTGGATACGTTTCCCGCTTGTATTTGGTAAATGTAAAGAGGCAGTCACGTAGCTCGAATATCTGTGGGAAATAGCTCTTTAATTTAAAAAAAAAATACATATATAAGCTATCCAGCACCTGTGAGGCTGAAGGGGGCAGGGGCTGCATGTGTTTGTTTTCTCAACACGATGCTGCGGGATGAGCGTCACTCCCGTGTTTTTTCTGCAGCTCGGTTCACTGATTCTCACGTCCCACCATTTATTTGTGCAACACGGTTTCACAGCCTCGGGTCCAAACGTCTGACAGATGAAGGTTAGTTGATTATTTATTATCTTAGGTGAACCCGCAAGCCGGCAGGTGAGGGTGGCCTTTAGTTGAATTTGGACTACACATTCATGCTTCTGTTGGGGATACTCTGAAAACATTAAGACCACAACAAAAAAGGAATCAGGCTTTGGTTTAGTTGGGTGAAGACAGTCATGATACATTTATGTTAATCCAGGGCGTTTACGGCATGAATATTTTTTATTAAAAATGACTCTTATCAATTGATAAAACAGTCATTCACAGTGTTAATAACCTGTAGAAAATGTTTGGAAAAAATGGGCAACATACTCCTAACACTTTGGCAGGAAGATGAGGGGAACGCTGACTGTACATTTTGCATTTAGGTGACAAATTAATGAAATACAGAAACATCAATAAGATATGAGAGCAACAGGTGCACCTGAGTCATGGTCAAGACATGGTAATTGAATATTTGTGAAACTTGAGCTCAACTGGCTGTTGTGTCTCCCTGTATAACGTCAATAAACGCCTGTAGTGTAAATATTATGTGTCCTTTGGGTCTTTGTTCACATCTCTTTAAAATTTTCTTCCAGAAATGTTTGGAAAGGTTAATCGGTTGTGGGGAAATGTCCGAGATGCACATCATGTTTTTAACATTCTGAGATGCACAAGGCAGCCTGTGCCGACTGCTGACGTGTTGTGTTGTTGTGAGATTTTAAACATTATATGGGTTCAGTTGGTAGGAAGCCAACTTTCTAAATGGCTAAAATTCTGCAAAGAAATTTGGTTCTTGCACTTTTGCGTTGGTGTTGGTGGGATATCAAACAGGCCTGACACTAATTTAAAGGATAAGGGTGCAAGGTAGTGACCAAACCTTTTTTTCCTAGAAACATGTTAGGGCAGACTTTTAATAGGCAGTGCAATAAAAACAAAGGACATGTACTTCATGAACGCATGAGAAGTCAGAACATGTTGGCCACTTGCCCACACAATTGAATGGAAAGTTTCCTCTTTCTGGGTAAATATGGGTACATTGCTCTGACAGAGCCCAGCTGTGAGAGCGTTAGGTAGAATTCTCATAGAGCCCTATGGACATTGTGGTTTTCCTTATTTGCGAGCATTTAATGGAAATGTGTATCCATTTTTTTTTCTGTTCCCAGCTGTTTCCTTGTAATCTGAACGGACTCCGGCTCTCCCTTCCGTCATCATGGATGGCTTAAATTGGACGATGATTTCTGAGAGCGACGGCGTCTCTCCCTCCCAGCCGTTCCGCAGCTCCCCCACCTCCAGGAATACGTCAGAGATGGCTACTCCGATGCCCTTTGATGTGGTCACCGCCGTCGTCTACACCGTCGTCTTCATCGTGGGTCTCCTGGGAAACACTCTGGCCATCTACGTGGTGGTCCGCTATGCCAAAATGAAGACAGTGACCAACATGTACATCCTTAATTTAGCCCTGGCGGATGAACTCTACATCCTGGGGATTCCATTCTTGGGCACCAACAGCGTGCTCTCTAACTGGCCATTTGGGGATTTTTTCTGCAAGGTGTGCATGACTGCCGACACCATGAGCCAGTTTGCTTCCACCTTTTGCCTGATAGTGATGAGCATCGATCGTTACATGGCCGTGGTTCATCCGATCCGCAGTTCTAAATGGCGGAAACCTCAGGTGGCAAAGGTTTTAAACGGCATGGTTTGGGTCGTGTCCTTCTTGGTGGTTCTGCCGGTCACGATTTACTCAAATGTACAGGAAGAGCTGAACACCTGTAACATCACCTGGCCTGATCCGCAAGAGCTGTGGGCCGTCGTCTTCATCCTCTACACATCCATCCTGGGCTTCTACGGTCCTCTGGTCATCATCTGCCTCTGCTACCTGCTCATTGTCATCAAGGTAAGGAGGCGGATCAAATTACATCTGTCTTTGTGTAACTCAGTGTTCTTTCTAATCTTATGAAACCTCTTCTTTCAGGTGAGGTCTGCAGGTGTGCGAGCGGGCCTGACTAAGCGCCGTAAGTCAGAGCGTAAGGTGACGCGCATGGTGGTGATCATCGTGGTCGTGTTCGTACTTTGCTGGTTTCCCTTCTACACCACCAACACAGTCAACCTGATCCACATCATCCCCGAGACCAAAGCCACCACCGCCATCTACTTCATCCTGGTCATCCTCACATATGTCAACTCCTGTGCCAACCCCGTCCTCTACGGCTTCCTGTCCGACAACTTCAAGCAGAGCTTCCAGAAGGTGATCTGCGTCCACAAGCCCAACAGTGTCTGCACGACGGAGAAGAAGAGAGGCAGGAAGAAGGCACCGCAGGAAAACCACGTTCCCATTGGAACGGAATGGAAAACAGCAGAGCGCTCAGGTATTTTGCAAAAAAAATGATCAAAGACAAAACATTGAATTTTGAGACTCAAGTCTTACTGAAGACATTTACATCCACGTCACAGTTCGAGCTCGGATGAATTGAAGGGTTTATTTCTGCTAGCAGGTCTTTTTATCTGACTTGATTCTAACAGAAGTGGTCGAGGACTTTTTTTGCCGAGGACAGTTAGAAAACCAGAAACAACACATTTAAGTTCCCAATGTTGAACTGATTCCAGACTGGAAGCAAAGTGAACACATAAACAAGCCATCAACAACAGATAGTTTCAGTATCTTGTTGACGGGTTTGGAATCGGGCTGAGGGAGGTCTTTCAAAGTGTGCCCAGCCCGCAAAACATACCTATACCATGAACAAGCAACCTAGCAACATCTGGCAACAGTGGCAAGAAAAAACGTCAGAAACCTCTTGCTGAACCAGACCACCAAAGCTGTTTTCACACATGCGCTCCTGAAAATATCTAGATCATTTCAAAAGGATTGCTCCTGAAATTCTCCTGACCTGGCTGTTCACATATGCACTTCAACAGAACAACCATATCTACAAAAGAGAGGAAAAGAACTGATGAACAGAAAACATAATCCAGCCGTTTAATAACATGCACAGAGATCGTCCTTCTCACTCGATTGTTTGTTTTTATTCATCTTTTGGCTTTTGCCTTCAATTAAATAGGCAAGTGGATAGAGTAGAAAGTGCAGGAAGGGTTTGAACCCGGTATCGCCCTCTTGGAGGGACTACCGCCTCCATACATCGGGCGTGACATAACCGCTTGGCCCTCAGCGAACCCAAATGATCGTTTATCAGGCGACAATTTGAATCAATTGTCCTCAATTTTGACTGTTTTCTGAGTCTTTATCTTTCCTTTAGAGTAGTCTGGTAGTGTGAATTTAAACGTCTGTTAAAGTGAGGAACCTCCCTGATTTATACACTAATATTTTTGACAGCACTGGTTGCTCTACACTGAGCTAATCACAATCCTTTAACATCAACCAAAAAGTCCTCTGCTCTCCTGATCTGTTCATCATTCTGCTTTTATTTCACCTCTAATCGTTGTGTCTCGTTTCAGCAGCAGGTCCAGCTTGAAGTCATTGGAGACTTCGACAGCGAGCCTTTAACTTCAAAAACAGTCGTCAACAGCCAGACATGCCTATGATGCTCATCCTGACGCACCACAAACTACAACCAAGCACCATTAACCCGTGATCCGTTGACTGATTGGAAATGTATCCGTCTTGAACACTGATGCTCTCTGTGTCTCGGGACTTTGCTCGGAGGACTTAAAGAGGAAATTGGAGATAAGACAACATGAAGCGTCCATCATTCAACTTGAGATTCTTGCTTGAACTTTATTTCTTTGTGATGTGAGGCGCTGCTGTATCAAACTGAAGCCAACACTAAATACAGTGTTGGTTATTGACCAGCGCTTAGTTAGTTTTTAAATATATCTGTTCTGCAGTAAAGCCTTAAAAATAACTTTCAGGTATGGAAGAAGTTGCTGTTAGAAAAGTCCATTTTGAGGCTTTTTTTGAACAGGTGACTTCCCCCTGCTCAATGCCGTTCTCATTTGATCTGCTCTATCTGTGCTGTGGTTCCTCTCTTCTGTTGTTCTTTTCCCTCCTTTAGAATATGCAGTATTTTATTTGCATTGTGATAGATAGTGTGACCTGGTGGTTCATTGAGATGGTTTGAATATTGTTGCTGGTCATGGCTCTTATATTTCCTTTGGTGCGTCATCTTTTAAAAGCTTTTTATACGTTTTGAAAAAAAAAAAGGCCCGTGCAGTCGAGGATCTTCCTCCTGTGGATTTTTAATTCCTCCTCTTTGTTCTGAAACGACTTCTCCTTCAGTGGACGCACACCGTGGTCAAACTCATCCTTTGAACCTCAGAAACAAACTGTCTACTGAGGAATCTGATGAACTATGAACTTCGACTTAAGATGCTGACATTATTTTGGAAGTTGCTGGACAACACTGTTTGAATCTCTGTAGTTAAATAAGTCATGACCATGTGAACACGTTCCTGGTGAGTCTGAGCTTTTTAACGATGAAACCACCCTGTGAGAGGAAACCTCGACCAGGAGACGAGGGGATTCTCTTTTCTTTCTTGTTTTTGATAGAAACACTGTGAATTTTAAAATATTGGGTCATTTTAGAAATGGACTCTTGGTTTCCTCATACGTTTGAAACCAATATTAACTTAGTCGCTCTGTAAAGGAATCACATCTTGATTATTAATAAACGATCATGTCTGTTTTGCATGTTTGTCTGCATTCATGAGTATAAAGTCAGCCTGCCGTTGTGAGCAGCTTTCCCATGAAATAACAGTCTGACATTTAAAGTCACCAGAATTTAAAACTCCAATGGAAGGTCTGTGTTTAGATTTATTAAACACAGATTTATTTCCAGGTTTTCAATGAATCTCATTTCTAAAGGGATCCGTGGCGGCTTAAAAAACGGTTTGACACAGAAAATAAAACTCTTTAAAGCTGATGTCAACAAAATGAAGGGAGGCCATTTTTCCCTGAGAGCGTTTTCCTTTTAAAGGCAGGGTTGGTAATTTCCTCCAGATCCACTTTTAAAGATTGTGGTTGAAATTGTCTTTAGGTCCTGACAGACATTAATAACTCATGTGCTCTGAAAAAGGAACAAAGAAAATCAGTCATCTGTAGCAGTTGTAAGCCTTTAAAAACTTCCACCAATGTCTGCCACGAGGTACCAATCTGATGAACCAATCACACGCCTCCCTTTCTCCCTGCTCGCTCTCTACCCCATGCATGCACAAGCCCACACTCAAAGCGATGAGCCGAGGTCCGCTTCTGGACTAACGGCGCTCGTGCATATAAGTGAGGGGGCGTGGCTTTTGAGGGAGCACAGAGGGGAGGGGGTGGGTGCAGACGGAGCACCGTTAATTACAGTGGGATTCTTTGTTGTTTATTTTGACCTGATTATCGATTTAGAAGCTCGTTCATTTTTATTTTTTAAATTATCCAAACACAGAGTGGAAAGTGTTTCGGAAGGTCAATCTCCACATCTGTGTATACTGTACCTATGCAGGCCCCTCTTTGATTGTCTTGAACCCTCATCGCGAGTGTGTTTACTGACAGTCTGTCTCTGTGTGGGTGTGAAGGTAGAAACACACTGCGGGCCTTCTGCAGCTCCTGGTGAGCTCTGTGTTTATGGTCACGCTGCCTCCGTCCCATCTACTCCATTATTAAAGGTTATAAGACAATCCACTGGTTTAAATCTCGGGTTGTTTCAGAGAATTGGCTTTAAAACATTTTATGTTGTGACATCAGTTATGCACGCATACCCTTATATTCTCACATTATTCCTACTGTTCACTATTTCTTTTGTTGGCTTCTTTTGAAAAAGCTGTTTTTTAAACCTTTAAATCAACCAGGTGTTAAAATATCTGGGCATGAATGTGTTTCCTGTTAGCCTGTTAGCTCGTTAGCTCGTTAGCCTGTTGTAACAAGGACAAACTGCAGAGAGTCTCATGTTCTGCACATGGATGTGAATGCTTCGGACAGGTTTTCTACTTTGGTTTTAGAATTTTAAAAAAAAGTGTGCATATTTTATCACACATTATTCCACAATGGTCAACTATTCCAACTGAGAATTTCAAACTATCAAGTTCTTGTCAATAAAAACACCTCAAACTATTTAATCTCAAGCTTCTTAACGACAGTGCTTAAGTAGCTTTTCTCGCCCACTTTTCATGTGATCGCCGTCTACTGAGTGCAGAAACACACAAGCCCTGGAAGATCACCTCGAAAACTCAAGCTTTATCCAAAGGCAATTGGACAACTGGTTGAAGATCTTGAGGACGTTTCACCTCTCCTCCGAAAGGCTTCTTCAGTTCTAGAATTCTAGCTTCGAAAATACCATGACCTGGATGACTGAAAACCTACACAGACATCTTTGGATACAGTGTTGTATGAATGCTGATTTATGAGCTTTTTAAATGTGTTCATGATTTAATCGGTCAGCAGGAATCACACCACACCTGGCTGTTCAAACACACACGATGTTTGTTGATCATGAGAAGTCAATGAGAGGAGGAGGAGGAGGAGGAGAGTATTTTACCTCACTCTAAAAAAATAAACCTCGGCCCTAGAGGTTACAGTGAAGATAGGAATGCAGGCTGTGATTGTCGTGGAGGTGAAAGAGATGCTCCAACAACAGTTCTGGCAGCTGAAAAAAAACTCCCAGTGTGATTAATTAGAGCCGAGTGCCATGCCCTTCTCCCACCCACAGCGTCTTTTCCTCCCTCTGCAAGGGGGGAGGCAGGATCTCTCTGCTAATTTCAATTATTTATAATAAAGCCAAACACAAAGAGGATGCATGATGTCCGTAAGTGTATCACAACTAACTGAAACCAGGATAACGATCCAAACATGACAGAGGGTCCAAAGTGTTTTATGCGTAAAGAAAAAAAGCAGAGGAAGGACAACATGGATAAAAAGAAGAGAAAGTCTCAGTTGAAGTTTCAATCTTAACAATGAATAGAAGAGAAGAGATCTATGAAGAGATTCCATAAGAATGAGTAAATGATGGATGTAAGTATGGGAGGTGTCAAAGTGTTCGTTGACCAGCATGTATCACTGAGCTTTGCAAACTTCTGTGTAACTTATTATTTACAGTCAAAGTGAGACTCATCAGAGGCAGATGAACAGACATTCCTCTTGGAGGAGTAATGAACAAAGATATGATCGTTTTTACGTTGCAGACATATCTGAAGGGCTAATTTCACTTCTCTGTTGATCTGAAAACACAGTCCCATCTGAAGCTTCAAAGTGGACAGTAAACAATGCAGAAAACAAGCTCTTGGCTGGACGTCATCTACCCTTCACTGCAGGCTATTCTGACATTTCCATCATTCTTAGAGTCGTATGTTGTCATCAGATGAAAGCTGATTGGATCTGAGATTGCAGCCAGAATAAAGGTGTCACAAAAACCTGAATATGTTGGACTGTCGCTCATCATCGATGATGGTTTGATGACTACAAATTCTCATAATTATGTTTGTTCACTCAGCATCTGTCCACATGATCGATGTTTGAGCTTTGTGCAGACAAAGTGTCATTCTCTCCACGCAGGTTTCTTTTTCACCTACGCACGTTTAATAGTTTGCTGAGCGACTACACTTCAGAGGTAGACGAGGAGCAGCACGGCGTGGATCAGTGTCAGCAGCAATTAAAGCTGCTAAAGCTCATGGCCATTTCCATGCTTTTACCAAAAGCTGCACAAATAATACAGACAGGTCTCCTTCAATTTCAGGGATTTTTTTGGGAAGAATGAAGATCTAAAACTCTTGTCTTGGTCCAAATGTATGTTTTATAAGCTGTTTATCTCCATAGAGAAAGCTGATTCTTCTGGCTGAACGATTTCAGTTTTTGCATTTGTTATGTAATGTGACATTTTGTGTAACACTTTGTCTGCTGTGTTTCAGCACATGCAGTATTTTAGGTGAAGCTGTGAAAGACTAAACTTGGACCTATCCCCAGGGATTCTGTCCTGATGGCAGCCGCTGTCGTCTTTAATATAAACACAGAAAAATGCTTTGCTGGTGCTTTAAACAAGCCTCACAATGTGTGTGTGTGTTTGTGTGTGTGAACATGTGTTTGTGTGTGTGTGGGAGTAAGATGTTGGCAGATGACACATAAAGCCATCCATTATCTTCAACAGAAAAAGGTCATCACATCTCCTCATCTGTTTTTGCTTTACAATTGTAGGCGACACTTGACTCCTCTCAAATGTACGAGCTGTCAATCACTGAACTCACACGGGACACCAGGTTAAGGAGAAGCAGCACATTTTGATGGGAGGACAGCAGGACAACGTGTTAACTCAGTATGAGAGGAGGACGGTGCATGTTTATGTCAGCAGACTGAGAGGAGATTCAAGCTCAGTGTAACTTCAAGTCAAGGACAACCCTCACGTTATACTCCTTTCAGTAGGTATGTAATGATACCTCTTTATACGAGTACACATTTATATGAAATGGATGAGACATAAAGACTTTATGATGGAGTCTAATCATTTCTTATTCTTTTCTAATCTTGTAAAAAAAAATATATTATTTACTCTCATGAAGTCTCTCCTGAATGACATGAAGAATGCAACAGGAACCTGAGCGCTCTTTCAACGTAAGCAAAGTCAGACATGATTAATGTGATGCTTTGCTCTTACTGAACTTTCAGCAGGCTTTTGTGTTTGTGTGTTTGTGTCTTATAACTGATCTGTAACTTCTGCCCTGATTACTGATCGCCCTTCAAACATCACGAGGTAAAGCAGCTTGTACAGCTTTAAATCAGAGGAAGGTGACTTTGGAGAAATCAGACAATGAAAGCTAGGTTTTGAAAGTTTCTGACAAGTCAGAAAATTGATTGCAGTTCCTTACAAATGCATGTACGTGCACTTCCTCACATATGGTGCAGGAAGAAGGTTGTGTTAGATTATATATTTGAGTAAACAGCTGAAGAGAGAGAGGAAATATGAGGGAAGAGAGTGGAGGGTGAAATGCATCAAACAGCGTCAGGACCAGGAATCGATCCTGCAACCGGTAAGACGAGGACTGAAGCCTGAGTCCAAGGGGGCGCCCGCTCTACCGACTGAGTAAAACCAGCAGCTGACAGCTTTATTTTGCAGCACTGTTGTTGTTTTACAAGATGCTAACACCAATTTATAACACTGTAAACCTCCAAGATGTAACAGGGGGGGACCTGATGCTGTCATTATGTTGTGCCTTCATGTAAAAGCTGACACTTCCTGTACTTCCTCTTTAAAAATGGATGCATAAAATATGAAACATTATCAAGATGAGACAATCAGCCACAGAGCGTATTAGTCAGATAAATATAGAAAGTGTGTTCTAACTCCATGCTGATGTTCTCGAGTTTGTGTGTTCCCTAGAGGAGCTGATTCAGGAAATGATGCTCTGAGCCAAGCTCTGGCCCAATGTCAGTGTGACTAGGAAGATTTGTAGGACAGAAATATGTTAATAGACAAGGCATAAAAGGTTAGCAAAAACACAACCCATCCTCAAAATAAGCAATGACAACACAGCTCTACAAGCTCATCGGATGTGGAGGCAAATTTTTGCGACTGATTCAATAAGTATGCAGTATCTGCACATGTGGCCATTAACTCAGTCTTTAAGGAGCCTGTTTTTCCATGCAGGAGAGATATGAGCTCTAATTTTACAAATATTTACAATGCATTTAAATCATCATCAATCATCACGGTAAACAGAACAGAAATGTAATAACTAGGCAAGCAATTATTGAACAATGAGCATTAAATCTGCACTGTTCATCAGCCTATAAGCTGTTAGAGCTGCCCATGTCAGCATCACGGCGTCAAACATTTCATTTTTCATCCAATCGTCATCATTCTTAAGACTTTACAGATAGAGCTCCAATTTACTCAGTGGGAATAACTGAGGTTGCACAGATGGCATAATAGAGGTATTGTTAACCTAGGTCACGCTCCGGCTTATGTCACTGTGCTTCTGAGGCCATATAACACCAGCAGGTCCCTGAGGTCCCCTGACCAGGGTCTGCTGGTTGTTCCTCGCACGAGGCTGAAAACAAAAGGAGACTGGGCCTTTGAGGTTGTGGCACCTACATTTTGGACCGGTCTTCCCTCTGAACTGAGAGCTTCGACCTCTGTGGACACTTTTAAAAAGCAGCTAAAGACCCATCTGTTCAGACGTGCCTCTGTTTGATCTGTCCGTATTTGATTTTATGTGACTGTCTGTTTGTAATATCTCCTTTCAATTCTTTATTGTGAAGCACTTTTGTGACCTCTTTTCTTAAAAGATGCTATATAAATAAACTTTACTTACTTACTTCTTACCTATTTACTAAGATATATGTGCTTTAAAGCGACAGAGCTACATGTGTAACATCTGTAGGATATTATAATCTGAGACTTGTGTCTTTGTGATATTATTTTCATTTAGTCAGTGGCTCGGTTTCGATGGCAATGTGTCCGTTTTCAGAAAAGAGTGAAACATTGTTAGCGTGTATTTTTAGAATCATGAGTGTTCACCGTCCTCTGGTGGTCACAGTATAGAATTACAACACCCCGTTAAATTAACAGTGAAAGGTGTGGCTATAAAGATTCCTATTATTTAATGCTATAAATATTCCTATTATTTATAGTATGCTTCTCTGTTCATCTGCTTTTATATTCTATTTTATTCCAATAAAACTTAAACTTCCATGGTCTTCTAATTTAGTGTACACACAACCCGCGATGTGGTATCGTGCATGCGTCTGTATCAAGCTGTTGTCTTTTATTCTGCTTTAATTAAATTTTTATTGACTTTTATAAGTCAATAAAAATAACGATGCATATCACAAAGTTGTTCATGTGATTATGACTCATACAAACGTAACACAAGAAGACCTCAAAGTTGCCATATTTTTAAAATGATTTGCTTCTTCACATTGATCACACATGCCATGGCAATAAACAATCCTCTGCCACCAGGGGGCAGTATTTTATCAATTTGGATCCTCTGACTGTCCTTGGAATATTTCAGCCTCCTCACAGAAACAAACAGGTAGTGAGGGGCTGGTGGGAGGTGGTGCTGTTGCGCACAAGCCGCTAACCCCTGCGCAAACTCCAGTTCAACTGCATGCACGTTCTGCGATCGGACGTTGTGGATAATTGTCGACGCAGAGGTGAGCTCCAGGTGATCTGCTCGGCATAACACGGCTGCCGTTTCTGGCTCTGAAGTCTGCGCGCAGCGGAGGAGATCACTTTTGGAGTCATTAGCAGTGCGCTCCAGCCTGACACACGATCTGGAGGACTGCTCGCATCGTTTTCTCAAAGTTTGCTGCCTTTGATGCATCTATTTCTCTCCGTGGTGTTTCTCCCTTTCACAGTGCATTTTGTAGTTTTTTGTTGTTGTTGTTGTTGTGTGTTATTCTAATATGGGGGAAAGCGTGCGTATCGGGCTGATGTGTTTTTGCTCCGTGGAAGTTTAGCCCCTCGAAACGCTCATATTTTGCTTCTTTTTTTTTTTTTTTATCACCAAACATTAACTGGACTCTGCAGGAGGATTTACAACTTCACAACGGGAGGAAATGGCCAGCGAGCGGAAACCCCGGCTTTGTATCATAGCTAAAGCGGAGGGTGGCTTTGGGTTTCACTTACATGGAGAGAAAGGGAAGAGCGGACAGTTCATCCGCAAAGTGGAGCCCGGCTCTCCTGCAGAAGCGTCGGGGCTGCGCGCTGGGGACCGTGTGGTGGCAGTGAATGGGGTGAACGTGGAGAAAGAGACGCACCACCAGGTAAGTTCAACATATTTCTTGCTTTACTTTCTGTTATTAGACGGATTTTTGATGGCCTGAGCAGGGCTTTGTAGCAACAGGTCGCAGCGTTTGGAGCATGCACACTGACACTTAGTTGCATGGGACAGTTACTGTATCAATCAGGCCAAAAAAAAACAACCCACACCTCCCTCCTCCTGATGCAAGCTCTCACTGTGAAACTTTCCATTCAGCTTCTCTCCCAAGCTGATAGTTTGCCCACATGAAAACAATCTTTCCATGTTTGCAATTCCATCACATAATGTTTTTCCTTGTGACTAACCTGCACAGTAGCCAACCTTTATTTTAAAGGTGATAAGAGCATGCTGTCAGGCTGCATATTGTTCCAGACCTGCATTACTGAAAGACAACATTATGACGTCACTGGTGAAGTCTGAGTTTCAGGACATTTAAATGTATTCAGTTACATCGCTTTCTCCACCTTTGTTTTCATGTGAAGACTTTGAATCAGCAGCGTGTGTTTCACTCGGGGCCACTGCTGGTGGTCAGATGGGGACAGCAGGCTCCGGGTAATCTTTTTCCCCAAACACACAGACAGTTGCTCTGTGACCTTGATAACAACAAACCAGTTGAACTTTGTGTTCGGTGCACTCAGAACGACTCTGCTGCCTTGATGTTTTTTGTCTTACTTCACACAAAGGAGTAGGGGAAGGGCACCGTGTGTCAGAGAGTTGTTTCTCCACATCTCTTAACAAAGAGTGAGGTTGTCTTTTACCTGCTTTGTGTAAAGTGTCTCGAGATAAAACTTGTTGTGAATTGGCAAATAAAGACTGATGGATTGATCTCTCAGGGTTTTCCAATGAAAAGTTGTGAGGTTGTCTAATGGAGGGGTCTGCCATACAGTAAGCTGTCAGTCATAACTCTACAATCATGATGATGGAAACAATGATGCTCACAGCCGGTGGGAAGATTAGACCAGAAACCTCTCCTCTGCCCAGTCTACTGAGAGACATCTCTACAATATGGTTTTGTGTCCATTAATCAATCGAAACCATGTCAAAATTATTTTCTAATTTCCTTCACTGATTCAAAAGAGTGCAAAATGCCACCAGCTTCCTCAAGCTCATTATTTCCTGCTTTGTCCAACAGATAAACCAAGATAAGATAAGAGGCTGGAACAAGAAATTTTGTAATTTTAGTTTAAACTATGACTTCAGCTTCAACCTGCACACAACGGTTTGCAAATTTGTAAATACTTTTCAGATACCATGCGTTTTCAAGATGATA
Organism: Labrus bergylta; assembly: GCF_963930695.1. Classification (NCBI taxonomy): domain Eukaryota; kingdom Metazoa; phylum Chordata; class Actinopteri; order Labriformes; family Labridae; genus Labrus; species Labrus bergylta. The sequence goes on from NC_089210.1 coordinate 18,233,390, forward strand.
CAAACTCCATTATTTGAAGGATCAACTGTGTAAGAAAGTGCTGGAAGTTAAAAAACTACATTTATTTTATAAGACAGTTGGTAGGAAAGAGGTTAATCCATAGTACACATTTGTTTCCAAGATCAGCGTACTGAAAACATGAGAGCTGGTGGAAGAGTGTTAGTGTTGCAGTGGGATACAAATACGTATCGTTATTGTTTAATTAACACAGCAGGATCTTTTGGTATTTTCATATTTCTGTCATGACTCTGACAGCACTCTACATTCACCTGTAAGAAAAGTATGAATGTGTTCAAAATGTTCTGCACTGAATGGAGGCTTCAACAGAGAAACAGAACAAGGTGATTCTTTAACAGAAGTGGTCCGGACTCGTTCTCTGCAGCCATATTCTGGACTGTTTTCATGCTTTTTTTCAAATGACCTCTCGTCTCGTCTCTCAGGTGGTTCAGAGGATCAAAGCTTTGGAGAATGAGACCAGGCTGCTGGTGGTCGACAACGAGACCCACGAGAGCCTGCGCAGCCTGCGCCTCACGGCCACGGAGGAGATGGCCGTCCTTGGGGTCGGGTCTCCTTCTTCCTCCTCCTCCTCCTCCTCCCCCTCCCACCCCCCCTCCAGCGTCCCCTCCACCCCGAGCAAGAAGCGGGAGAACGGCTCGGTGTCCAAGCAGCCGGTTGTAGCGAGCAACCAGGTGCAGAAGCCCACCAGGAGGTCCCCATCCAAGGCTGCCAAGAAGGTAAGCTGGACCCCACTACAGAGAGATCTACACTGCAACCAGCAGGGTCATTATCTTTATGCAGCTATATGCAGCATTACATCTCGTCATCCTTTGGTTCAAAATGGGAGTGCGAGGATCTAAACGGAGACCTGACAGAGGTCGCTCAAAATATCTCATTAAGTTTTTGACTCTGTAGCACCAAGCCTCCTGAAACTCCAAGCTGAAGTATCATGATCACTGACGCTGACAGACATTTCCATCAGATTGTGAAATATTGAAACTGTCTTGTTGTGTCAACCCAACAAGCTGTAAAAAACATTCTGACTGAAACCAAACAAAGAAAAAGTTAATCAGTAAATATTTACACTGGAAACACTGAAACCAGCAAAATGACTTGGAGGTATAGATGAACCTTTTGAATTGACACGTATTTGTCTTCCTGCACGGAAAGATGACGTAACACTCAGTCTCATGTCTGCACGGTAAACATGACGCTAAACACAGCAGTGCAAAGAGACAGGGAAGAGAGGAAGCAGCTAACCATGGCTCAATATGAAGGTTTAATAAAGTACTGTGCTGCACCTGTATTGTTCAGTTTACAAAATAAAGTGCTAAATGTTGTTTCCACCAGTACAAAAACCTAACCTTAAAAAAAATACATATTTGTTTCATATTTATATTCTTTAAACTTGTGTTAAACCCTGAAAAACGAAAACAAGGATCTTCTTTTAAACCTGTTTTTTTGGCATTTTCAGTCATTCTAATATTTGCGTCCTCTCATTACTATATGATTCCTCATTACATAAAGGCTAATTATATATTTCAGCATTCTTAGAATTCAGCAAACTCCTAAACTGCAGAGTTAAAATACTGAAAACATATCAGACAGACTGCGGGCGATGAGTCGACGCTCTTAACAGATTCTCCTCGGCTCAGACCTGCTTTCAACCCAGACTTGTTTTCATGTCGCTCTGCCAGTTTCAGACGAGATGAGAAGATGTCATGCAAGTTTCCATCCTGTTGTGCAGCCTTCCATGCATGCATGTATGTATGTGTGTCTATACGTGTGTGTCGAAGAGAGAGGGGGGGGGGGCGGTATCTGGAAGCATTCAAGAAGTTGTGTTAGAGGTCAAACGGAGGGAGAGGGGTCAAAAGGTCAGAAGTTGGGAATCTGCTAGAGGACGACGCAGTGATTCTGCAGAATCGGAAATCCAAGGAAATCCTAAAAAATTAAGAATGTAGAGAGCTGGAGGGAGATTTTCTGAATGCCTTTGTGTTAGAGATTCTGCATAGTAGAGATGTTTTCTTTTTATTCTTTCAGGCTATTTAAAGCTCAGCTTTCTGTGTTTATTATCGACAGAGTTACATAAAGCGGAATAGTCATCTGATACTTTTTTTTTTTTTTTTCATGTACTGTTTGATTATTCCATGCTGACACGGAAAACAGGATGTGTTTCCGTCCACTCTGTCCCCTGGAACTCAGAAATCTGATTGGCTTTGGTTTCACATGGTCCCTATCAGCAAGGAGGACGGGGGCCACTCAAACTTCTGCTTTCTGCATTTACACAACATGTGTTTTCACTTAGCTCAGCCCTGCCAAAATGTGAGCAGCCACTCAGGCACTGTTTCTCCCCGCGCAGTGACAGGGCCAATCAGTTAAATCTTAAACGTGTGTCTTTGTTTGGCTTTGGCTTTTTGTGACCTGTGGGGAAGGAATCACAGTGCACGCTGGGGTCGGGGTTGGCCTCGGCTAAGACTCATGAAATACTGAAAGGTCTCTCGTTTCTCTCTTTCTCCCAGACGTTAATGACTCTAATGAAAGGCTGGAGAGAAGGTTTGGCAGGATGAGCATCAGCAGTGTTTTGGGGGAAGAAAAGCAGGAAAATTGGAGGTCATTGAACGAGCTGCTGTTGGAACATTGATTTTATACAACTTGATTTGCATTGACTGACCATAAACTACCGTCTCTGTCTTTCAAACGAGCCCTTGTTAGTCTGGTGGACGTCTCTGTTTCTCGTCCCATCAGAAAGAAAGCTGCTCCACCACACACTAATGACGCTGCACGCTGAAACAGCATACCGTGTCTCTTGTGTAGCCTGGCAAGAAGCTTTTGGCAATCACTGCTGTGTAATATTGCTTCAACAAAAGCAGAGGGAAAAAAAAACAGACTGACCAGTAACCAAACCATTAATCACGGCGTTAACAATCAGAGCATTTTTTCCATCGTGGTGTTTGTGTGACTTGGACAGCTGTTTAAGTTGACTCAGTTTGTTGTGAGATGTTTCGCTGAGAGCAGCACATTTCCTCTCGTATATTTTATTTACAAGAAGAGGCATGAGAGAAAGAACGAGAGAGAGAGAGAGAGAGAGAGAGAGAGGAGAGCAGACGGGATGAGGGAACCCGAGACTGAGAGCAGCCAATAACAACCCTTGAAGATTTGTGGGAAGGAGTTTCAGGAAATGGGGCCCCCCTCTTTTGGGGGGCAGGTTAGAGGGGGGGGGAAGCAAAAGTTTGCAGGGTATGTGGAGTCCAACAGTGGGGGGGGTCTGATGGTTCTCGGTGCTTCCTGGTCCATGTGTCATTATGTCAGAGATGGTGGTTGTGTATGTGCACGTGGGCCGAACCCTTTGCTGTTTGCAGCCGCTGGCCTTCTGCTGAGGATTGCATGAAGATTGTATTTAGTGCAGGAAATATGAACGGGCAGAGAGATTCAAACATACAGAGGGCCTGAGGTGAAAGGGACAGCTTTTAAGTTGTAGTTTTGGCACGCTTATCAACAGTTATCTACACTTCGAGCTGCAGCATTGGCTGCTTCACACATCTCATGAAGGTACTTAAGGTGCACTCAAAGCTCACAGTGTTTTTTCAGTTTCAAAGTAATCCAGTAATACTCTGTATACCTCTCAGGTTTCATTAACAACAGGGGATGCTAATGGATAATTCAGCATTATTCCAATGCTGGAAATGTGCTAAATTGTAAACAAAGATAAGCTAAAATAACAACAAATGTAGCTTTTTGTTAACAGTGGAAGCCCCTAAAGGCACACACACATCGTCGACTCCACACACACACACACATTTACAAGTATGTAAAGAGGAAACAGGGGTAGACATGAGCCCTTTCTGCAGCTTTTATCACTTGCACATTTAGCCAATAAATTTCCCCTCTCAAGATTTTTGTGTGATTGTGTGTGTTCCCCTGGTTACCTGACACTGCCTGTATGTTTTATGACCACTCATCTCCCCTTAACCCCCCACAGGTTTTTGATCTCTTTTCCTGTGTTTACTTGTACATTCTGGAAGCGCTGCACATATGGATGTCCATACCCTCTAATTCCCCTCCATCTGATTGCATTTAAAAAAAAAAAAACAACTTCAAATCATGATGCAAAAATATCATCTCTAGTTTGCTCATTTCTTCAAAGCTTTGCAGCACAACAGGAGTGCAGCTGAGTCATGTCAGCTTATTAGAAATCCAATGTTCAGGCACTAATAGGCTATTACTGTTGACAATGACTGACAGTGAACCACACGACCTCATAACAACCTTTTATATAACCTGAAGACTGTAGAGGCGTTTTTCATCCCCATATTCAGAGAGAGACCGGCTGATGATGTCACTGAGTTCATCTCTCTCTGCTCTGAAATTATTAGGAGATGATGGTAGGAACATTTGTGTTAAAATGTTGACGGCACAATAAACAGCCATGGAGGTACAGATACCTGACATTTACGCTGACGTAACAATACCGTGTTTTTAACGCTGTTGCCGCCATCTGTGTTTGTGCGTAGCAGCGGACTCCATCAAACACGTTTAGCAGAAACAATACTTGATTCTTTTGTTTTCATGGGAAAGGTAGAGACGCTTCAAGAACATCATGACTGCGCTGTGACGTGTATCGTTTTACCTGAACACACACCTGAGGTGTCAGTGCTCCATCTTTGTGCTTGTTCTTTCCTCCTCTTGTACACACACACACACACACACACACACACACACACACACACACACACACACACACACACACACACACACACACACACACACACACACACACACACACACACACACACACACACAGTATGCACTCAGGTGTGTCACGTGGATGTGTCATTAACACTACAGCTGCAGATTCAGTGTCAGATGTCACTTTCTAACTTTATTTTCTAAGTCCCTAACGTACAAGAACAAACGCCTTTAAACTTCCATTGCTTGTGTTTCTTGGTCGTACTTTTGACATTAATTCTAATATCTCAGAGTTTTGGGCTTTCTCTCAGAGGAAACAACACGTTTTATTTTATTTTTTGTGATAGGCACCATTCACTTTTTCCCCATGTTGTTAAGACCAGACAAAGAGTCATGAAATAATTGTAATCAGCCTGAAACAAACAAACAGAAAACTGTAGTAAGAGTTAAATATTTCAACATGTAAACACTGCTACAACATACTGTAACTCCATAAGTTAAGTTACCCGCCTGCAGTAGCTGCTTATCTCTCTCTGTATTGTGTGGGTGCTTTGATAAATGAAGGTCTGTGCAGGTTGTTAATCTGCTGGCAAAACATGTACTCACTGAATGCATGCTTTGGACATTGTTTCAAAGGCAAACACGCTCATGCAGCAACATACAGAGATATGATTACATTTTACACAAATGCATCAGACAGACAGAGGCTGTCATGTGTCTGGCTCTTTTAAAGGAGGTTGCCATGTTTTGGGGGGCGGACATCGTCCTCTCACTTCTCACAGACTAAATCTCCCCCTCTCTCTGATGCTCTATCAAAAACATAAACATGTTATGGCCTTTCCCTGTTGTTCTTTCCAGCCCCCGCTGCTGCACACCTGGCTGCTGTAGCATCATGGTTTGCTGGGAAGTCAATGGAAAGTTGTTGCCATAGCTACAGTCAGCATCGGGATTGGTATGCTGGAAAGATGCACGTGGAAAAAAATTAAGGAAAGTAAAAGGTTTGATGCAACATGCAAGAGGAAAATAAAGAGAAAAGGGAGCATGCAAGTCAAGTGTCTTTGTTTGTCTGATATTACAAGTTTGACCTTGTAGAGGATGAAACATGCCGTGTTTTGGCTCAGTCAGAGCGACCCAGCTGCTAGCACACACGCTGACTTGTGAACAAGTCTTCACTCCAACATGTGTAGAGTGTGCAGAGGCCTGTTAGAGATCATCTGCTCCTTGTAGAGAACGTACACACACGTATCTGTTAAAACACAGAGAGAGAGGGGTGTGTGTGTTTGTGGAGGTTTGTGTGTGTGTGTCTTTGCGCGGTCAGGAATGTAATTCAGATCTGTGTGACATAGGTACCATCATAACATCAGTTGTTTTTTATTCAGGGTGCAGGACTGTGTGCATCTTTGTGCACAATAATCAGAGGACACAAACTCTGTTTCATACCTAAACAAAGACAAGAGACTAAACAACACAAACTCAAAGTACACAAGAGAGTCACACCAGTTTTTACAAAATCCTTATGCAAAAAGAGAACTTTTGTAAATACTCAAACATCTGCATCTTTTTAGTCTGGGAGAGAAAGAGAGCTGCGTGAGAAGATCTCGGACAGAGAGAACCCGTTTCTAAGACTCACCTAAATGTCTTGAGTGAGAGCGTCAGGTACCGGCTCACTTTGACGAACCGCTCTACATCTTCTCTTCTCTCCAGAGGCAGTGGTGATTCTAGAGTCTGTTGGCGCTGTACGCTACAATCAACTAGGGGGCCCTCCAACCAGCGTTCATCATGTCTGCCAGTGTCCTGACGCTTACTCCTCTTCCTTTTTTTCCTGTCTCTTTTTTTCTCTCCTATATACCGATTGTTCTCCTTTGGTTTTTCACTGCAGTAATTCATGCAACACTTGGCCGGGCAACAAGAGTGGGTGCTGTCGTTGCAAGATTTGAACATTTTGGGCCACTGCTTTGGTTTAAGTTTTTTGTAGAGCCCTCAGGGGTCTGGGGCCCCAAGCAGTTGCCTGCCTTGCCTGTTGACAAGCGGCGCCTCTGTCCGGAGGGAAGCCGAGGACAATCCTGACTCCTGTATGCAGTGACCAGCAAATAAGTTAATGTATAATTAACACACAATAAGGCAACAAGTCAGGAATAGCAAGTGGAGTTTATCTGCTACTTAGTGCAAAAACATAAATGAAGTTTTATTAGAATTTCACTGAGTAGAAAAGCTGGAGCCCAGACTTCTTGGACAGCCAGTTAAAACCATACACTTGACAGAAAGCCACGTTTTTAGTCAGATGTCCAAGTTTTTGATGAATAAATCTCATTCAAACACTTGACAAGCAGCAGTATGCCCTGATCACTCAAAGTGACCCGCCCCTAAACTTTAAGAAAAAGAATAATTAAAACAGATTGTATAAAAATGCATCCCCTGTAGACTTTTTCATCGATTAAGCAGCTGTAGACACCGATACCAGGCTGACATCATCATGATTTCTATTGTAGAAATAGATGTTCTGGGGCGCGCTGGTGGCACAATGGTTAGGGTGCGCGTCCCATGTATTGAGACTCTCGTCTCGAGCGGTAGGCCCGGGTTCGCTTCCACCCGTGGCCCCTTTAGGCATGTCATTCCCCGCTCTCTCTCCCTGGTTTCCGACTCTATCCACTGTCCTCTCTCTGCATTAAAGGCATGAAAAAGCCCAAAAATAAATCTTTAAAAAAAAGAAATAGATGTTCTAATGTGGGGTCTAATGAAGATTTATTTTGGCTTTTCCACACTGAGCCACAACTTGTGCTGTTATTTTCTCAGCTTGCTCTCAATTTGTTCCTCCATCTCTTTGCAGATGTTCTTCAGATGTTGACTGTCATGTCAGGGCAGACTGCTCTCACTAACTGTTTGTTCTTTAGATGTCCCCTCCTCGCTTTGTGATCATGTCTCCCCCGCTAATGAAAACAATGATCACCTCCAGCCATTTACTTCATAGCGATACGAGACGACTTTACACTGCAGGTCAGAATCTGTGAGATCTCCTCCTTGTCCTGTTCGCTGGCTTCTCATTATAAACAGGATAATAGGAAAAAGATGTTCCCCATGTCAGCTCTAATGTGACTGCACACAGAGCAGGAGTCGTCAGCACTTGAGCCTGCTCCATCATCTGTGTTTGATTTCTACCTGCAGACCAGACATTCTCTAAGAGGACACAAACTTCTTCTTCTTGTTGATTTGCCATCCTGATCTTTCCAAAGTCTGAAACTCTGATGTGCAAAGTGGAACCATTTAAAATGTTTAACCTCTATTTTACTCAAATACGAGTTAGGATGACTTGATGTTTAAGTGGCCGTTCATTTGTGAGTGTGTAATTCTTTTAGCTCACATCTGGATTTGGTGTTCATGGACCTCCCCCTCCTTTTGAATACCAACTGTGTTACATCAAGATGCAGGGGTCCCGATTGTGTGTGTGTGTGTGTGTGTGTGTGTGTGTGTGTGTGTGTGTGTGTGTGTGTGTGTGTGTGTGTGTGTGTGTGTGTGTGTGTGTGTGTGTGTGTGTGTGTGTGTGATAGTGAGAGAGTAAACCACATTCCTGGAGTAAAAAAAACCTGGCCTGTAGGATGTGGAGGGGTCGGGAGTGCAGGCGAGGGCGTATGTCTGGGGAATTGAGGAACAGAGAGGAATTAGTAAGGTGGGTAATGTAGGAGGGACAAGAACAACTGAGTCTATTGAATTAAATCCATGTGTGAGAGAACAAGAGAGAGAGGGAGCACAGCTGTGTGTCTTCATGTAATATCTCCCCATGCAGAGCTGATAATACAATCTTAATGTTGTTTTTACCCCAGAGACGTTGACCCCCGACTGTGTCACTGAAAATACACGTTTGACTCGACGAAAAGCAAGTCTCTGTCTCTACGGGGGAATCTATTTGTCACTGTGTCTGGGATTAAGATGCAGTGTTTGCTGAATTTTATACAAAATAATAAGGAGCATTTTGTCCTTCTATCGAGCTTTAGAGATCGGTAGACACAAAGAATAATTTAAATACTGGATCCTACTCAACTTAAAGGCTTAATATGTGATTTTTCACTCTTAATTGTAATATAAATCAAGTATATCCTCTGAAAATAACTCTGTGAGTCATGACTGTCTACAATGGGTGTAACACCCGAGTCCCACTGTCTGTGATGCTTTCAGAGTCCTATCTTCAGTTTGTTTACATCGCCAGGACGGCCAGCTGACTCCTCCCCTCGCAAACAAAAGTTGTTTAATTGAGGGACTAGAGAAAAGAAGAATAACATACTGTACTCACTGCTTAACTGTGTTTCTAGATCACGCTCATTTCAGGTAAATTTACATGTTACATGAGTTGTTTTGGTTTCATGCTGGTGCTCAAGGACGACATCTGTTGGATCAAAAAATCGCATATAAAGCCTTTAATGTTCAGAACTATAAAGAGCTAGCTCAAAGTTCAGTCCACACAGATTTAAATAAGCAAATTCATTCATGTTCAAAGTTCATCATTTGAAATTTGAATTTTTATGTCATTTATTTTTTAGCTGAGTCAGTAGAGCCTCCTTTGCTTCCATCGTCATCGCTCACCGGCAGATATTTCACTAGAGTGGCAGAATGCTTCACCTCACTGTGGTGCTTCATGTTTTATACTGAATACTGCAGGCAGGTCTTGTAATCACACTAACTGAGACCAAGACATAACAGAGACCAAGACCAAGACAGTAAATATCAATGTTCTTTTAGAAAGGTGTGTTTTCCTTCTAATGAAAGTAATGAAGTGAAAGAATGTTATCGATATCGAAGCCTGAGACCTCCAAAAAAGTGGTCTGCGAACCGGTCTTGACACCAATACCGATTTTAAGTTTCAGGGTTTTTTTTTGTTTTTTTTCAAAGCGCTCCGTGTTCCTGCACGCTTTTGCGAGTTTCTTTGTCGATTTGTACGCACAGCACTCAACCTCAGGTCCTGCAACAAAACTTTTCTAGCAGTCTGTTGATTCAGAGTGAAGGTTTAAAGTCTTTCCCAGTCAGTAACTTCCAGTAAGTCTTAAATAGAAACTTGGCTTTTCTGTGACATTTCTCTCTGCAAAAGCACAGTTAATTTGTTTTGAAAAGTGCCACAGAAATAAAGTTTATTACTGCCCGAGCTGTAATCACGAGGCTGTAACACGTCTTTGTTGGACTCCTCCTTCTATTCAAAAGCTGTAAAATGTTTGTTATTTCAAGGCTTGACCCAAATCTTCAGCATTATTTATAGAGCACACTACTTTTCGCTTACTGGGTCAGAATATTGGAAAACAGTCCTGCATTCTCCTGCCATCTTTGAAACATCTGGAATGAATTTCACAGATTTGTTTGTGAAATCATAAAACTTGCATTTAGATGGTGAGGTCTAATCCATACTCGGGATGAATACAGTATTCACTCCCTCCCTCTCTCTCTCTCTCTCTCTACAACTATTCTCTTAACCTCAGGGGAGCGTAGGTCTGCTGTACAGTATAAAGGCCGAGGAGTGATCGATGTGCGGCCCACACAGCAGCATCACCAAACAATACGAGAGCGAGAGAAAGAGAGAGGACAGCAGGAGGAAAACAGGGAGAGAGAGAGAGAGAGAGAAATGAGAAACTAACACTGTAAATACAAGAAACTCAAGAGGCTTCACCTCATTACTGCTGATCCAAAAAACCTGAAAGTATTGAAAGAGCTTCTCATATTATTGTTTGCACAACTGTGCAGCTTCATAGATGTATCCATAGAAGTGCTAATATTCTTGAAAATTCCATGTTCAGTCCCTTCACATGTTCACTGTAGCGTACGTTCCCACACAGATTGCACGCAGTACTTGCACACACATAGACACACACACACACACACACACTCAGGGGGGGCCTTGTGTCTAACATCCCTCAGGCTCACACATCAACATATTCGAAACATTAGATCAAATTTTGATTACAGCCAGGGGTCGAATAGATGAGATGATAAGAGAGGCTTTTCTATCCTTAGGGATCAACCGGGAAATTTTGCAGATGCCAGAGTAAAAGTGAGAGAAGGGAGGTTGTGTGTGTGTGTGCGTGCGTGCGTGCGTGCGTGCGTGCGTGCGTGCGTGCGTGCGTGCGTGCGTGCGTGTGTGAGGTAAGGTGAGGTTAGAGAGAGGATGTGTGGTGTAGCTGCAGACAGGAATTCCCTGTAATTGATTCATCCTGCTTAAGAAAGAAAGTTGGGGAGAGTAATTTATATCCATCTGCAGTCTGTTGCACACACACACACACACACACGCACGTACACACGCATGCACGCACACACACACACACACTGATAGAGCAATGTAACTCTAGCTGGGTGTCATTTTCTAGGCCTCCCCTTTGCACACAGAGTTTGTTTATGTCTCCGTGATGTCTTACATAGAGAATGTTTTTGTAATATGTAATAAAAAAAAACTTCTCTTTCCTCGAAACTGCACAAGATGAAGTTTTTCATTGGTCCTTTCCAGCAGGTATCATAAAGACATTCAAACAGAGAGGCTAGAAGCAAAGAGGGTTTTTACATAAAAGATGACAGAAACTACTTCATGATTAACTGTTTCAACTCCACTCTCATAAACAGAGAAAATCTTCAGCACCGTACGACTCCTCCGATCCCCCACCTCTCTAGCAGCTCTCTCACTCTTACATCCTATCAATGGGACATGCAATATCTGCCACACACTGATAACAAGGGTGTGGACACACACACACACACGCACACCACATTACTAACATCTATTTCTGACCTGTCACATAAGTCAAACACAGAGGTAAACCGTGTTCACTGTTGCACAAAAAACCCGCGCCGAGCTGCATGTGTGAACAAAAACGGCCCAATTCCTCACAATCAGACTTTATTTGGCGCTTCTCCTGACAGCTCCCCTGGATTTTCACAGAAAAGTCAGAGTGAGCTGATGTGAGAACGCAGCAGGATAAAATCAGGAGAATTCACCTCGAGCGAGTGGGAGGGAGGGGGGTGGTAACGTTTAGTCCCTGTGATCAGTGCACGACCATAGACTGTTTATTTTTATTTAATTTATTTTTTTATTGAGAGTTTCAGCAAGCATAATAGTAACAATAATCGCACTTGTGAATTTTTATGCAGAGGAACATTATTTGCATTGAAAGCAACAGACATTTAAAACAGAATGAAGACAAAAAAACAAACACTTTAAAGGCTTTATATGTGATTTTTCACACTTAAATATAATATAAATCAAGTATATCCTCTGAAAATAACTCTGTGAGTCATGACTGTCTACAATGGGTGTAACACCTGAGTCCCACTGTCTGTGATGTTTTCCGAGTTTTCCGAGTCCTATCTTCAGTTTGTTTACATTGCCCGGACGGCCGGCTGACTCCTCCCCTCGTGTATAAAAGTTGTTTAATTGAGGGACTGGAGAAAAGAAGAAGAACATACTGTACTCACTGCTTAACTGTGTTTCTAGATCACGCTCATTTCAGGTAAATTTACATGCAGTGTGAAGATACGAGCATAATAAAGATCGCTAGCATTAGCATGCTAACACAACAATGCAGCGCAAGTTGTTTTGGTTTCATGCTGGTGCTCAAGGGTGACATCTACTGGATGAAAAGTATATAGTAATGACTATATATAGGTAATGACTAAATAAATTTAAAAAAGCATAAGTATATATAATAAAAATTAAAAATACAAAAAACCAGATCATTTATATAGATGATCAATTACAGGTCAAACCGATTTAGAAAAAAAAAACTGTACTGCAGTCTACAAGACTTTAACTGTTTACTTTTGCTCAATTTGTGATTCTGTCAAACTACACATAGCATTTATATAAAGCTAAATATTCTCATTATGGCGTCTTAGTGGACTGTGCTGCTTCATTTGCCACTTCAGCATCTTTCTTTTTACGTCATGTCTGATCTCAGAAGACCCCCTCGCCCCTTCTTGTGTCTGACCGGGATACTTGTGTGAGATACTGTGAGATGAGGTGCATGTGTGAACAACCAGATCAGGAGGATTTCAGGGGCAGCCGTTCATATGTGTAGAGGGAAAGTATGTCTCAAAAATCCCACACACAAATGCAGTGAGGTTCACAAATGACAAACAGTTTGTAAATGCAGACTGAACAGTTTGTATATTTGTGGATTTCTATTACATATATACAAAACTATAAATATTTGTGTGTGAATCAGAAATACATTTGTGAATCTTTTTTCATTTGTGGATTTGTTTTACATTTATATAGAATAAAATATATTTGTGTATCCTTCTGTGTGCATTTGTGAATATTGACACTGCTCTAACTCCATAGGAAAGTATCAAAACATATTTAAATCCAACGATTGACAGGAAGGGATACGAACAGTGAAAAGCAGAATTTAACTTTGAAATATCTGTGACACACATACACATGGCTGCCGAAGCCAGCTGAATTCATCTGCAGCCCACACAATTTAAACTGACATTTAAAATTCAAACGTGCAGAAATGTTGCATTCACTTCACGGCGATGGGAGTGTGTCATCGTAATGAGCCACTCAAGAGACAGCAGAACGGTGAGACCGAGTGAGAGGGTTTAAAGAATCAGGGCAGGAAAGACGAGATGTTAATACCATGACATACAGGCCGCAAGTCTGCAGAATAAACAGGAGATGAATGAAGAATGGAGTGAGGACAGATAGTAAGAGACAGGTGGTGAAAACCAGCCATGTATCCTCCCCCCCTCTCTTTAAATGCAAAGTGTCTTTAAACTCCTCATGATATGCTCAGACTGTGAAAACCAAACAGAAGGACATGTTGAGATGCTGGATAAGAAACAGCTGATGAACAGTCACTGAGGGTCCAGAGGAGGGGTGACAGTTCCCATGTGATCTGGACACTGTCTTCAGTTTTATCTTTCCCGTTTGTTTTCCACCCATCCCTCTCCTCCTGCGGTGACGAGCAGCTTCTTTAGCATGAATTATGTCCATGGAAATCCAACCAGCTGCATGCGGCAGGTTCTCATGGAAACTAAAGCTCTCGCTCTCTCAGAAAGGTCGTATCAGTGTGACATGTTTCCATCAGCGGATACAAGACTCACAAAAGGCCTCATTATGGAAAACCAGCTGATTTTGTTCATGTTTAGTCTCAAACAGTGTCTCTATACCACGTTCCCAAAAAGGACATTCTTTAAAAATCCCTAGAGAAAGGCCCGACGAGGACTCACTGTGATGCAGCTCAATGTGTTGATCATTAAGACCGTAGTGGTTTCTGTTCCCTTTCATCAGTTCCACTCACAGTTTGTCCACAGAGATCCACAGATTATCTGAGAGCAGCGAGAGATACAGAATATCACTCAATGAATATGAAACAAAAACACCAAAACAGAATACGAGTTGTTGCATATGTTGTTTATGTTTCTGTTTGGCCAGCAGAGCAACGAGTTGGGCTGCATGATGTCGGAAAAAAAAAACAGAAATTGCTTAATCTTTTCTTCCTGCGATACCTCTTGTGATTTTAAAAAATACAGACAATTTAGAACCCTGCATGAAAGAACAGATTATGGGCCCTTTAAATGCCCGGGAATTCACATGATTCCCGGCAGTTAAAGGCATGGTTGGTAGTTTTTCGAAAACTAGCATGATTTTAAAAGCACCCACCCCCCTCCCTTCTGTGCTCCCTCAAAAGCCACGCCCCCTCACTTGCATGCACAAGCACCGTTGCTCCAGAGGCGGACCTCAGCTCATCGCTTTGAGTGTGGGCTCGTGCACGCGTTGGGTAGAGAGCGAGCAGGGAGACAGGGAGGCATCTGATTGGTTCATCAGATTGGTACCTCGTGGCAGACATTGGTCAAAGTTTTTACAGGCTTACAGCTGCTACAGATGACGGGTTTTGAGTTATAACATGAGTTATTAATGAGATGACATGAAGTAATTTAGCAAATATAAAAATGTGAGGATTAGCTCTGACTCTGTGCCTATCTCCTGCAATGTTTCACACAGTATACGTGTTTGCAACAAGTCTCTCCTGAAGATGAAATCCAAAATGCTGTTTTTACCACTAAATGTTAATCTGATAGCAGCTTGAGCTAGACAGCATGGGACCCATGTCTGCTTCCAACAGGTCAAATGTGCACATGTTGAGTGAGCAATAGTTTATTCTTTAAATATTATAATTCCACTTTTTTTATTATGTTTGTTGCGGACGTTCATATTTTCATTCATATTTCATTCATATTTCATTATCAATATACCATTTCAATTTATTGTGCAGCCCAAAGCATCAAGTTTGTGGCTAACTCCTGAGCACACATACAGCCATTTCATGACACAGCTAACTGTCTCTGTCTGACTTTAAAGTTTTAATTGGGTCTGATTTGTCCATCCATGTTGTTCTTGTGTATGTTGTCTGTCTGAGTGCTCCTGCTGCAAAACTAATTTCCCCTCTTGGGACAAAAAGAGAACCTGAATCAGCGAGTGTGTGTTTGAGGCGTTTCTAATTTTGTACTTTCAGCGCTTTCAAACACAGTCGGCAAGTTTAACCTTTAAACCTTGAAGGAAAATATGACCTAAGACATTTCAATTTTTGGACTACAAGTGGTGCAATGTTTGTTATTTTTGGCATTAAGGCTCGTAGTTTTGAGATAACACATGTTGTGCTTATGGAGTAAAATAAATCTTCTGTGTAAAACAGAAAGACTTCCTTCACTCTGGGTGTTTTGTTTTAGTCTGAAGTGGTGTCAGCGTGACAGCTTGTTTGTGCTAATTATTCAATCAAGTCAAGCTGTGGGCCTTCAAATCCATCACGATCTCATCTGTCCTCAGTGACAGTTTGGCCTCGAGCAACAGAACCCTTTAAGACGTGTTTGCACTCAGAGGAGGAGAGGAGTTTTCTACTGGATTGCATGTTTCAGCCTACAGCTTTACAGTAAACCTGACATTTGAGTTTCAGGCCACTTGGAACAGGTGTGAACAATCGTCCACATTCATGCCTGCCTCATGCAACTATTCTTTTGAATGTTTTATTTTACATATTTAAAATACATTTAAAATCATCGTTGTTAGACTAGCAGTTCAACGCTTCTCGCTGCCTTCAATGCGACATATTGCACAACCTGACTTCATGTTTTCTCTCGTCTTAAATAGTGCAAAAGGGAGGGTTTTTTTTAAACAGGTATGTTCTAAAAAAATTTACTTTGTACAGTGAACTGCTGACAGGAACAAAAAACAACACGAGGGAGGGAAAAAATACATCGCTGTCCGTGAAACAAAAATCATAATTAACAAGGCAGAAAAAAAACAACAACAACAGGAAGTGGAATAAACAGAAACCTTGAGATTCAGATTGCCACCGACAACAAAATAAATCTTCTCCATTGCGAGTTCCACTTTTTATCCTGAAGCTGTGGTGCAGATTTCTGGTGTTGAACTAGTTGTGATAACAGAGCTGACTTTTGTCCACACAGTTTCTGGTGAAAACTCATGACTCACACAGTGTTAACAGTTTTCTGATCTGATCATGTTGCTCCTCAGAGGGGATTCTTTTTTACACGTTCCACCTTTAAGCTCCTCTCTCAGTTTCCCTCCTGATTGTTATGATCTAATGAAACACTTAAACAGCAGGAACCACGAGTAAGACACACTGCAGCAGACTTTTGTAAACACATCTCAGCAGATCCAGTAGAGCAGAGCTGGACGCACAAACACACACAGATAGAGCAGTTACACAAAACGACGACACAGCAGAGAGGCAAAAAACTGACTGATCTCTAGTCAGTCCTCGTGCTCTCATGTTCTCCCCACTCGCTTTATTAAGTGCATCATCTGCCTCTCTGCTCTATTTCTCTTTATCATGTTGTTCTGTTGCTCACTAGTGTCTCCCATATTCCAACACTCCCTCGTTTTCATTTTCACAAGCTCCAAATCCCCCTCTGCCTTCCTCCAGCTGTCTGTCATTTCCTCTCTCTCTCTCTCTCTCTCGTTCCCTTCCCACTCCGCTCTGTCTCTTTCTCACCCTCAGTGAACTGGACCGATCTGCTCTTTTTCCTCCGTGATTGAGCAACACTGAGCGCAGCTGCATGTGGGGGCAAACACACACACACACACACAAACATACACACACACACACGTGTACACACTCACAGTTTTAAGGGTAGGGCTGTAATGGCCAGAAAGTGGCTCAGCAATTTTACCTAATTTGGTGAATCCCTTTTAAATGAACCGCATGTGGGCTTTTGGTAAAAACGGATGAGTCATGCTGTCACGCACATGCAGGGCGATGTCAGGAAACATTACACAAAGAAACTCTAAAAGATAAGACATGTTCATCCGCCATGTGTTTGTGTCAGAGGACTGGCTTTACTGGTTTCACCGCTGTCTGCATGGTGACAACAACAAGAGTCCCACATGCAACTGTTGTTTGTTTTTTTTCAACATCAGCAACTCTTCCAGTCAGAGCTCCTTTAATAATCAGAATTATTTGGCATTACATAAAAACCATGGCTTAAAATCTAGTGATGATAACTTGAATAAATTATTTATTAGATATATCACGTCATATTTTAAATATATTGTAAGGACAGCACTAATGAAAATTATTATTTTAATCTGCTGTATACCTCAGAAAAAACAGACTTGTATTCGCAGACTTGATTCACAGTCTGCTGCGGCAGGCGTCGCTGTTCTGAGCCGTTTTAGACGCTGCTGAAGGTTTCTGGAAAATTCTCCGCAGAAAGTCCAACAGGAGAACAAGCTGTGGACGTGAAATCGAATTTTTCCAGCTTTAGAAACAGCATTAATAATAAACTTGGATACAGTTTCGAGGTTCATGGCAGAACTCTGGCTGAGTTGTGGAAAGCCATAAAATTAAAAAAAAAAAAAAAACGATATTAGTACCATGGAAGAAAAACAGTTACATGTGCTTTCAGTTTGACTGCAGAATCGACTTTCTCTGAGATGCTTTGACATGAGACTTCCCTGTCATCACTGTTTATATATATGCAATTTATGCCATATGTTGGGTGTTATGCATTGTACCCACAATAAACTTAAAAAAAATAATGTGGCCGTGCCACAGAGTTTGCCATGTGTGCCGTCAGTGAGCTAAACTCTTCAGGAAATACTTCTGACTCAGAGCTGAAAGGAAACTGGACCGCCTGATTTATTAGATTGGGGATATTAAGTTTACCATAATCCCCTATTAGAAGCATGCAAGTGAAAGCTCTGTTGACACACATGGCATTGTTGACTCACACACACACACACAGGATTTTAGGTCTCTTTGTAACGACTCAAAGACACACACATGAATGGATGCGTGCCCAGACACACTTCTTTGTGTTGTGTGCCCGCGCTGAGCCAATGATCCTTGGCTGTGAAAGGGTTAACAGCGGTCATGATCCATCCATCGCAGCAGGCCGGCGCTCAATTATTCAAGAGGCTGAGATCGAGTTTCATCGACTGCCAACACCACTGCCAGCCGTCGCTTTTCAGAAGGAAATATACTCATAACACGTGTGTGTGTGTGTGTGTGTGTGTGTGTGTGTGTGTGTGTGTGTGTGTGTGTGTGTGTGTGTGTGCAACTAGACTCACAAATGAAACATATAAACTGGTGAGTCTTCATTTCCAGTCAAACAGCAGACTGCTCCCATTAAGAGTCCTAAACTCACAAATACATGAAGACAGACCACCACTGCAGGTTTAGTTTTTTCACTTTAAAAAAAAGAATGTGAGAAGAATCAGACAATAATGCATGCACAGGTTTTCCCCTCGCTCCTCACCACACTGTTCAAATGAAGCCTCAACAAAAAAAAAGGGGACTTTCCATAGACTGTAAATAAAAGTAGACAAAGCCTGAGTGACACACATTGGTTCCTGCAGGGGGGCTTTGGAGTCTCATCGATGGCGGACGCCATGCTGGAAATGCTGAGTCAGCCTAACTTTCATTCGCCCTAACGACAGACTGAAGCCTGGCTCACATTGCAGGAGTTTTAAAAAACTTCCTGATTTTGAATTTGAGTAGCAACACACACACATCCGGAGAATCCAAAATCTCGCACTACAAGATATCGCAAAACGCATCACATACTGCAGGATTTCCTTAAGATTATCCTGCCCGACGAAGGAACGCAGTACCTCGCGTTACCTCAAATCAGTACAATTATTGGCCTGATTTTCCGGCAGTCTGAGCGAGGCTCCAGAGCTGGAGCGGAGGCGGGTTTTAAGCCTCCTGACAAATCGCTACACCGCATCCGCCTGTCAATCAGATCAGACTCTGGTCTACCTGTGCATAACTCGTATCATTCATAAAATCAAAACAGATTAATTGTTGAAAAAAAAAATTTGAATGGGGTGCG
This sequence comes from Labrus bergylta, assembly GCF_963930695.1. Taxonomy (NCBI): domain Eukaryota; kingdom Metazoa; phylum Chordata; class Actinopteri; order Labriformes; family Labridae; genus Labrus; species Labrus bergylta. The sequence goes on from NC_089210.1 coordinate 18,252,401, forward strand.
TATGTGACCTCCGGGTCTTCCACAGCCAGCCTCAAGCGGACTCTTGGGTTGCCGCTTGTTTCATTCACAACATAAAAGTGAACCTTAAAAGGCATAAAATAACAGTCAGTAGAGGCAGAACTTTAACAAGTCTGCATGAAGTCAGGGGGACAAGGACAATCTCCTGCTGTGAGGTGCACATCGAACATAGAACATGTCCGGAGTTTAAGTCTGAAAGGGGTCTAAGAGAGCGGAGTGGGATTTTCCGGCACAACTTCACCAACTACCAAGCTGGGTGCATGAAGAGTGAAAGGCTAAGAGGTCAAAAAGAAACACTTTTAGTGTGAAGATCAACTTTATTAACGAATCACACCGACATGTTTTGGCTTGTGGCCTTCATCGGGGTCATGAGGGGCTAAGAGAGTAAAATGATTTAACCCTTCATGATGCTACCAAACATGCAGCTCTAGCCTCTTTTAGCGTGACATCATCCATCATATGAGTGTCTATAAAACCTTTAAAATGAGTCAGAAGGAGATATTTAAGTTGGCAGGAGAATGTATGCACCAGTGAGTTTAACATTAAGTTTTATCAGCTACATTATGAGTAGGTGACAGTTTTTATTTCCGCCCACAAAGATGAAAGCAGCTAGAAAGAAAAAAGGGAAAACTGAATATTTCATAGATATGGAAAACAGAAATAAAGACACAGCGACTTTTAGTCACCTGCATGAAGCATTCAAATTTAGTCAAAGTTTTTCTGCAGTTCATTTTGAAATCTACAAAATATAGCGAAAGAAGTCACCTTTCATGAAATCAGAATGAGGTAAGACAACAAGAGGGTCAAACACAAGTGTGCAGACGGGTCTCTCCCCCACATGTACTCACAGACGGACAGAAACAAAGGCCGATTGTGACAAGAAGCTGAAGGAATTTATGGGATGGCACTTTGACAGCACATCCTCTCAGTGTGCCGCAGTCAGGAGGTCAATGTGTGTGTGTGTGTGTGTGTGTGTGTGTGTGTGTGTGTGTGTGTGTGTGTGTGTGTGTGTGTGTGTGTGTGTGTGTGTGTGTGTGTGTGTGTTGGGGCGTCACACTCCATAATGTTCTGCTGTGGGTGTAAAATATTCCATATTGTATTTCCTGTATAGAAAAACCTGATTTATTGCAGATTTTCTTTTTCCATGGGAACATGTTTTGAGCAGGGTTGCGTTCATGGGCCTGGAAAAAAAACACGAACACTGTGTTTCCAGACCTCTTCTCCTCCCTTTGGGACTTTTGTTTTGTTTTTAAATGTCTGCTGCTCTGATAAGTGAGCGCTTTCCTGATGACAGGCTCGTGTGCTGACAAAGGGAAAAACATGACATCGATTTTTCTTTCTCTCGGTCGAGAACCATGAGGTTTTCAACACCCACTGTTCAAACAAACACGGGCGACCACATTTCATCTGATGGCCTCTCTGTTTTGGAGAGGTTGTGTGGTAACTCCAGGCCGTTACGACTGAAACTACAAAAATTCTTCTGAACGAGGAGACTTCACAGATCGAGCATCTTCACTAGAGGATACACAGCGCAGATTTAATCGCACAAAGTAAGCATGACAAGGGACAAACCAAAGATCAAAAAGGCAAAATGAAGGTGTTCAAAATGCACACAATAACGTAGAATGGTGGTCAAGTGTTCAGATCTTCAGTCAAATAATCAACCAAACTCCTTCAGGAAAGAGAGAGTAATGTATTTGTATTTGTTTTTTGTAGTTAGAAACAAGAAATTACCAAATATTTGACTTGTAGTTTTGTTGCCGTGGTATCAAAACAGGATTCAAATCGTACCAAAGTCTAAAAATCTGTCATAGTTCGACCCCTGTAACATTAAGATAAGAGATGGCACTGGCCCCACAGGGTGGTGAGTTCGGTTCAGACGGGCCTTCAAGAGGAATTCGGGGGTCAGATTGGTAAACGCCTGAGCCTCCCCCCACATAATGACTCTCAGATGTGCCTCTCTCTCTCTCTCTCTCTCTCTCTCTCTCTCTCTCTCTCTCTCTATCTCCCCATGGTCGCTAACTGGAAGCTCCTGTCATCTTGATTTTTCTCACAGCTCATGTCTCTCTGTGTTTATCTGTTGCATGCTCCTAACTCCACTGATTCATTCCTTGAACTCTTTTTCTCAATCCTCTCGCTGCATCTCATTTTCTGTCTCTCCCACGCGCTCGCTCTCACGCCTCGCTCGCTCCCTTTCTCCTCCTCTCTCTCTCTCTCTATTTCTGCAATCCCAGGATGCTAACACATTTGATTTTGGATATATTTTATTTTCTTCTCTCAAGTATCTCCCCCTGCTCCCCGCCCTAGGAACTTCCTCTGCAGCCTGGAGAAGGAGGATCTGGAGGGGCTTATGGAGTCTTTTCTCTGTTTCTATCCTCCCTCTTCAGGGCGGGCAGACTAAGGCATTGCTTACCTAAAAAATGAAGAGCCTGAACTGGAAATATAGGTCGATTTTTGTTATTTTTAACACTCTAGGGGGATAATTCAAGGCCCTGTTGTGGCTAAGATGGATGTTTGATAATCACAGAGGGAGTTAAAGGGGTGAAAGAATTCAGAAAATTAAACTTTAAGTCAAGATTTCTATCAAAATCATCTTTTTTTTTACATTCCTGTATTTGTCTGTCTCTCTCATTCTCTCTCTCTCTCTGCCCACATACTCCATATGTATTTTTAGCAGCCACAAGCTGGACCGCGATGTTAGCTTCACATATGCAGCGGAAACAGTAGACTCCTCACATTGCATAATCTGCCTGCAGATCTGTCCCTGTGCACACAACATGTCACCCTGTATGCACACTCATATCTGGTCATGTGACACCCGCTCTACCTGTCTGTTACCTCGCAGAGAATATCAGCTAAGGTTACAGAGCTGGCCATCATCCCTCCTCGCTGCACTTTTTCCCCCCTGGTGTGTGTAGGCGGAAAAATCAGAGTGATGGCATTGAAGAGCTGGAGGCACAATTATCCAGCTTCTATAAATGTCTTCATGCAGGCTGTTAGAAATGTCAGAGACAGGCTGCAAATGGACGCTTTCACTCGAGATTTGAGTGCACTGATTTAGGAAATGTGACTGAATGAAAGCTCGAAATAAAAAGGACTAAAAGGAGAATAATTAAGTTACCAGCGATGGAAGAAGTGTGGTGATTCTTTTTCTTTTTCATTCACAATGAAAAACATTTTGGACAGGACTTTTTGCATTAATTGCTTTCCATCCATAACTTTTTTTTGTGTGAAATCTACAGTAAGGTGTTTGTTTCTGAGATCTCAAAGTGAGTCAGCCGTGTGTTTAGTCACCTGCTGTGTTCACATGCTCAGCAGAGATCAGATAACACTCTGACTTCACCAACGCCTAAATGTTTGGCACCGTTTTAAGGTATGATAATACAACTTTTATTTACATAGCACCTTGTAAAACACAGGTTTACTAAGTGCTTTGACGTTCAGCAAAGCCAAAGAAACCAAACACAGAAGAACACAAACAACAGCAAGAATAGAGATGACGGCAAATAACAAAAATAGAGGTTAAACATTTGAAATGGCTCCACTTTGCAAATAAGGAGAGGAAATTTCAGCCTTTAGAAAATCAACATGGCAGAAGCATCAAGAAGAACTTGTCATGTGTGTCTCCTTAAAGAAAGTCTGGTCTGCAGGTAGAAATCACAAACAGATGATCACACAGGTTTAATATAAGTGCTGACAACTCCTGCACTGTGTGCAGCTCCATGAGAGCTGACAGGGAACATCTTTTTCTTGGCATGTGCATGGGATTTTTATCGATTAATCATGCAGCCCTACTTAGTGTTAAGTTCACATGCATTGCTCGGATAGCCGACTGCTGCAACAACATTATATTTCCTACTTTGGGATCAACAGAGAACATCTTTCCTTGCTTATATCCACCAAATGATCGACTAGTCTTTCAATTGTCTAGAGCATCCCACATGCATCTTCAATCTACTGCTGAGCTGAACAACCCTCATGCCTGTCATTCATGTTGTTTTACGTCTTTGTGGTGAACACTACTTTTATTGATTGATTTCATTTCTATATCAGTTCAGTTTTTTCTTCTTCACATTTCATCTTTATGAAGAATGCAATGTACAAGTGTTAAAAGTACAACATGTGAAGCTAATAAAAAACACATCATTAGGTAGACTAATCATGTGCAGCTTTACAATGTGTGCTCGAGACGCTAATGAACAACTTGAATGAGTTCGAGCTCACACTGAGCAACAAGACGAAGGTTATTTTCTGCATAATTAAGAAAGTACTCACTTCTCTTCCAGGACGCTCTTGTCCAGGCCGAAGCGCTCTCCCAGTCCCAGCTTCATCCCCAGTCGCGGCCCAAAGTGGATCCGTCCGAGCTCGCCCCCCGGCTCTGCCACCTGGCTCGCACCGAGATGGGATACGGCTTCAACCTCCACAGTGACCGGTCCCGACCCGGACAGTACATCCGCTCCCTGGACCCGGGGTCACCGGCGGATCATGCGGGGCTCCGACCGCAGGACAGACTGGTGGAGGTAAGAATAACACGCTATGTCAAAGGTCACAAAGTGTTACAGTTAGGCCTGCTGTATGTGTGTGATTGATAAGAACATAATGGGATAAGAAGTTGTGAGAAGCTGTGAGGGGGCAGTAAATTATCTGGCACCAACAAAACAAAAAGAAGATGAATGAGGGTTTTCATGCATTCCTGCACTCGGCCGACACAGCAGCACTTGGCAGGTTGTTGAGGGGATGGTGAAAAATGAGGACAAACACTAATGAGGTGATTATTGATAGATGGTTCTGGGTTAATCTGGTGCACATCAGAGAAGAGTCTGATCGAGTGGGTGTAGAAAACTCTCACCACTGCATTTTTGCCTCTGTGAAGAAGCATCACTCTTCTGTAGTGTCTGAACTCTTTGTACGTAGGAGTTTTTATGCGGTTATGCTTCAAATGAATCAATAAATACACCTTTGTCTTGTTTTATTAAGTATTGTACTTCATCTATATCATGGCCTCCCTTTCTAAAGGAGCTGCTGCTGCTATTTAAAATCTTTATTCTGAATGTAAAGTCAAGTCGAGGGCTTCAGAAAAAGTTTGTGACAATTTGAAATGATGCACTCTTCTCCCACACCTGATTGAATACAGATGTGACCCCCATCTCCAACATTATCACAGCTGTCATTAAAATGGCAGGAGTCACACTTGTGTCTGCTGTCAGGACGCTCTTTTGAATGAAAACAGGACCAGAATGCCTGGACTCAATCTTCACTGAGAGTCAGGATGGAGAGAGAGAGAGAGAGAAGAGGCCGGTCATAGGGGAGAGGGGAGGCACTTAAAATCAGTTTGAGGGGGGAGGGAGGAGAGGAGGAATTGTGTTTATGTTTGCTGCCTCTTGTAAAATCTAGAGAGAGTATTTCAAATCAATGAGAGAGAGAGAAAAAAGCAGCAGAGAGAAGAAACATGGACCAAAAAGAGGAAACTTCTTCATTAAAATCAGGCTGCAACTTTAAAACAGTCCTGCAAAGTCTAACAGTGAATTTATGAAGATAAAGTTCATAGACTCCAATTTCCAAAAAGGAGGGGGGGGGGGGGGTATAAGAGTTTGGGTATTTAGGTAACCGTTTCCCTGTTCAAAAAGTAAAAGATGACACCCTTGTAGTAATATTCATGAGAAGATATTCCTCCACTGAGATAACTCACAACTCTCAACCTTCAGTCCCAAGACTTCTGACTTCATTAGCTGCAAATCAGGGTTCAGAGCAGGCTCAACAGGACCCCCCTAAAGGGTCTGATAGTGAAGTTAAACAGAGATCAGTCAGGATCACCTCAACATGAAGAAACATGCTCCAGATTTCTGCACGTTTTGGGTACATTTCCCATCAGACTTTTTGATTAGATTTCATAAATCTGCTGGTTGTATTTGATAGGAAATGTTAAACGGATATGCAGAGAGCTTATAGATGCTTCTCATGAAATTATACATCCCGGTTTACTGAACATGAATCTAAAGTATGAAAATGCAGTTTTAGGAAGAGAGTCGTCAACTAGCCTGCAGGATAAATTTAGCTCTTGCCTATTTGTTTGTGAAACAAATATCTTAGCTTTGCTTTAAGGCAAAAAAAACTCACTTTAGTATAATTTTGGGTGAATCTACTCAAACAACAAAAAGTGCAGAGAAAGCATTTCATGGCAGCAAAGCAGACACGTCTTGAAGTAAAGCTAGCTGTTTCCCCGTTTTCTTGCCTTCATGCTAAGCTAAGACGGTCACACAGGCATTCAAAAACAAACGTAGAGGACCGAAGTGCAGATTCAACAAAATATTTAATCAAACACAAAAGCTTACTTTTTTCAGTTCAAAAGACAAATCTCAACAAAAGTCAGCGGAACAAATACACATACATTGAACAATGAACTGAAACAGAAGGGAAGAAACTAGAGACTAAATACAGGGGTCAATCAAACACAGGTGAGACTGACGAGACACAGGTGAGGACAATCAGGCCACTTAAAAAAAAAGGAGGGAAACACAAAAAGGGAGGAAGTAAAACTAGACCAGAAACCTACAAAATAAAACAGGAAACACTAAAGACTAAACTGTACAAAATACACACAGGGAATAGACAAACATGAGGACAGGAAGTGACAAAATAAAACAGGAAATGACGACAAAATAAGGAATAAACAAATTAAACACGAGTGAATCATGACAAAGATAACCACTAATAAGCTATACGTTGTGGTTTTAATTTCTTCTCTGTATTGATCGTAGTCCTGAACAACCTTATCTGATGGTTTTTAACACTACCATTGAGTCCTTCATCAAATCCTCCTGTGCCTTCACTTCATCTCTGTTGTGTTGTTTTTTCAAACGAGGCCCCTGAAGGAGTTTTTTGTTCTTCATATTGAAGTTAAAGTCTTGTCATCAGCAGCAGATGCAGAACATTTTCTGTCTGCTGAGTGTGTGTGGGAACATCCTGCTGCAGGTCACTGATGACAGGAACAGATGTCACATAGAGCTTCATTTGTCCATGGAGACACTCAATGAGGATCGCATTAACATGCTCTCAAACAAATGAAGGATGAGGGGCCCTCGAGAAATGTATGTCAGTTAGAAGCAATTTTATTTGTTTGACTCGATGCATACATGAAGCAAAGTAAAGATGAGATGTCTGATAGTTCATCGTTTGATTACAGCTCAATTAACAAGCTTTTGAGTCACTTTTCAAGCAAAAACAAACTTTTACCAAGGTGGGAAATTACAAAGCCACATGACACACAATATGATATACTATTGTAAGAGATATTGTTGCTTTTATTTGTTGATATCATGGCAACCTGAATATATTTATAAAGAGGTCTTAAAGTCTTTATATGTGATTTTTCACACTTAAATGTAATATAAATCAAGTATATCCTCTGAAAATAACACCCGAGTCCCACTGTCTGTGATGTTTTCCGAGTCTTCCGAGTCCTATCTTCAGTTTGTTTACATCACCGGGACAGCTGGCTGACTCCTCCCCTCGTGTATAAAAGTTGTTTAATTGAGGGACTAGAGAAAAGAAGAATAACATACTGTACTCACTGCTTAACTGTGTTTCTCGCTAGCATTAGCATGCTAACACAACAATGCAGCGCGAGTTGTTTTGGTTTCATGCTGGTGCTCAAGGGCGACATCTGCTGGATCAAAAAATCGCATATAAAGCCTTTAAGTTACTTTTTAAAAGAGTCAACGGCGCCCAAAGGCAGAGCGTTCCAAAGTGTTGGAGGTACGACCTCAAAAGACTCTGTTGGTCTTCAGTCTGGAGTGTGAACCCACCAGCAAACCCTGATCAGAGGACCTGAGAGACCTGCTGGGAGTGTAAGGCCGCAGATGTTCTGTGTGGTAGGCTGGTCCATACAGGGCTTTAAAAGAATCTTGATTTGAAATTAAGGGGAAGTCAGAATCAAAGTGATGTGTGACCCTTTGGGGGACCTGGTTGATAGTCTGGCTGCAGCATGTTGAACTAGTTGTAAACGGTTGAAGGATATTTCGATCAGGAAGATGAAAAGTGAGTTGCAGTAATGCTAAATGTTGGACTTAATAACAGCCTGATAACTGTATCTCTGTTTTTTTTTTAGTTCTGTTTGGACTGAAAATCTGAGCCTCTGATGACTAAGTTGGCTGCTTCATGTGTGTGTGTGTGTGTGTGTGTGTGATAGCTGTAACCGTCGATGCACCAAGACACCGCTTGTGTTATCTGTCAGCAGCTTGTTAGCGAGGCGAACAACCATGACAGATCTCCCTCTCCCGTTGTCTCTCAGTTTCTTTTTTTCTCTCACCACGCCCCATTAACCCTGGAGGTGGATCATCAGCAGCGGCGAGCACTCAGCTTTGTGTGGATGTTTGGCAGAAGAGGCGGCAGTGAACGCCTCATCAGTCTGCCTGCTCTGACTGCATTCAAAACATTATATTCTGAACCTCTCACTTACTTCACAGGATGTACAAAACTGCATCACACTCACTTCTCTGTTTACATGTCAGAGGCTGCTTTCATGACATCCCACTAATCAGCACGCACACTTAATCCATCCTTGTCCACCTTGTAGAAAACCTTTCAAAGCAAAAGCTAGACCTTTTGTTTTTAACAAAGGATGTACATTTATGAAAAATAAAACTAGTGACAACACTCTTCGGTTTGTTGACTTCCTGTGTTTTATATTTTGCTCATACACTTGTGAGTTTCTTTTGTTTTAAATGTTTGATTTTGGGCTTTTTGTTGATATAGCCAAAAATCTAAGAGAGAGAGAGAGAGAGAGTGGGAGAAGAGCCACAGGTCAGATTTGAACCCGGGCCGCCCGCTTGGAGGACTAAACTACCTCTGTACATGGGGCGCGCGCACCAACCACTACGCTACCTGCACCCCCAGCGTGTTAACGAATCAAACTGTCATCAGCTTTAACTGAACACGGTCAAACCTTTCACTGTAAAGTTACAGAAATGCACTGAGTGAAGTCATTTTTACTGTTTCTTCTACTGTATTTTAGAGCTTAAAGAAAATACTAGGGATTAATATCTAGTAAATGAATGTACTAATGTGGATTTACAAAATATTCTAGCCACATTTTGACAGTTCATTACTGTAAATTATGTACAGAATGTACGCTGTAGATGAATCTTTGATGCGTTTCCTGTTTTTATTTTGCACAAATGAGAAAATGTGAGCATGCAAAGATGCTAAACTTTGACTGCCTTTTGTTGCAAACATCATACCTGCTAAACATCCTTAAAGCAGCATTGAATCATCAGCATTTAGCGCAAAGCATGCAGACGTGGTCAGGCAGAGATACACGGGTAATCAATGTAGGGCCTTAAAAATATATTTGTTTGTGATTTAATTTGATTTAAGATTTCATTTGTGATATGCAGACTGTGCCGCTCACTCTTCCCACCAGGAGGAACATGATGAGCAGTTATGAGAGCGTTAGGCCGTGCAGATGTTACATATCGGATAACAGGTTACAGCATCACCTGCAGGTTCAACGCAGGGCTCTGGTTTATGTCAACACCGACATTAAAAACACAAAGTGGAGACAGAAGGGTTAAAAGTCACACATGTGTCATCTTCACAGATGTGCAGACGCATCAGAAACAGTTTGTTTTGATCCAGCCAAGGCTCGTCTGCAGTTTCTCAAACAAAAAACACGTGTGTGTGCCATCGGGCTTCAGGTGGCCGTGACTTTGACGAAGCATGCACTTTTATACACACAGGCGCACAAACGCACACACACACACACACACACACACACACACACACACACACACACACACACACACACACACACACACACACACACACACACACACACACACACACACACAGTGTTAGAAGTTTCCCTGAGGATAAAGTCCCTCGAGGAATAAGCGTCTGCGCTGTCCCTACAGCTCGTTTTAATTAGCCCAGTGGGCAGAGCAGAGTGTATTGTCTCGTGTGGGACGGACTGTTAATGAAGGGCTGTGAAACGTGACACAACACCTGTTGTTTGGCCCAACACAAAGATGCTTGTTCTCTCTGTATCACACAGTCTGTCTGCGTCCTCGGCTGACTGATGATGTCTGTTTTTATTTATTCCTTATCTGTCTGTTGTCAGTCCTGCAAGGAGAGGAGCGATCGTTTACTGAGAGAGAGAGAGAGAGAGAGGACGGTAGAGTCCTCTCTCTCTCTCTCTCTCTCTCTCGGTGCCATCAGTTTCGACCTTCAACATTCATTTGAAGCAGTTTCTTATCACCTTCAAATAAGAGCAGAATCCCCTCACTGCGTCCCGTCCTGTCATAATAAGTGGTGAGTTTTAAACAAATTCCCCCTCAGGATGTGACACCTGAAACCCCGTCAAATAGCCGGAGCCCAGGAGAGCCATCAATAATAGATTGAGCACCAACACTAAGTTGGCGTGGTGCAGAGCGACCTGCCTCAGAGAAGCCCAGGTCTACACCAACACAGGCCTCCATGTGCACTCCGACTCCAGACCATCCAATATTTTCCGTTTTTGTTACGGGATTGTTGCAGCCCCTTTTTAAGTGTTTACAAGTTTTCCTTTAATGTTGCAAATTAAATCTCTTAAAGCAACACGAACAGCTGTTACAGGAATGTATGATTCAAAACACGAGTTTAGTTTAGTGTTGAGTTCTGCAGAAGCTTTTAGTCACGTCAAACAGTGCAGGATCAGTGAGTTGATCCACAGCTCCACCTGCTGGACGAAGGAGGCTGCACAGGCTCTCTGGGAAAAGGAGTCTTAGGTGCGCTGCTCCTGCAGGATGATCTGAGTCTGGGGGAGCTGGTCTCTTTAAAAAAAAATTAAAGTAGATTGAAGGTGTTGGAGGACGATGCTTCAGGAAGTAGATGCTTTGAATAATGACTTTTCTGCTCTGTGACTCAGGACATGCTGATCTGTGTTTTATGTCTGTCACTTGTTTATTGTGCTGCTGCCCCTCTTGGCCAGGTGACAACAACAGATAAAAGTGCATTTCCAAGTGACCAGTCGACTGATGTGGAGAGGTTCTGGTTGTAAAAGTTCTGAAGTCTAGCAGAAATCTGAAATGAAATAGGACTCAGGACTCTGGGCTTGCTTGCTTGCTCACATTTTTTATCAGCCTGTTTGGGAGAAAATGGACAAAGTGAGTCACATTATTATTGCTTTTTTGCAACGTGGAGACATGCCTTAAGCTCTCTGACTAAGTGATGTCTGGCCTGAGGATTGTTTTGGCTGCAAATAAACTTCTTCACACACACACACACACTGGATCTAATTATGAAAGCTCTGTGAAAGTAGATGAGGTAGTTACCCTGAGGAAGCACACAACAGATCCATGCTTCTTTTTACATGTTCTGTGCACGTGTCTCAATAAGGGCAACAGAGCAAAATGTTTGTTTGTAACTGATGAACTCGTTGTGTGTTCTTGCTCTACATCTCATGTGTGCAGCTCAGTCAGAAAAATTCTAAAAATGAAATTGAATTTAGGTTAAATTTCAGCCTAAAGAAATCATCAAATCTATCTGACTAAATAAAGGATTAAATGCAGGTTTTACGTCCACATGCAGGTCAGTGAAGGCATCATTCCTTTGTGTTTTGAAAAGCCTTTGTTAGCATGTTTCCAGAGATCTTTGGACTCCAGCTGTGGCTGTCAGATGGCTTCTAACATTACTTTAGATATCCCTTTAATATTTTTGCACAGTCTGAGCTTCATACAAAAACCCTGTTTCTGTTTCTGTTTCTGTTTCTGAAGGTAAACGGTGTGAACATCGAGGGCATGCGGCACGCGGAGGTGGTGGCCTTCATAAAGAAAGGTGGAGACGAGACCTGGCTGCTGGTGGTGGACCCCGACACGGACGACCACTTCAAGAGGAGGGGGGTCGTCCCCTCTGTCAGCCACATCAAGGGTAGGGATGCATTTACAAAAGACGCTGTGATACATGCTGATTTAAACTTTCATAAACGGATGCTTCACTTTCTTGTGATTTTAAAGAAAGTGCATGTTTTTTGTTTGTTTGTTCTTAACAGACTACGACGGTCCGTCCATATCCAACGGCTCCCCCAACCCTCAGATGAACGGCAGCTCCACCACGCAGTCCATGCGGTCGACGCGCTCCGACCTGAGCAGCCAGGGAAACAGCACACAGGTGGGTGGTGACAGAGATCATGCATTTAGCTGAATTCACATCACAGTCTGTCCTCTCAACCTTTCTGTCCGTCTCTATCTCTCTCCCCCCTCCCCAGCTGGCGGATGAGGAGGGCAACCGGCTGCTGGACCCGTTTGCCGAGATGGGTCTGAGTCTGAGCGCGACGGCAGCCGAGGAGAAGATGAAGGTCCACTCCAAAGAAAAGAGGAAGGCGCCGCAGATGGACTGGATGAAGAAGTACGAGCTCTTCAGCAATTTTTAAGTCATTCCTCTTTAACGACGTCAAAGACAGAGACAGGAGCTCGCCGCAGCCCTCTGCGTGGAATGGGATTGTGTCTGGAAGGACGTCCCGCTTACTTACACAAATCAGAAACAGAACAACAGAGGATGTTGACAAACGCAAAAAAAGAAGTTGTTGGATGGATTTAACTTTTTTTAAACCGCTGCAGAGAGCCAGCTGCTTCTCCCTCTTCAAAGTGATTACAGACTGCGATATTCAAACTCTTTTCAATGGAGAGCGCAAACGGGAGTGTTGCAAATATATTTTTCACATATTCTCCTAAATCTGCATCCTCCCATGATCCTCCCATCCTCCCACGCTGCAAGAGACCGGTTTCTAACAAATGAAGGAGACGTGTATTTTTATATGAAAAAAGGATGAATAACAAACAGAAGCCCGTCATCATCATGTACTGCATTTTTCAGAGTTATATGGACACTGTGACATTAATGATTGTGGACATGGTGGGGGTCAGAAGATCACTGTGAAGGAGGAGAGACCCTCCAGCACACACGCAGAGGACAGAGCGCCGTGTGGACTGTCCCTTTAAAATGTATAACATATGCTTTTTTTTCTGCTTTTTTTTTTACTCTCGTATAGAGTTAATGAACTGATTATCAGATACGCCTTTACTTTACTCAACAATACTTCATGTTACATGTTATTTAGAACTCGTTTGTATGACGTGTGTCACCACTAACCTCTTCTCCAGAAGTGCTCCAGAACGAAGGGAAGCACCACTAACTCTACGTCTTCATACAGTTTTTTTTTTTTTTTTTTTAACGTAGAAGAAAGGAAGATTTCTCAGGACAAACGAGTGTGTTATGTGGAGACGGCTTCATGTGTTCTATAAAGGGTTAACGGCACCACAAATAAAGGCCACACTTGTCCTGAAAGTGAACAGAGTGGATGTTAAAGGGGACATATTATGAAAATTCTGACAGTGTTTTTGAACATATATTTGGGTAACCTGAGTGTCTACCGACCAAGAAAATGTGAAATAAACCCATCCAGTCCTTTTGTTTGTGGTCTGCAGAAGTCTTACAACACAAAGAAAAATGTTTTGTTTCAAATTTACTCTCCTTGTGATGTCACAGTGGGATTCTGGTGAAAAAAAAAATCCCCTCCCCTCCCCTGGTATCTCCACCCATGGACTCCACCCCCAGCCTAGAGCAAATATTTTGCACAGGTCCGCCATTTTTATTCTCGCTAGTGAAGGCGTGATGTCTACCGGGAAAACTCAGTGGGGGGTCATTGCATTTAAAGAGACACACACACCAAAACGGAGACATTCTGAGAGAGCTGGTTTATACTGGGTCACAAGCCTCCTCTGGTGCTTGATTCATGTTATATTTTGACCAAAGCAAAGCACAGATGTTTCATTTAGGCCACAGGGGGACTTTTTGAAAAGGTTGAGAAGGGGGATGATATGTCCTCTTTAAATCAGCTGTTAGGTTGACACTGAATCCAACTGAGACTCAGTTAGGAAGAGAAACTTCATGTCACTTTGCTTTCATCGTCTCAGACGTACTACATCTTGTTGTGGCTCGCTACATTATATGAAAGTGAATTACAGTTTTTAAATGTAACAATAGATTGGCATAAAACTTCCTGTAAATCTACAATTTGTGACGTCTACATTCATCTGACTGGACAAGCAAGATGTGAATCGAGCTTTTGAGGTGCTAGAAGAAAGATTTGTTTTTATTTGAAGAAATGATTTTTGGCCGTTGTGCCGTCACTCGATGGTTAGGCAGAAGAGAGACAGAGAAGATGTCTGTGAGAGGATGATGTTCAGCAAAGGACCTCAGTCTCTGGGCTGCTGTGATTGGACGCAGCCAGGTGAGCTACTGTCCTACCTGAGAATGTCTTTGGAAGTGGTTTGAGAGCAAAGTGTGGAAAGAAAAGTAAAAATCTGAAAGAGTATGCAATCCGACTTCAAATGTTTATTTCTTTTGTTTCTTTTCTTATTCCAAGTGAAATAAAAGTGATTCAAATGTATTACTGCAAAAAAGAAAACATGCCTGCAAAAAAAATCATGTTTGCAATTAAAACTGCTTTGTTAGCATTTCCCCCAAAATGTATTTTGAAATCCAGAAGTTTTGTTTTTGACAGAAATTAAAGTTTGCACCATTTCTTCATCTACTTTGACCACATTGAGCGACCAGTCATCCACCTTTTTTCTATACTTTCCTACTTTTTTATCCAGCTCCAAAGACGGTGAATTGCAGAGGTCTCACTCTGATCAAAACGGACCGTAAAGGACATGTCCTACATCTTTAAACACAAATCCAAAACCGAGAGATTCAGCTCAACTGCAAGAAAAACCCAAACATATTTTATTTGCAGTTTTAATCACACATTTTATTCAAATTGCAGGAGCATTTTTTTTTTATCGCAGTATTAATATATTACTATCAAATGAATTTTTTGCTTGCATTTTCGAGAGTTTGGCTCTCAAACCTTTTTGAGTTTGATAGTTTTCATTTTTACCACCCAGACATCAGAATCACACAGAGATCTGCTCGTTTTAACTTTTTTAACCAGAAAGCCATAAACAAAATGTTGTGCTATTAATGAATGTAACGATGACCAGGAAGGAAAGCGCGAAGGCTCATTGGTGCAACAAGCATATTTGCAGCTATGGTTATCAAAGTGGGACTGATACGATGTGATCAGAGAAGGTGCAGGAGGAGGAGGTCAGAGACGCTCTGGAGGATCTATGAGAGGAGACAGAGGGAGCCATGGAGCTAACTGAGGATTATTACACATACAGAGACAGCTGCCACACATTCAGAGCACAATGTGTGTGTGTCTGTGTGTGCAGAGAAGATGTACACACAGCAATAAAGCAATGTAAAAAATGGGATCGTAATAAGTGAGTCTGCACTCAGTCAGAGAAATGTCAGTCGTCCTCTTTGTGGTTATTCTGTCCTTTTTGTACTCTCCCTGACTCTGTATCTTCTCACAGTACAAACTCTGTTACCATGTCTGATGTATATACAGTTATATCATACAGAATATATGGAAGGTTGCATATTTTTCAATAAAGTGTGACGGCGTTTTTTGGAATACATATGAATCTGTTTTTGTCTTTTGTTTCCTGTTCTAGCGTGGTTTTCCATCGCAGTGATCAGGTCCACAGTTTTTTTTTTCTCTATCATTTCTCTCTCGCTCTCTCATCCCATCTCTGTTTTTCAGGATTATGTCGGCGATCAGTTTCAGTTTGAGCCCGTTCTCAGGATTCTCCACCGGCCAGCTGCTGCTTTCAGACACAAAAGGTCAAACAGAGGTCAAAAGTGTGTGTGCGTGTGTGTACTTTCATTTGTGTGTGGTTGTATGTTTGTCTGAGTCTGCGTATTTATCACTCCATTAGTTTGTTCTTGAAACAAAGTAAAGACTCCACTTGTGTCCGAATTAATATGAATCATCAGGAAAATGTGACGTTAAAAGAAACTGAAGAGATGAAAACTAAACGTACCATCAAGCAGGAGAATGTTTATGTTACATGTCCAAGTGTTGAATTGTGATTTACACGATCACTGTATTCCTTCTTTTCTAAAAATCTTTGCAAAAAATTTGTGTCTTCATTAAACACCTGAGAGGTTTCTGAGAGGCAGGATTGTCTCAGCGGTAAACTCCCACTCACTGTCTAACAAACAAAGATTTAACAGGAAACGTTTCGGTGCTGGACGTTCATCAGGCAACCAGTTTGTAAAAATGGGCCGGACATCTTAAATAGGAAGTCTGCAACCAATCATCATTATGACGTCAGATCTGAATCAACAAATTAACAGACTAATAAACATCAGCTTCCTGTGAGAGCACACACACCAAAACAAAACAAAACAACAACAGAGAGCCTGATGAGGCGATCCTGAAGTAACTTAATGATTCATAATCTCCAGTTCAGGGGACACTGAAGGTCCCAAAAAAATAAATCATGATCCAAACACAAAATCAGAAACGTAGCAGTCAATCAAACGGTCAAAATGACTTATATCATATTTCATACTTAGTCATGTACAAATCCCTCATAAATTGGTTGGTTGGAAGGATTGTGGTGGAACCTCTCGTGAGCCGTCTTCATGTGGTGAATCTGTCATTTTGATAACCTTCACAAAATTAACTTTAAAAAAGGTAAATATAAAGATAATAGAAAGGATGGATTATGTTTGAAGCGAGTACAATTAAATTAACAATGCAGTCACTAGAGATACAAAAAAATAGTTTTTTTTCTAAATGATTACAAAAGGAATAAAGGAAATAAATAATGATTTAAATTATGAATATGAATTTATCTGAGGGATTGTTTAAGAGTGAATTTAAGAATAAAACTGATTTGAATGCCTTACATTTTCTCTTGTAGGACAGACAAATGCACTGTAATTTTCTTACTATCCAAAAAAAGGACAAGGAAAGAAAACATCCTTATTGTCCACTAGGTGGCACACTTTCCGCAATAAGCATGTAGGAAGTAAGACAAAAAGTGTAAGCGTGCACTTTGAGGTGATCTTGGTGGAAATGTAAAGCTGCACGTGGGCACATTATCAGGCTCCCTGGAGGTGACATGGAGGCCGAGCGGTGACGGCAGCACATCAAAGGACGGGGCCGGTTCAAAGCAGTCTGCAATTTCAGCGCCGTAAAAAGAGACAGAGAACAGAGGCAGAGAATAGAGCCACAGGTGGGCACTTTCTGTTTATCCTGCCTCAGCCAGTGCACACATTTCTCCTGACTATTGGTGATAGCTGATTGCTTTCCTCGCCCGCCCTGGTCTCTGTTCTCCTGCAGGCTGCTGGACTTTTTACTTTAACTCATCTGTATAAGCAATTTTTTCTTTTTAACACATGCTCTTTCTGCCTCGCTTCAATCAGTTTTCTGTGCATCTCAAATTCCCCTCTGTCCTTCTTCCACCAGGTTCAGTTCCCCACCTCTCCACCGCCATGCCACCCAAGTTTACGGTGCCACCCATAAAACCGTGCCAGGGCTGCCCGGGATGCAGCGGTGCCCGCAAGGAGGGCGAAACCAGAGCCCAACAGGGGGAAAGGGGGGAGGAGGGGGGGGTGAGCGAGTGCATCCCCATGGCAACCGTGTGTTTTTGTTAGCGCTCGTGAGTCATACAAGCAGTGACTCACAGTCAGGAGGAAACACACACACACACATACACACAGTCACATTCATACTCACACTCCCACTCAGCCGAAGGGAAGCCAAATAAGGACAGCTACACCAACATGTACAGAACGAGAGAGAGAGAGAGAGAGAGAGAGAGCAGGAAAAAAAGAGGACAAGAGAGGGGGAAAGAGTTTGATAATTTGTGCTGACCAAAAAAAAGAAAAAGTTGCAAGTAAAAGAGATGAGAGAGGAAAGAAATAAAGAGGAGATAGCATGTGCTATGAGGAGGGAAGCCAAGAGGCAGAGGGCACGAGTGCGGGCACATACCCTCTCCCAAGAGCACCCTTCACATGGGTGGGGGGAGCGGAAACACACACACAGACACACCCAGTGTGTGCACACCTTGGCTTAACTCGCTAAACCACCCATTCATTGTCTGACGCCTACACATTAAGGAAGGCCGCCTTGTTCGCTTTTGAGCAACTCACTTTGCGTCGGTTTGATTTTGTTTTTTGGGTAACAAACTTTGGAAAAAAACGTTTTAAAAAGTTAGAGGATGAGCGGAGATGTGTGTGTGTGTGTGTGTGTGTGTGTGTGTGTGTGTGTGTGTGTGTGTGTGTGTGTGTGTGTAGTGTTTGCTTTTCTGTATCATGTCATGCTTTTGCATCATGAAAATGAGCGATTTGATTATTCCCAAGCTCATCATGTCTGCTCCTCCTGGCCAGTGTTCTGGTGTATTTTCCCACGGCCTGTTTGTTGTAGCACAATAGTTCTTACACAGGGGACATGTCTGATTTCACTGACTTTGTGAACACGGAGAAGTCTGCAGGTTTATGTGTGATTTACATATATAGGGCTTTCACACTTGCAGATATCTCCTGAAAAACTCAGGATATCTCCCGGAGGAGCTGTATTTGTGAATGTATATATAATGTATAATATATATTTTTTCCACAGCAAGTCCAAGTGGGCTGATGTGAGAACGCCGCAGGATATTCTCCGGAGAATTCACCTCGAGCCGATAGGAAGAGAGTGACGATTCTATACTGTCACTGCTGCACGGTGCATAGACTGTCTGCATGCGACCACCACGACCTCTGTGCACATTATTTAACGACCCCCCTGCCCCCGCCCCTCCTGTCTGACAGGAATAGTGTCCAGCTGTGAGGAGCATATGTGAAAACAGATACAGACCACAGCTCATCCCCACAGTAAATGTGTATTTTGGCTACCGTTGACCCCGTCATCGTTGCTCTTTGTGTGTGTGTGTGTGTGTGTGTGTGTGTGTGTGTGTGTTTTTCTGTGTGAGAGAGTTTCCACTTCTCTCAGCAGCAGCAGCACAACACATATCATCTCCTCGTCCTCCCTGTGAAGATGTATCAGTTTTTACAGTATCATAAAAGTTGATTCACTGCACATTCTCTCCTTGCTCTACTTGACCACGATGACTAACTTCCACTAAGTGGCTTCATGACTCTCGCTATCCACCCATCTCTTTTTTTTATTCACTTCATCTCAGCGAGTTTATTGGCATCATATATTGCCAAAGCTTTAGTTGCACTGCAGTTAATAATGACCTATTTAGCAATATTAAAAATGAAGCATACAGGAGCATGTAATGGCTGATTTCATCTGCTCTCTCTCTCTCTCTCTCGCTCCCTCTGCGGTCCAACGGTGTCAGAATGATTCAAAATCAGAAAATGTTGGTAACCAACTCTATCTCACTTCTTCTGCACATCCGGGCCACCCACCTGCGACGGCTCAGAAGACTTGTTGGTGCAAATTTAGAAAATTATGCCGATTCAACATGTGCAAAAGTCCAAAACAAAAGCAATGACGGAAATGTGTTGCAAATGAAAGAATGTGCTGCAAAAAACTGAAACAACTGCATTGGTATCAAACATGCTGCTGATTCGCCGATTAGAGGCTGACTCCTGCTCTTCTTCTCTCCCATCTCTGGTGTGTGGCACCCTTTCCCTCTCTCCCTCTAGCTTCATGTCTAATACTGTGGTAATAGGCACACTTAAAATATGGTCACAAATTAGATGACACTTTGGGTGGCTCTCCCTCCCTAAAGCGACGCCCATCTGTAATAATCACCTTTTTATACCAGCTAGGATTGATCCACGATTTGCATCTTAGGAGAGGAATGGCATGCGCTGTCTGGGTGACTTGTACGTTAATGATGTTTTTGCCAGCCAACCAATTACGTTCTGTTACGTCCATTTAAATGGCTCAGACTTTTTTCGATATTTTCAGCTCCGTGATTTTGCTAGGACCCACTCACCGGCATTTCCTCATATTCCAAGCCCCAATGGCATTGATTTGGCACTCAAGGCAAGAATCTTGCCCAAAGGTCAGGTTTCCTTCCTTTATGACCTCCTGTTCACAACTGACGAGTCCGTGGTAAAAAAGATCAAGGCTGATTGGGAAAGCGAATTACAAACCAACCTTTCTGAAGATTTCTGGGAAAAAGCGCTTGGGCTGTTAATTCTTCTTCTAGCTGCGCTAGGCTGTCTCTTATCCAGTTTAAAGTGCTCCACAGACTTTATTACAGCAACTATAAACTCTCCAGAATATTTCCGGATACAATTGATGAAACTTGTGGTAGATGCTCTCAGGCGCCTTGCAACCTGACTCACATGTTTTGGTCCTGTTCTAAATTAGTTAATTATTGGCAATCCTTCTTTAAGTCCATCTCTGACATTTTAGGTATAAACATCAATCCATCCCCACATATAGCTATTTTCGGTAGGTCTCCTGACGATCTTGCCACCTCGACCACTCAGGACAATGTTATTGCTTTTGCCTCCTTAATTGCCCGCAGGAAAATCCTTGTCTTATGGAAATCTTCACAACCTCCCTCCTTCAAAGCATGGCTGCACGATGTCTTATTTCTCCTTAAGTTGGAGAAAATTAAATTCTCTCTTAGAGGGTGCTCTGATAGGTTTTACACTCACTGGAGCCCTCTGCTTCAATATTTTGAGAAACTCTCACCTGACGAGGTATTGTAGTAGTACACCTTCGCCTGCCGATACTGATCCTGTCCTCTCGTGCCTGTCCGGCCCCCCCCGCGTAATTAAATACCAAATTTTATGTTCTGACCTTACTTCTTTCTGTGCGCGGGTTCTTCAGCCGCTTAGGTGGTAGCCTGGACGTGAGCAGCTGTTGTTGTCGTCCCTTTTATTGATCAAGTTGAGCAGTGTGCGTGAGTGATTCTGTCTCTTTTACAGGTTATACTGCTTTTCCTATTTACCTATGTGGTATGCTCATAACGATGTTTTTTTGTTTTTTTTGTTGTTATGTTTGTCTCTTCAATTTTCATTATTATTATTTATTTGTTTGGTTATTGTATTTTATTTATTCTTTATCTATTTTTTCTGTGAAGTTTTCCTATCTTGTATTTGTATTCTTGTCTTTAAACTAAGAGGTCTATTTGTTGGTCTGGAAGGGTTGTTTACAGGGCGAAGGGATACTGGGTTTTTGAATGTTTCTGAGGAAAAAAGAAAAATGTTAACTGCATCCCAATTGCACTGTATGTTTTGAACTTGCTTTAATAAAAATATGTTGAAAACAATGTAAAACAATAAACACACAAACTCAGAAAACAACTGCTTAAGCAAAACGCTGCATATAACGCAACACTTCAGGGGAGCTCACAGCCTGAAGGGGAGATCAGTAAAAATGTTTTAACATTCAAATGAACTGAATTTGCAGCTGGTTGTATTTGTGCAGGTTGATTATCTTTGTTGTCCAACATGTTCAACTTAAGAACTGAGACGATCCATGTACAGAGTGAATGCAGGGTAACTTCTTCACCTACAACTTTCCCCTACTTTCAGCTGCCTCTGCATGTCTCTCATGACTGAAGTTCAGCTCTCAAACAGCCAATCAGAGGCCAGTGTAGATGATCCCTCTTGTCAGGTTTTATCTCTGCAGAGATAACACCTGTCTTCTAACGGCCGTCTTTTCTTTCTCCTTTTTTTTTTATCGCAACTTGTGAACGGGAAAACTTCCTCTGAACAAAGCTCCAGTTATAAAAAACAAAGATGACTATTTCTTTTAGTTTTTACAGGCATGTTTAAAGACCTCCCCTCCCTCCATTGTCTACGTTCGTCCCTGCAGCAGGTGAGCAGCAGGTGGAGAAAGCATGGCATGGAGCTTTTATTGGAGGGTAGGGGTCAAAGGAGAGCGAGCGAGCGAGCGGCTGATGTTGGAGCTGGGGAGCTAACGAGGGAGGGAGGAATGTGGTGCCGAGCTGTAAAGGGGACAGGAATTGAGGAGTGTGTGTGTGTGTGCGCCTGTTAACACACAAGTGATTAATGGGACGGAGGAAGTCGCCCTGCCGCGTGTCACTCAAGATGATGTCGGCCCGATCGAGCGGAGGAACAGAAACACCATACGGACACAGATAGGCTTCCTCTCTCGCCAACCAGCAGAAACAAACACAAAAAAATCTCCCTTGTGCACAAGTACAGTACAACACTTTATCATCAGTTCCTCAAACCCAGAAACACCAGCGTGTCCACAGAGCAGTTATTTGGTAACAACTGGTTCTCAGCAGCAAACTGATTTGTCCTTCTTCCTCTTTTTTTCAGCCACAGTCTTTTACAACAGCGCATATGGTCTTCTCCCATAAATTACTGTGTCACACCCTTTCACACTGGGCTTTATTATAGATGGTAAGATCATCAAATCAACCATGTAAAGTATTTCACATCTGCACATTCAGTTGGGTTATTTCTCAAAGAATAAACAAGGTCAGAAGAAGAGATGCTCAGAAGCACTTTTCACTCATGCTCTCCCTTTTTTTCCAGATAATATCAGGACATCTTTCATATTTTTGAAACTCAAAGCAGGAGATTGTGTGATAAAAGTCAGAGTGCAAAATGTGTTGCTTCCGCTTACACATCCCCCCCCATCCCGGGTCTGTAATCCTGTTAGGAGTGGGAGTGCATGAGTGAAAGCTACTTATTCTGTGTTTCTCAATGTGTTTTGTCATCTCAGGTCATCACAGGGCCTCAGAATAATCATCTAAACAAAGGGAAAACAAGTGTTTAAGCTATTTAAGGGCAATTTGCAAGCCACTTTGTACCTTTTTCTCCCCTCCCGTGGTGGGCGGGGTTTCAGAAGTTCATGACATTACAATCATGTCTCTATGAGCTGGGTTCAAGAGAATACACCCCTTGTTCCCTCTGTATTTGTGTGTCTGTTACCGGGTAAAACCAAGAACCAGACCCCCGATAGCTGGACCTCTCTTCATCTGGTGAGCCTGGGTGGTCAGCTGGTTCGTCTGATTGGCCGGCCTTGATGGATATATGAATGGAAGGAAAGATGGAGGGATGGCTGGCTGTCTATGTCAGCAGAAAACGCCAAGCAGCCGCGGGGGGATTGGAAGGAGGCCTGCTATCGGTCAGAGAAGCGACAGAAGGCGCAGAAAAGGAGTAAAAGGAGAAAAAATAAGAAGTCAGGATTTGTGTAAAATAATGAGCTGGCGTTGAGTGCCAGACGTAAACAAGCAGGGCTTAAAGAAAAGCAGCAGTGGGGGTGGGTGTGGGGGTTTGTAAAGGTGGTCTTGGCTGGATATTTTTAGCGTGTGGAGTGGAAGAGGGCAGTATCTTCTCAAGGGGTTTTTCCAGAGGTGTATATTTAGAGCGAGGGTGTGTGAAAAAAAAGGGAGAACAGGAGGGATGTGCACTGTACGCTAATGCCAGTCTGATGTAAGAGTGTGCAACAGGACCACACACACATTCCTGCTATTCTCTCACTCCCTAAATCTGACTCCTACTCATACACACACTCACACACACACACACACACACACACACACACACACACACACAAACACACGTCCGCTCGCTTCATCAAATACCAACAACGCAAACAGCATTCAAGAGCGATTCTCTGATCAATACTTGGATAGTTCTCGAAGTGTTCAAGTGTGATAAATCTCTGATATTTTAAATGATTGATAGCATCTTAAAGTACCAGCGCTTAAAAAAAAAGACATCTATTGTATAAGACGGATATGTAGGAGAGGAAAGAATCCTTCAAAAGTTGAAGGCAAACTCCTGCACACTGTCGACATCAACCACAAAAGGCTGTTGATGTTTAGACAGTGTGCAGGAGTTTGCCTGCAATTTTGGTCATTACAAACAAGAAATTACCCAATAATAATAGGTGTCTAGGATTTCTACGTTTGTTGCCATGGTATCAAAACAGGAAACGATTTTACTTTTACTTTGGGATCGTGACAAACCTATACTCAAGTAGTAGTAGTCTGCACTTAGAAATCAGTTTTTCATCCTTCATCTCACACTCTCAGTCCTCTCACAAACTCCAAAACATACAGTACACACACACACACATACACACACATTCCTGACCCAGATTTAAATCAGGGGAGTCGCTTCTCGAAAGTGAACGCCCTGAACGCAGGTCGAACATTTAAAAACGCTCGATGCCCAACAGCTTCTCAGCACATCAAACTTAACACCAGGCATCCCAGACACCGCAAATCAGACGGAGATTTTTCCAAACGGTAAAGCAGCTAATGTGGTAGGAGAGAGAGGGAGAGAGAGGGAGAGGGAGAGAGAGAGAGAGAGAGAGAGAGGGACGCACACACGCACAGCTGCAAAAGCAATGCTAATAATAATGAGGGAAATGAGAGAGCAGAGAGAAAGCAAGAGCACTGTGGTCTCTGTACAGAGAGCGGAGGATAACAGCATGAGAGCTGACTGAGGCAGACAGAGAGAGAGAGAGAGAGAGAGATCGAGGGGAGAGAGCAAGCGAGTGCAGAGCCGCAGTGACGCCATTGTGGTTCCGCAGCACTTCCTGTCTACCGCCACAGTGTTTGTGTGTCTTGTCTCCACGGCAACTGCCAACACATAAATACCAGAGAGAGAGAGAGAGGATAAGGACAGAGCAAGTGGATCACTGGGAGCCTCTTTGCTGGCTGCCTTTTGATTCTTGGGTTAAGACGTGCTGCTCTTTAGCTGGACTTTATGACAGGCTCCTGGACTGGTTTCCAGTGACCTGGTCCAGCACTGGATGAGGTATAGAAAAAGTTATGACCTCAAATGTCCCAGCACAGGGTCAGGGTTGGATGGGGGAAAAAAGGAGGCCGGGATAAAGGGAAGTTGAAGTTCTCTAGGCTGCTAATTTAGGGTCGAGATGAGGAGGAGGAGGATGAAGGTTAACGAGTTGATTTTTTTAAGGCCACCTTCTCACTGACAGCTGGCTGGATCAGTCGTCTGCAGTAACCATGAACAACACGGCACATAAGGCCTGCTTTCTTAATTCATAGTTAATACGTTTAAAATGTAAATTAAAAACCCAAAGTCCTCATCGCAGTAAACAAATGTTTCGATATGGTCTCGGTCCTTTTGCTGCATGTCCTCCCCCACTCTCCTCTCCCAACATTTCCTGTCTCTCTTCAGCTGTCATATCCAACAAGAGGGCCCAAAAATAGCTCAAAGGTCACATGTTATGCAA